>NW_020799095.1:130260196-130319089 GCF_003259725.1 Athene cunicularia
GGGGGGGGGGAGTGCTGGAGTGGGAGGGTGAGAGTGTTTTAGATAAGTGAAATTACACAATTTTTAAAGCAAGGGAATTAACTGAAAACAAAAATAATTTCAGGCTACTCAAGATTTTGTGCTTAAACTACCCCAGGCAGCTAAAGGTTTTGAATTTTTTTTTAATTGACATACACAGTTTTCAGAGAAAAATACCTAACTTGCAAATGATTCCTCATAGGTACAAACCAGTATAATTTCTTAACATTTTATTGAAAGGTTATATTGAAATTTCACATCCACAATAACTACGTCTCCTCATTTTTACATTGTCCAGGAACAAAAATAAAAACAACCCCCCAAAAAACATGACTAAAAAAATTCAAACACTACCAGAAAAACAAGGCAATGAAAGTCAGCAAGTCTTACAAACACAAGCAAGAGGAGTTTCAAACACCTGAAAGGAACTGCAGCATTCAGACATCATCTAGAACCATATTTCCAACAATTTCACTCACCAAAAGGAAAACCTGAATGAGACACAAATTGATGTGACTGTTGTTCTGAAAAGTACCCTCAATCTCAGCATGGGGTGAGCAAGACACATTTAATCAGAAGGAGAAAGATGGGTGCACGTGTCTAGGCACATAAGGGTTTTTTTAAGATTTTTTTTCTTTGAGGGAAGAGTTTTGTGGGGTTTTTTTCAAGGCAGAAACCTAGAAATAGCTATTAATCTGTCTTTAGACTGAAAGAAGTACCTGATGTAGTGGTTTAATCTTCTAACACAATTTTTACATGACAGAGACTTGGAAAAGAAGGTATTTTTAAACATAGTTGCATAGGAGAAAATTTCCTTTTGATAGTGACGGGCAACATCTTTCTACTCCTTGTGAAGAAATCACCATAACAGAGATGGGGCCACTTCAGACCACTAGCCAGTTTGAGGTTCTACCGTAACCCTCAGGGAACTTCACCAACATTTAAGAACCTCTCAGATTAAGTTATACATTATGGCTGATCTTTGCTCAAAAGCCAGGCAACTCACTGCCTAAAGGATATTTCCCAGCCACACAGGTGTCCAGGAAGAAGCTGTCTTCATGAATGTTGGTACCTCTCTCAGACAGAAGCATCCTGCTATCACTTAAATCCCCCTTTCACAGAATCCAAGATATCTAGAACATGAGTCTTGAACCTGCACAACTTTTTTCAGCATTAAACTTGAACAATTAGTTTCTTACTATTTACAAAACAAGGTAATGGTTCCGAAAGTGCAAATGACAAGAATAAGTCCAGGCAGTACTCTTGATTAATTTAGTCTTCTTTCACCATAGCTTCTTTTACTCCTGATTCAGTACGCTTGAAAATTCATAAACATAATGCCTACGAGGTTCCAATTCTGTTATCCGGACTAAGAAACTTACTTTCCCTCCAACGAAACTCCAACAATATAGCTTACTTCAATAATAAAATCTTTTCTCTTCTTCCCACAGTATTTTCTGCAGTTTCTGAGAAAATGAGACAGTGATTACATCCAGAAGTATATTAACTTTACTGAGACATGAAGTGGAAAAATTGTATTTGCAATTATTTTCACTAAAAAGAGTCAAGGAGTAAGTAACTTATATTTGTGAGAAAAAGCTGTAGTAAACTCACTGGACATTAAATGTGAACCTCTGCCATAACCACACAGAGTAGTAATGACACAGTGTATTCAAGAAATATGCAGTAGTAGTTCTTTATTCAGGATACATTAGACCTCCAGCAGCAGTACTGGGTTCAGTTTTAGGCACTGCACTTTCAGAGATGTCAACCAACTGAAGACAGTTCAAAAGAGAGCAACTATAATGCTCAAATATTTAAAAAACACAATCTGCAAGGAAAGATAGATGAATTAGGATTGCTTACACTAAAGAGGAGGTGACTACAGTGAGAAACATGTTAACAGTCTCTAACACGTTAAGTGCCACTTCAAAGAGGGAGAAAATACTTTACTCAAGTCTACAAAGAACTGAAGAGTAGCGAATGAGTTTAAATTTCAACAAAGAATATTCTGGTCACAAAGTAGGAAAGCTTCCAATAAACTACCTGAGAAGTTCCAGAATCTGTCATTGTATTTTACCAAAAATTACAGACAAACATAGTTTCAGAATTGTATCATCAAAATTTGGGCATGTGTTTTGTAGATCTTTTCCTCCACCACCCCCATCCTCATTTGCCCTGTGTTCACACAAATCACGTAATCT
Organism: Athene cunicularia; assembly: GCF_003259725.1. Classification (NCBI taxonomy): domain Eukaryota; kingdom Metazoa; phylum Chordata; class Aves; order Strigiformes; family Strigidae; genus Athene; species Athene cunicularia. The sequence goes on from NW_020799095.1 coordinate 130,262,419, forward strand.
CAGAAGACATAGTATTCTCCCCATGTCTAACCTAAAAATTCTGCAGGAGTGCATTACACAAAGATGAAATGAAATAAAACACCATATGCATCCTTCACAGGTTGATCACTCTCCCTGCAACAGCCTCTCTGTCTCTGATTTTATGTGGATTGTGCAAAGGCTTACATTTAAGAGTCAAAACTTTGAGAGGTTACAGGTAGCACTAAAGAACGCAGGAATCTAATCTAGTCATGTCATAACTGGAAGACAGTCTTGCTAGAAAAACAATACGCACACTGTGAATTTAAAAACGTACAGTGGCTGACAGCTCACTGGGATGTCCAAAGGTGACTATGGTAACAAAAAAAAAAATTTAAAAAGACAATTATCATGTTTGGTCAGCCTAAATAACACAAACAGAATGATCATGTTTAACAGAAAAAATATGAAATAAAAAAGAAAAATGCTCACAGCATTTGCTGCTTCCTACTTCACCGTTTACAATGGCAACAGATGAACCAGTGACAGCAAAAGCCAACCACAAGCACAAAGTGATCCATTCACTTGCAGTGTTCAAAACAAGAACCAAAATTAAACTGACAGATTATAATACTCCAGACATTAAATGCCTGCATCCCACTGAAATAACTGTAATATCTAATTAATTACAGAAGATTTTCTAGTCTATGAAAGAGTAACTGAGTATTAAATTCGTGTACCTTCAAGCAAAGGAGGAAAACTTCTGTCTCTTAGTACTTTGCGTGTCAGTGGAGCAGAGAATACACGACTTCACAGCACTGCTTTCCTGGCTACTAGGTATGTACAGAGAACAGTGATACTGTCCTTGTCCAACTAGTATTTCCAACGTTCTCCCTAGTAGCTTCATAAAAATATAATTTACATTGTAGTCCCTTAATCTCATCGCTAGATTAGTGTAAAAGTTATCTACACCTTTTCCTGTAAGGAAATGTAGTTGCTACAGTAAAATCTGAATGGCCAAATGAAAAGAGAAATATAACCAAGGCATAGTATTACTTACACAACGACACTAGTGTTACATTTTTAAAAATAACACCCCTTTTAAACTGAAGTGAATACTACAACTACAAGATCAGAGTTAAAATTCAAATATACCACTGGAACTGATACTTCAGTTCTTCATGGCACTTTCTTATCTTGGTAGGTAACCACTGCTCTCTGAAACAGAAAGCAAAATATATTAACTACATAGTGGCATTAAAAAGTAATCCTACCAAATGACAGAGGTAAAACAGTAAACCAAAGCCTGGACAGGCTAAGTAGACATCAATTATTTTTCTGAAATGGTATTGTATTCTGAAACTGGAATTGGTAATGATTGATCATGATTTATTAACTGGCAGGACATCCATCCTAAGGAAGATTCTTTAAGAAGGGAAAATGTTTCGAGGAGAAAACACACAGACAAAATTCAAATGCCAATTATTATTTGTTAAAAGAATACAGTAAAAAGGTAAAATGAACTGTGAGCCAGAGTTGGTTTCCCGTATCTTCAGTTTTATTTATCAAACTGAAAAATCTCTCCAACTTTCTCTTTTCCTGTATAAGAACAAAACTATGAGATGTTCTGTTTGTATTACAATTACACTAATTCAATGCAGGTCACTTGCTTTTTACTGAGTCCAGATGACATTTAGTAAGCTAAACATGAGCCAATTAGCTTTTTAAAAAAAAAAAAAAGAGGGGGCTGATTGCCACTGGGTAGGTCATACAGTGGCTACAGAACAAATTGCTTGAATTACATTTTGACTAACATCAAACTCAGAACTGAAGCTAAAAACTTTTTTTTTTCCTGAATGCCTTTAGATTTCTCACATTGAAATGTACTCATTTAAAAGCCATCCCTTTCCCACCCTGAGGTGATAGATACAAACAGACTCACTCTAAGTTTTTGTTGTTTTCTCTTTCTTCATCCAATTTAAAAAGAAAAAAAAAAACACACACAAAACCTCCACATTTTTAATATTCTAAGAAGTACAAACAATGTAGTTTCCACTTTATTTTTAATATCCCCAGTGGCTAACTAACCTTTTAAAGCCTGCTCATTTGAACTTACCACAGTAAAAAAGAAAAACATAGTACTGGAGATTTAGTGAACACTAAAAATAATAATGGTCTAAGCCTCTTCTATTTCTGCAATAACATTTGTATTCTTAAATCAACCTGAACTGCCATGTAATTAGCCATACAATAACTTTTACTGATAATGCAGAGAAACTAGTTCCAGAGGGTTAGGAAAATCCTCAGTTTTATCTCTGAGAAGCAAATAAACAATAAGTCTTTGTTAACGTCTTAGTCATGATCAAGGGCTGAATCTTTTCCGACAAAAACCACTAGCTAAAGTTATAATTAAAATCTATGCTGCTAAATAAAACATCAGGTTAGACTTAGTGTAACTGACTGCAAATCTGTCAATTATATTGTTTCTAACCATGTCTGGATTTGGAGTCTTTTTTTTCAGAAGTTTTCCACCTCCCAAACAGTAGCGTCAACTGCTAAAGTAAAATGTAATATGTATTATAAAATAGTAGCCCAGTTAATTGTGCTATAGAATAAACACTGAATTATCCAGGTTAGTTATTATTTGTATCATCTCAAGGTTTTTTACCCATCTCTATTTGCTCCCAACATGATCTGCTCAGCTTTTAACAAACTTCACCCAATATACAAAACAGGAGCATAATGCAACACATGCTAATTACATGCTATTATGCTAATGGGATCTAAAGATAATTAAATGTCCTCCAGACTTGGTCGTCATCTTTGAAATACCGCACACCCTAGGGGAAATACACAGAAGTCATGCAGATAAATTGCTCAGTTGCACGTCCATGATATCACTCTATAGTAACAAAGACCTAGACAAAAAAATTATTCATGTAATTAAGAAAAAAGCTCATAGTATAAGACGTAACATTTTGAGGACAGAAAGATATACAGACACCATGATTAAAATACATAGTGGTGTGAATTGATCATGCATCTAAATTTCTTTGCTTAAATCAAGTTTTAAACAAACCTGAAGGGAGAATGTAAAGAAAAACAGCAAGCATCAATCAAGATGCCCAAATTATTTAACCTGGAATATTTTATTGCAATGCTGACAAAATTTTATAGGTTTTGGTTCTAATCTGTGGTCTGTGTTGCACTATCCTCCCCAAACGCTTATTAATCACATTTTCTAAATTTTTGATAGGGCCTGGTTTAAGGCACTGCATTTTGTTCCATTCCAAGACACGTACCATAGCTCCCCTATAATGTCTGACACTGCAGAGAAAAAAAACAATTGAAAGCAAAGCCCTGTTACTGTAGGTACACACAGAAATAGCATTCCTTCACAAATAGTTTAGGGAACACAGATTTACAGCCTATATTACTAGAAAAATTACAGTTTAGCAATGTGGCTGTTGCAATCACTCAAGTATGCAAACAACATAGCAATGGCTGAAGCAGTGACTAGAAATGCTGATATCATATAAATGGGCCATATCATACCCTTAATTCCTAGCAGCTTGTCCCCAGTTTATACAAAAAGACCTCAAGGCAGAAGGGGGGGGAAGGAATTTTGAATGCAAAGGTTCTTCAAGACATGGCAGACATATACAGTTACATGTAAATGGCCTTTCCTCTCTCCTTCAACAGATGTTAGCATTCATAGTGCTGGCTCTTCTAGCAACATGATAACTGTTCACTTAGTAAACGCCATAGTTCACATGAAAGGCATCTCAAAGAGCATCTTATCAAGACTCATCTCTCTTGAACAGCCTCCGAATATCACAGTACATTACAGCACATGTATGGAACTATCAAGTGAAGGCTTTGCAGGTCTGAGAAAAGCACACTTTGAAAATGCTAAAGATCTCACCTCTCTCTCTTGCTCTAATTGTATGTATTCACTCCACTCAAGCAGCTTCACAGAAATTCCTCTATCCAACATGGTGGTCCCCAGCTTGAGATAATAGTATCTAAAGAGCTCCCTATAGCAGAGACAATAGAGGCAAGAGATATTCATAAGCAACAGAAAAATAAAGCACGCCTGACATCTGTAATGTTAGCTGAGGGATGCATGCAATTTTGGGGGAAAAAAAAAAAAGTATCAGCTCATTAGCTTCCCAACATAATAACCACCTAATCACAATAAGTCTGCAGAAAGAGTCACAAAATTAATCAAAATGCTCTGTTCTTCTGCAGATCCAAGGTCAACAGAAAGGAAGACAATTAAAATGTACAGATGGAAGCAAATGACTACAGACTCAGAAGAATTTCTGAGGGATACTACAAAGTCACAGAATGGTTGAGATTGGAAGGGACCTCTGGAGGTCATCTTGTCCAACCCTCTGCTCAAGCACCCCCTAGATGTAGGTGCCCAGGACCACGTCCAGATGGTTTCTGAATACCTCAAGTATGCTCCAGCACACTTCCTAGCTGAAGAGAGTTCCTAGAACTCAAATACAGCAGGACTGAATAAAAATAGTATCTCATGGAAGCCAATAAATGGAGAAGTAACACAAACGACAAAATTCCTAAGGAAAAGGCTTGATGTGGAATAGGGAGAATTGTTTCTTCCTGTGAATTTTCAAAGAAAAAGACCTCCCTTTGGAAGTCTCCCATCTCAAAGGATAAGTCTTGAAACATTGTCCCAGATCCAAAATTTTCTGAAAACTGTCAGAAGCTTTTCAAAATAATGAACAAACAGTTTCATAGGGATTTGAACTTTGCTTGACTTCTTGTATCCTTCCTTTGTCAGTGTTCCTCAGGAGACTGACTACTCATCTGGGAGAAAGTGATCCATCTTAGGAGATTACTCCTCTTGGTCATTAGTATATATAATGTCCTCAGGCCACAGAGGAACTCTTATGTCAAAAGTTTCTGATGTGAATGACAGATGGATGATAGTGTCATGGTCTTGTTAGAGCAGGATGAAGACTTAAGTCACACTAGGTAACCTGAGCCTCAGAGATATTGACAAAGTCAGTTATGAGCTAGCACAGCATGGATGCAAATTACAGACATACAGCCTATTTATCCAGACCAAATCAATATGCCAATAGACAACAGGGCCACCATAAGACTTTGTATTAAGAGTGCCATGACTGTACCTACAAACTTTACAACTCTCTTAATCCTTAAATTTTTCTGGAACAGTTTCCTTTATCACTGCATTTAGAACTGATGTCTTCCCTCTGCAAACCTACACATTTAGCCTAAGAACAGGCTGCAAAGTACACCAAAATCAGAAATTACAGCAACTGAATTGGAAAACAGAAAGAGATTAAAAGCTGCTGAAGACTACTGCCTCAGACTTCAGGTAGAGAAAGACTGAGTACTCTACCTGAAAACATGGCACTTGGCCTAAAAAGCACCAAGTGCAAGTGACAAAGCAGAGGTTTCTCTAGAACAAACATGAAGACCAAAAAGCGCAGAGGGTGCTATCTTGACTATTCCTCCTGCAGTTTCTCTTGACTCCTTACAAGGAGCTACATGAGATGATGTCCTGAAGCAATGATTCAAAAAAAGTACATCACACCCCAAAGGACCTTTCCTGTAGCAAAGCCCCAGGCACCGCATCACCAAGGCCGCCAACAAGTCCAGTGTCCAGTGAATTACCATCTTTGTCCATAAATGGATATTCCCACTGAAAAAGGGAATGAACCTTCGTAAGTTAAAGGGAACATAAAAACATAGCTAGGAATGCCATAAAGATGATTAAACAAGCTATCCAACCAGAATGAAGAGCACTCCCTTGAAAAAAATGAAGAAAAATTCACCTATTTTAAGCAGGCCCTTTTTTTTAAGCAGTAGGAAACTCCATAAACAATCCTAAATCAGTCGATACACAAAAGGAACAGGAAACATGAGATTCTTCCACCCTTCCTTTATATGCAGGAAACTAAAAAGAGGGACTGTGAGCATGCCTGTTAGAGACTGCTCGGCTGTAATGCCTAAGTTAGACAGACACAAGCAATGATTTAGAAGGGAACCATGTAAAAAGAAAAGACAAACAAATAATTCAGTTGCTTGAGTTGAAATTCAAGCACAGACTAAACTAAAAAGTTGCTCCTAAGAACAGCAGCAAAAGATTTAGACAGGATAAATTCAAGATAAATTCATTCAGAGATTCAATGCCTGTAACTATATTTTTCATATGACAATATCCAAGGACTAGAAGTCAAAGTTAAAATGTTTTCATGTGAATCTGCCTATAAGTACAGATAAACACAAAATTATTTACTAGAAGCCCTGATGAATTCTGCTCCAAAGGACATATTTGACACCAAATTAAAGTTGGGAATTACATAACAAGACCCATGTAAACACCAAACATTTTCTACACGCTAGTTCAGCATTCCTAAGGCACCCATTCTCATCAATAAAACTGACAGAGCCTCAGGTTAGTATCAGATAGAGACTGAAGTTCATCGCAGCTCTCAGGCATAGACATTTCGTAAAGAGGTATATAGACACCAACAGTTCACATGTGGTCAGCAAGAAGACATCATGTAATTTACTGAACAAACAGTGCCTTCTGAGTGTTGGTAAACATGGAGATTAAAAAAAAAATAATTAAACAAAGCTGCACTTTTTTGCCTGCCTGAAAATATCCAACTGTAACAGGGCATTATTTGCAAACATACATAGTCAAAGAACTCACGTACATGTGTGTGTGTAAGGAGTTCTTTAAGAGAGATATATACATACATATATATCCCAGTATATAAAAAACTAACTCCATACATATACACACATATAGTTTTCTAACTACAGATTGAAATATATATATGAATTTTATATATAAATATATATCTCTCTCAAAGAACTAACTCTATAAATGTGTGTGTATATATATCTATATATATATATATATATCAGTAAAAAGAAATATTATATACATAAAAAGTATCAGTTAAAATAAAAATTCATTGTTTTATTCACCTCCACTCAATGGAGGCAGGTTTCCACATGTCTGGAAGTAGCTTGTAACCACAGGAAAGAAATTAGGAAGAATACAATGCTCATTTTTGTCTGAAAATCCTGAGGCTCCTGACCATCTATTTATCTTCTGGAGCAAGATTTTAATTCATTGCTCTGCCTGTGAACAAGACTGCATGTATTTACCTATCAAGACTGTCCCCATTGGAGATGAAGTATAACTTCAAAGTACATGTGCACAAGGTACAGCAGTTAAGGAAGGATGAATTCTAGCTACTAGCTACTCACATATACACCCTGATCTCCCAACTGCTGAGGTTTTTTTCTTAGGAAGCTGGCATGCAGAGACAACAAAATACAGGTGAAACAAATACTAGTGAATAATCTGACAGCAGAGGTTCCCTCAGTGAATAGATCACCATGGCTGTGTTTTCATCTTCAGTAAAGTTCCTAACGCACTGCAGCTAAATAAATCATAAAAAATACCAAATTAAAGTCAGGTGCACAATGTCCTCTTCCTCTAATATGCACACTCCACATATATGGAAACCAAAAATGTAATTCAAACCCTACACACAATTTTCACAGACTTGGAGAAAGATAATGTGTTTGAAACAGAACTGCAGTCTCTCAAGGAGACTTTGCCAAGCTTCACCCCTCTGGCTTTACTTACCTTTTCTCTCCTGCCTGCTGGAGAACTCCCCTTTGTCTAGCCAAAGCACCAGGGATAAGATAAGAGGTAGAAGAGAATAAAATTAATGTGGAAATCAGAAAAAAAGACAACAGTACGAAGCAGATCTTGCCTGACCTCCTGTGATTCTGTGACCTTAGCAACGTAGACTAAGCATCAAAGTTTGGCCTTAACTTACAGTGGGGGACCAGCCAACCATTACTCTGGCTCAAACAGGGGCCATCAAACACCCTCCACTTCAAGAATGCATCCCATGTCTGCTAAAGAACACAAAATCTTTTTTATGAGAGCCACTGTTTTATGTATTAAAAATACTGATTAAAAATAAGAAAGCTAAGCATACATATATTAATTGTCTATAACAAGCAGTGACCTTCATTCTAGTAGTGAATACTCAACTGATTTCCTTAATTAAATTATAAATATACTTAATGATAAATTGAAGTAAGTGAAAACATAAAAATTATCTCATAAATCTACCAGTTTCCATGAAGACAAGAGTCCAAACCCAACATGCCTTACCTTCGCATGCCACCCAGCATTAGATGTCTCTGCCATTTGGACTTAACACTCCATGCATATAAATTACTCTCTCAAGGAATGAAAAGCCATCTTTGGTTGACTATCATTGGGATGGTTATTTGAAACCAGTAATCACACAATTCTTTCAAATTCTTATCATATTACCAATATTTTATTGGAAACAGATGTTAGCAACACAACTCAGAATTACTGAACAACCTTTCTTTCAATTTCATAACAAATTAGGCAATGCTTGGTTGATGCATCTGAAAAAAGTTACAGAATCACAAGCCCTAAGGCACAGGACTGGGTGTCATAATTTAAACCATCACCAGCTGAAACGCAAAGGCATTAGAAACATAACATTTTACTCTGTAGAACAAATTTCCCTCAGATTATAATCTTTATTTGTTAATAAATTCTGAAGTCTCAACAGCAACCCAAACCTACCATTTCAATGTCAAAAGCCTAGTAAAATTCTTATAAACTTATTTATAAACATCCAGGGAATTTTAGTATTAAGTAATGAAACACAAATTAAGATTTATTTATTTTATTTATTAAGGTCTGTTTTGGGCTTAGCAATCATGAAATGACAAGTTTTCTATTCGTAACACAAAAACAAAAAAGCAGCTAGTTGAAGGGAATAACACAGAAGTCACCTCACCTTGTGAGACTATTGCAGCAATTCAGCCTAGGTAACAATTCTCCAATTTAAATAGAAAGGAAGATATTTTCAGTGGTTGTCTTTAGCTCTTGGCCCCTAGTAATCCAGTTTACTGCCTTTAAAGTCACTCTGCAAGGCTCTTCATAAAAACATAATTGTCAAAGGAAACTGAAAAAGGTGGAGACTTTTGTCAATCACTGAAATTCTAGAGAGGTAAATTGCTTATTTTAGTAGCATTCACCAAGAGAGACTTTTGATCAAAGTAATAACAGGTTAAAAAAAAGCCACTGTGTCATTGCCAGGGTTACCACTCTCTGTCCAGTCATCATGTGTCTGCTGATAAGTTAGGAGTTAACTGTGTTACAAACATAATTATGGCATTCAGGGTAGACCTTTTTCTTCCACTAACAGTAAAGGTTAATTTTATGGAAAATAAGTTCCCTTGAGGTCTGAAAGAAACCTGAGCCATCCATGGTTTTATTTTCTAAATATAGGTAAGTAATCAAGGTAACATCCTATCTAGACTATTCAGCAGTGGTTAAAGAATGCACTCAGCACATGAAACAATACCTGGAGGATATGTATGGCCCTTAATGGCTTATGAAAATGAACATTATACTCACTGACTTCATCCATAAGAAGATAAAGTACTAAGGGGACAAGAAAAAACTCTACAAAAAGCCAGCCAATGAGCTCAAATTGCCCCAGGAAACCAAAACATGCTGTATCAAAATCTGTATCTGTAAGGATTGCCAAAAATATGAAGTCAGAAATATAGCATTCTAATGATTTTTTTTAAAATCTGAAGTTAACACCACAGTTCAAACACTATTATTTGGAAACATAATTTTACCCTTGTTCTGCATTGTGTTAGAATATTTACAAAGGAAAATGTGTTAATGAGAAGGAAACAAAAACTCAAGGGGGAGAGTGTTTTCATTAGAACTTTTTCCTGCGTATCTGTACCTAACCTAATGTTAGTGTTAATAACCCCCAAAGGCACCAAATGCTGATTTCCTTTTTTTCAGAGATGAGGAAATTGATTTGTATGACACCATTTGCTGAAAGCAAAGCTTACCTAAATACAGGTGAAATGCTGGGGTTTCAACCCCAAGCCCCAAATTAAGGTTGACATATGGGTGATTCCCACATCCCTTCACAAAGAGGGGGTGAGTTTACCTTTAAGCTTCCCTCCAGGGTGGTGCCGGCCTTGCAGGGAGAGCCATTGGGTAAATGAGCCGCAAAGGTCAGGTGTCCCACTTAGGGATAAAAGCTGGGACCCCCTTGCAGGAAGGGACAGTGTCTGTCTGTGAGGTGGAGGCACTTTGCAGAGTTTCCTGTTGGGGAAGGACCTCCTGCCTCCCTGGGACTGGGCTCTAGTCAGGTCTGGCCTTTGTAAATGTGAGCTCTGTAGGGATTCAGTATGTGGCTTCCTTGGTCTTATGTATTTGTCTTGTTGACTCGGTTGTCTCCCATCCCTTCTATGGGAGACTGCCTTTCACCATTCATTTCACCATTTATTCCACCCATTGCTGGTCGTGTGGTGGTGTTGTTGGGGTCAGTGGGATCAATGTCAATTATGTATAATCTGACTGACTTGTTTGTACCCCCAGTGCTCACCCATGTACTGACCCTTTTGTATCAAATACAATTCGGTTATTGGTTCATCTTTATGCTGGCTGTGTCCTTTATGCTAGGCCTAATAATTGGCAAAACAACAGGCCAGTCTTCTTTAAATCACCTTTCAACCACAGATGTAAAAAATAATCACAGGGATCACTTAATCTACCAGCAAAACACCTTCAAGAGGCAACTGAATCAGAAACAGATACGGTTTTGATGCTTGTAACTGCATCACGTTTTAAGGAGAACACACATATAGAATATGTGATGAATCTAATGTGAACAGGAAACAGCTTGCTTTGAGCCCTTCTTGCATTAATCAAAATCTGTGAGCCAAGGTGCAAAAGCAGGTCTAATGAGAACAGCTTTTGTGAAGAATGTGTTGTTAAGTAATTTAAATGTTTTGCATTATTCAGAAGAGTGGAATTAAATTTAGACTACAAGAAGGCAGTTAATCTCCTCCTAATTTCTTCAGTGGAACAAGGAACACCAGAAGCTTTCAATCTAAAGGACTGATGTTTTTCAGGTAGGCAGGTAATCATAAGCAGTATTTCCAAGAATCATGTCCATGTTTGTGTTTCAGAAAAGCAAACTTGAAAATGATAATGCATGGTTGGAACTCCATATGTATCATCTTTATAAACAATGTGAATTTCCAGATATGGTAAAGAGACACAGAAGTACAAATCTGGAGGCAACACTTCTCTTTCCCATGGGAATGTCAATAATGAGAACTTACATCCAGAATAAAAATTTGGATAAATACAGCTTTAAAAACAGACCACATTATCTAAAAACTATGAACTTTTACTCTACTTTTCTGCAGGTAGACAATACAGCTTTCAAACACTGTTTTTTCTGCCAAGACATATCAAAAGTACCTCCTACATAGCCTCTCTCCATGCATTTTTAAAAGAATGTAACACCACAAACTGGCATTAGTACAAAAAAATTATAATACAAAAATCACAAACTGCGAACCTAAATCACACAAGTTAGTTCACAAACTACTGACTCTGTGTTAGAAATCTACTTAAGTATTTAGTCAGTAAAATAAAATGCTGAAATGAAAAAGACAAGCTGGTTTCATTCTTCTCTAAAACCAGGGTGGTCTACAGGCAATTTTTGATACCACTGGTGTTGCCAGGGAAACAAAATGAAAACAGGTGCCATCAAACACAGATTAAAGATTTAGTTCTATTTTAAACTACCTTAAAAGAAAGTTTCCATAAACTTTTTAACTGATACTACTACAAATTTGACAATACTTTATAACAAGAAAAGGATTATAAGTTGTCTTTAGACCATCAAATTTTAACTGAAACAAATTTGGACTGATTGGCAACCCTTCCTTCTAAATAAATAAATTTCTTCTATTAAATATGCATCATCCTCTTTAAAAATGACCTAGTGTACACTTTAAGGCAATATAATACCAAGACAGAAACAGTGTACCTACAGTCTTAATAAGCTTTCTCCATTCCAAATTTTACCTTCCTTTCAACCTAAGCAATATTTTAGAATTTTTACGAACAACCAGTATAGACTTTAAAACTTTTAATATCTTTCTGTAAATAGCAATAAAAGCTTAATAATTTCATCCTAATCTGACTGAAGTTTTCTCCCACATGATTAAAAATCAAATAAATATCCCTTTAACTAAAACCCAAGTAAATACACTTTTGCTTTTAAAAAGTGTAATAACATGTTAAGAATTTGGCGATATAGTAGTCAATTCTCCTTAAAGTACTTCCTCCAAGTCAACTAGCTATACTGACAGAAAACACCAAAGTTTAAGAAAAAATGAACATATAATTCACTTCAATAAATAAGTGTTGATTCAAGCTTCCAAGAACCTCTTAAAATTATTTACTGAGTTCTTTTTTGGCTTAATAAGACACTAGTCACATACAAAAATCTAAATAGACCTCCTTCAATTAAAAGCAATAAACAAATTCCCTTCTCTTCAATAAAGTTAGCTGCCAGACCTCTGAATAAAAATTAACCTTGTATATTTTATTTTAATCCTGGAACCTGAAAGATGACAGAAATAAAGGGAAGCATCTGTAGTAAATATATATAGCTCTTCACTTAAAAGTTTTGAAATTTGTGGTATATTTTACAATATCCTGCAGGGTATTGCAGGATTTTTTGTTAAAGAAGTTCTCCTAAGTCTGTACATAAACACCTTGCTGAATAATTTTCGAAGTCCGTAGTGCAAGTTAAAAAGAAATTGCATAAATTCAGTGTACAATGATGTATACAAATGATGGAAAGGCTTTTTCAAATAAGTCTGTAAAATTAAATAATAAAATCTTAAATAATTAAAACTGTGCTTCTAATTTTAATGCATCTTGATGGTTTACTACCAATTGCCTATTTCAAATAAAATCTTCTTGAGATGTTCAAGTTGCAAAATAGTTTTATTTTACACTTTGATCTATGTTTACAGTTCCACTAACATCACAAATGAGCAGATCTATAGTGATTTAAAACTTCTGAATGAGCATTTCTTTTGGTGGTGCTTTGCTTGCTTGTTTGTTTTTAACATTTGTCCAGAAAGAAAGCAGCCATCTCAGCAGCAGACAATAATGTTAACCCATGGTGCACTAGGTTTGTTGAATACATTCCTGGCTTTACCCACATTAACAGTTCTATCAAATAATCTTTAAGAACGCTTACAGATGTAGACCTTGGTGCAACACTCATGCAAGTCATCAAGAATCCTTCCATCAAGTTCATGGCTTCATTCAGCCTCTGTTTACTGTTTCAACATCTTTGAAAAATAATATTCCCAGGTCAAACATTTCCCTATTAAAGTGTCTTGAAAATAAGCCGGTAGTACCATGGCATGGTCCTTTCTTCAGATTAACACTTCTAAGAATCTGAATCATATACAGAAGATACACAGAATTACATGAAACTAACCAAGATCAAACTTTCTTTACAGTTATTTTAGTTAAAGTTTCAAGTTAACTCACTTGTGTGTAATTATAAAATTACTGTACTGATCCTCCGCTTACTTTGAAAGTGATTAATCAAAGTCAGAGAAAACCAACCATCAACTGAAGTATGTTTCAAATTTCCTATTCAGGGGTAAGTCTAAAAAGATGAACTAATTTAATTTTAATTAAAGCCTCATTTAGAAGCATGAAATAAATGTTTTCCATTTAATTCAAATCAAACTCCAGTTCCAGTCCAAATTTCAAATATTCTCTGCTTCTGCTACTTTATTACACGACAGATTAACATTTCCTTTTTGCGCACACATGCAACCAACAGACACAGTATAATTAAAAAACTGAGTTTATACCTATAACAGTAATAAACATATTATTTATTCTACCTCCAAAAATTTTAGTGATATGATGGAGTGAAGATTCATTCTCTAAACCACAGTGAAGCATTTATGTCGGATTCTATAACCACAAATATTTTAACTGCACTTTATGTTGCAAATAAATAGTAATTTATATTGCAACAGTTTTACTATGTGAACTTTCAAACCATCTCTTCATTGAAAGAAAAAACAAGTTAGATGCAAGAAAAAAGAAGAGTAGATAAGTAGATAAGAAAAGCAATACCTACAGGATTACATACATTAGATTTTAGACTTTTCAAAAGCTTTAATGTGGACGGGAACAGGGTCTTTTTATCCTCCAATTTAATCATCGTACACAGTAATAACCTTTCAAGTAATCTCATGTTTTCATAGTATGTGTATCAATGCTAAAGTCATATCATTCTGTGCTGATTAGACAAACACATATTAATGAATGTGAACCTTTATAAAGCACTGATTTCCTCTCATTAGTGAACTCTTCTTCCAGACCTCACATAGCTTCTCTTGTCTTACCTCAGTAGAACCTTCTGGATTTCTAAAGCTGAACTCAACCCAACCCTGTTTACCATTATCCCCATCTTTTACTTTCTTCTGTTCCTGACATCCTGCTCTATGTCATTTTCCCCTCTCTATGAAGAGCCAGATACCCATGAGGCAGTATCTTGATTAAAAGAAATCAGATTATCAAGCCGGTTCTGAACCCCTTTGCGAATCTCTAGGGAAAGAGAACTGAATCAATGTATGTATTGAGTCTTTTATGTGGTTTGTACTCTCAGGAGTCTCATAAATCAGAGATCTGACAATTTTTTCTGTGGGGAGAAGTAGTCTAGGCTTTTGATAAAGCAATGTGGAAAAACTCTTCCAAAAGTTCCTTGCAGTACTAGGGAGAAAATTTTTATCATCTGTAAGTTTTGCCAGAGGACAAATGGTATTTTTCCTATGCTGCTCTCACAACAGTATTACAAAACTGTCCTTTCCACATGAAACAGGCTGATGTTAAGCATACTACCCCTTTGCATAGTAAGCTATGAAGTCTCAGAAAATTGCCACTGCCATGCTAGCACATCATTGGCTCTCAGGGATATGGTGTAGTTGGGAACTGTCAATGCTAAGTTAACGGTTGGACTGGATGATCTTCAAGGTCCTTTCCAACCTAGCTGATTCTGGGATTCTCTAGGAAGATAGATACATGTAACTGAATCTGGTGAACTGAAGCAATTATTGACTGCAATTTAAGAAAATAAGTAAAATAACACAGGCTTTATTTCATAGGTTTTGCAACCGGACACCTCTAAACTTGTCTTCAGTGTCTGAGGACAACTCACATATTATTTCTTTAACTCTGTTTACCTTTTTTGGATAAGCTCTTCTTGGTGTATAGGAACTTTCACTATAATTCTATGCTAGGCATGCTGGAAAATGGGAAGAATTTATATTTCTGTATCACAGGAAACTAGACTATACCCTGGGGGCACTTGCCTGGGTTCATCTCCTCACTCACCAGAATACTCCCCCAGTCTCCTCTATAGGAAGTCCACAGAAGGGCTTTCACAAGCAAATAAGCAAATCCTTTTGAAATTTGCTTCCTCCCCGAATTCTACAGGCATTACGTACTGAAAAAGAAGTTATGTACAAAGGGTACTATGTATCTATGCTTAGCATTTCCACAAAGAAGAGGAGCCTAAGGAGAAAAACACCTGAACCCTCCCTAGATCACCCTACATGAGTGAACACCAAGAACATTTTAATTAAAATCATAAATCATAACTTTAAGTCTGGAGATCCATATATCTCTTGAGGAAAAACAAAAAACCAAAATGATCAACACACACACAAAACCCCCCAAAAAAAACACTATACAGCAGGATCTCTTGCAGCTCTATGAGCAGCTTGCCCAGGAGCCACAAGTACAACTTTGACAATGATTTTTCTGCAGGACTACAATTTGCACTTCACTTGGTTTCAATCCACTGCTAAAAATAATTCAACCATGGTGAAAACTGACACAATTAGCAAGTACCTAAAAACCGCCTCTTTTCACCTAGAAAAAATTACATCGCTACAATAGATAAGAATTGCTTTAATTGTATTCCAGAAAATATATAAATGTATTTCCTCAAGTTACGTATAACAACCCACAGAAAACATTATTTTACGTACCTATTAAAGAATGCTGACAAAAGAAGCAACCAAGTCCAAATCTCCTTATAATTACAGCAAACATTAATGTGCATCTGAACTCACAGAATGTGCATCTGAACTCACAGAAGGAGCAACTCTCCTGGCAATAAGCCTTAATACCTAGATTAGATATTAATACCTATCAATATCTAATACCTAGATTGCAAAGTCTGCAAGTATCTCATTTAGGTACGCACACCAAGTATTTGCCCACAAAAAATTGAATACACGCAGATCTGCAATTTGAAATGTACACAATTTACTTTGCCCAACATTTATCATCTCTCAGTTCCAAAAGCCTTGTTGAAAGGAGCCAAGTCATGAACATGGTGTTAGAAACTGGTCTGCATCTCAGCAATACCTTACAACACCAGAAGCAGTTTAAGTAAAGAAATCTGTTCACAAACATAAACATTGACCATTCTTCAAAGTTAAAAATAAATAAATAAACCTCTATGTTTATTTTGACAAGTTAAATAAATCCCAAGTGAAAAAGCATTTGGCACTTTTTTCCTTAAAATGTACTGCTCAAAGAAGTATCTTATCTGGCTTCACATTTCAGGTGAGCAGGTGGACAGGCTGAAGTAGCAGCATATTTAAAAAAGAAAGCTTTAAATTTTCATTTAAGAACACTTTTAATTAAGGGTTTATAAGTAAGTCACACCTCCTTAGAGTCCAACCCAGAAAAGAAAGTTTTTGAACAAAAAAAGAACACCACCAAAGATGTAATACACAGATCAGCACTGGCATTAGTATAGGTGCAACTGTTTTGAACCACGTTAATAGTACTGCTCTCTGAAAGAAAAAAAACGCTACATATCCTATCACCATACGGAGTTACATTTCTTGCAGTGATTTATGTGGGAAGCAACTCCTTTGACTTCTTTTTTTCCAAATCTATACAGAGAACATAATTTATTTTCTGTTAGACAAATACTATCTGCTATTAATTGTCCTCATTTTTTGTCTTGAATAAAGTTATAACACCAACTTGAAGTTCTGACTATAGATAGTAGCACAGAGGCAAATATATTATGAAGCAACACCTACATTCAGTTGCATACAAAATGAAGGCCACTGGAAGTTTATCCCATGAAGTTCAGCTGTATCATGGCAACAGCATTTAAAGATGGACAAACAGGTGAGGTGGAGAAGGAAGGAGGCTTGGGCGGGGGGGAGGACACACACGACACGACACACGGACAACACACACACGGAAGGTCTAACACCCTGTCTCAGCTGATATGCCCAACTAGAGAAAGTCCAGACAGGTAGGACAGGCTACAAAATCATATTTATATGTATTCCTGCCATTCAAAGAACTGGACGTGTTAGGGTCTCACACACTTTCCTCAAGACTTAAAATTTAACTATTTTAAATTAATCTTAAAACAGTAGGTCACCTAAAAGCACATAGGATATTTAACTGACAGGGAACTATCATAACAGAATGCACAACAGAAATACTGAGGAATTATGACTCCCTGAGAAACCACACTCAGTGAGTCCCACCACAGCTCACTGACATTCTTCTAGAAGGTTTTGAAGACGTAGTAAAATAATAAACAGTAATGTACAATCAAAAATCCATAGTTTAAATCTCTTTAAATATTAGCTAACTATCTAGAAACAGCAGACAAGATCTCGTTACAAATTAACAAAAAGTATCTCATAGAAAGTTCTTAAAAGGAAAAGCACTTTTAGAGTTTAACTAAAACTCTTTTCTAAAGATAAGCAAAAGCACTAAAATAAGAAAACCATTTAACATACTTTTACAAACCTACTCTAAATTAACATCAGAGATAAGATAGATGAACTCTCAAAGAAAAGGATAGAAACCAATGATACAATTCCATCTGTTGGACAGAAGAAATGCAAGAGTGGCTATACAGAAAGACATCTGACATTGCCAGAAGTAGTTTTTCTTTTTCCCTCTTCTCAGCTTCTGGCACAAAAGGGATTACAGGAAACTATTTTCTCAATGATTGAAAAACTGGTCTCAATCATACAGTGATGCTCAACGTGACACCTTCCTTGAATCTTGTAGTCTCACACTGCAGTAATTCTCACTTCAGTCTCCTGTTTTAATGCAGTATGCTGAGAATAAAAAAACCTGGGAAATGGTAGATTCTCATAAACTACATCAGGAATAAAAGGTTATTACAAACAGATTAGCCCAGGGTGGAAATGACACAGGCTAAGCAGGAGGCATGGATAATCTGGGTAAGTGCCATGGAAAAATAAATATCATGATTGGACTTAAGGCCTATGGAAGCAGTTCAAATTGGCTTCCTCCAATTCACTGCAGAACATGTGATGCCCACATGTCCATTTTCAACAGACCTCACCATAAAAAACAAAGGCCAATACTGTGAGGTGTTGAAAAACACATCTACCACCAGCTTCTTCCATACCACAGCAACGTGAATTATTGCAGATGCCTGATAAGCATGAAAGAAGAGAGTCTAGGGGGAGCGTTGCCTTTTTTCTTTTTTTTTTTTCCTTAAGAGTACTACCAGCATTTATCAGAAGCACACCAACGTGACAGTAAGTGTTGAACTCGCAAAGACAACCAAATTTTATAAAAAGCAGGCTGCAGTTTTACAGTTATTCTACAAGGCTCATTGCATGGCTGTGGCCAAAGGCAGTAACTCCACTCAGCCCACTTTCCCTGGTTCATCTACAACTTCTCCAGCTCAGTTCTAGCAAACATGGAAGATATTTCAAAAGCATGTTCCCAAAAAGCAAAACAGTGCCAACCTCTATGTTTCCACTATAAAAAAAAAAAAAAAAAAAAAAAAAAAGGAATTCAGAAACAAACAAATAATAAAGACAGATATTGCATGAAGAGGAGAGACTGAACAAAGTAGTTAATGGTTTAAATTAAATTCAGACAGCAGTAGGACATAAATACTTTTATCACTACAGGACAGCATACATGCCACAGTCAATGGGGGACACGGGAACACAGCTGTTAAAACATCACTGCAACTTCAGAGTAGGAGATTGAGTCTTGCTCTAGAACCACACTGAAGCCCCCTTTAATTAGCTTCACTATAAATTAATAACTGCTCATCCCAGCAGAACAATCAAAGGCAGATGCAAACCCTGTTAGCCACATTAACCCTGGTTGCTACACAGACTACAGCAATCAACATGCTTTTAGCCCCACTGGATGGTAAAATTATCTAGGTTTGAGTGATTTTTGACTTATCAGCAAACTTCTTGCTATTTCTAGTGGCCGTACCACCATGTTTTAGGGCAACCTCAAGGATGTCTGTATTTTTCCTCCTTTAAAACTACTTGAAAACACTACTTGAAAAACTCAAGAGAAAATACAGAAGTTTCACTTTTCATCATTATTGAAAACACAAAAGGACATCATATATGTGAGGCATTCTGCAATTCTTAGGTGAATAAAGCATTAGACTTACTGAGCTGGCAACTGGTCTTGACTTCTAAGCCTCAAACTGAGTATGACAACTGCATGTTCTGTTGTACTCGGGTTTGCAGCAGGAACAAATGAAATAGCATTGATGACACCAATGCAGTCAAATATACTAAATCAGGAATACTTAAACAGAAGAAGAAACTTGCCGTTTTTTTCCTCTACATGAAATTCCCTTTTGCATCCCCCACCTCTCATTCTTTCCCAGATGAAACTAGTACAATTCTTTGGAGTAGCTAGAGTGTGGTTAAGCAGAGGAAGCTATGCTTGTTTGCATGGAATCTGCCATTTCCTCTCTGCCAAAACACTTGTTTAAAGAAGTCATGTAATATTTCTATTAAGCTGTAAATGCAGTTGACAAGGAAATGGCCTACTGGCAGTGCATTACCTTTGTGGCAGTGCCAACCAGCCTACAGCAAAATAGTGCACATGGTAATTTCAACATGCATTCCCAAGTTAACAAAATTGTGCCTTACATAAATACCACAGAACTCCAGCAACATCTAGAAAAAGCAATGAAAATTTACCCAAGCTTTCATGCTTGCCTGTATCAATTCTGTGTCACAACTAAAACAAAGTAGGAAAGCATCTACATATGTCCAAAAGTCCTGTGAAGCTATATCATATGACACTGGGAAAACTATTGCAACTTAAATCTGTGTATTTCTTGTTAACCACTGTAACAACTCACTAATAAAAATTAAGAAAAACTGTAGGTATCGGATATACAAAAGAGTACTAACTGCATACAAGCCCTTAAAAACCGTAACGTTATTTATTAACAAGAACACATGTTCTATGTAATCCAGAATTGTTGTGTTAAATTACTTTGGCCTTTGATAGCATTCATTTGATTACAAGAATTAAACAGATTCACAAGCTTTCAAACTCAGTGACCTTTGATTTATAAGCAGCTATTGTCATGCATATAAAAATCCTCTCTGATAATGTAGTCCTTGCCTTTCAGCAGCTAGTGCAACTACATATAATAATGTTAAAATGAATGTACTTAATGTAATTGAAAATACAACCAAAAACCCCAGCATGATCAAATGTATTTAATTTGTAATCAACAGTTCTTCAAATATTTTTAAAAAGTTATTTCATCTTAAATTAAATTCCCATCAAAAATAAGCTTCAGAGATACTTACTTTGTTCTCAGATTTCATCTGAGTATTTTCAGTCTGAACGGTAATTTTTAAATAGTTAATTGCACAGGAAAAAAATATGGTGCAGGAAAATTACTAAGCTCTGCTTCCAAAATTATGTAATGTTTCTAAATGCAAAACGCTAGCTTTAACCAAGCTTCACATTGCCATAAAACTTTAGGAAACTTCTCTGCTCCAACAAGCACACACAAACAAAATCAAGAACCCAACAGCACTAAATACACTTGAACTCATATACGAGTCACCTTACAGTAATCATATATGAACAGTAACTTTCTATTTCAACAGTGGTGGCTTTCTTATATTAAGATCATGATATATGAGGCACCAGCAAAAGAAAACTGAGTATTCTATGTGCATGTCATTTTTCCGCAAAATGGAGATGAAAAAAATCTGCTTTTAGCAAAATAAAGTACCTTATTAATACCGACTAGGCTTTAGTTATAAACAATTCAAGAACGGAGTATCTATTAATGCTCAGTGCAATCTGTAGCTATTCTATAGTTTATTTCAAAAAATAAAAACATGACTAACAGTGGCAACAGTTATTCCTAATAATTGTTCCCCATGAACTTCACCCAGTAATTCCTTTATAACTGCTGCTTCTCATAAAGCAACTAATTCTGTTTAAATTTTATTTTGCTAGAAGTAAACTATTCAGTAGCAGACTTTAAGAGTCAGTAATAAATTAAAACTGCTGGGTTACTAATATTAGCAGTTACCACATAGGACAATCCTGAATCCTTCCTTAGGTCATCTTTACTTCAAAATTCCCTTTCAAAGGAGGATGGCCTCTTGGTTATGGAACCCTCCAAGTGCAGGTACAATATTGAATAGGTTCTATACGTTGCCTTCAAATCAATTAAGCACTTATTGCTTTAGTTCTCTCACAAGTGGAAATAAAAGCATTCTGAAACCTTACAGGGATGTGTTAAAACACAAGCAAGCTGCAGTAAAACAAGACAGCAAATAAAAAACCCCTTAGTCTTAAAATCTTTGTCCATAAATGTACAGTTTTATGATTCCAGTAGTTTTTTGAGGTTTGGGGGTGTTTTTTGGGGTTCTGTTTTTTAACAAAGAATGGAAGACCACCACACACACTTACCCTCATTGGATGAATATCAGCATATGGAGGCTTTCCTTCAGCCATTTCTATGGAAGTGATACCAAGGGACCAGATGTCTGCCACGCAGTTATAACCAATCTCTTGTATTACTTCAGGAGCCATCCAAAACGGAGTTCCTATAACAGTATTACGTTTTGCCATTGTGTCCTGTAATTATATTATTTATGCAATTAAAACAGAGATGCTTATTTTCAGATTCTTTTTCTATTAATTCAATATTTAAAAGTTAAATTAGCCACCCAAAGGTCAAATGGTAGTGACCTTCAATTAAGACCAAGCAGACTCAGCCCATCAGCCTAGAGAAGCCAAACAAGTGACAGTGATCACCAACTTCAAACAGAAGTCTGAAGTGAGACCATCAGACACTTGAAGTACACTGGGTTATAAACAACTAAAAACTTAATAGCCTTACAATACATTAAATACCCATCATGATTAAGAATGTTAGCTGTACCACTACCACTCATCACTCCTCAGACACAAAAATCAAAACAGAAGACAAAGACAAAAGTAGAAGACTATGGTTAGGAGCACTAAAGCATTTTTAAATGATCTTTCCACGGGTACTTACTGTTAACTGGCCAGCCACACCAAAATCAGCTAATTTTGCATGTCCTTCGGTGTTAAGAAGGATGTTACCAGCCTTTATATCTCTATGTATTTTTCTCATAAAGTGCAAGTATTCAAGTCCTTTAAGAGTAGATTTCAGAATAGTTGCAATTTCATCTTCTGTTAGCTGCGGGAAAACATAAAACCATTTTCAGGTAAACACACAGGGTCTATGTATTTGAACTATTTAAAACATGATCATTTCATACTGATTATTACAAATAATATAGACAATGTATCTTTGGTATTTTAACACAGGAATGCACCCAATAGCATTTACAATTCAAAACTCTGATGTATGAACTTGAACCATACAGCTAGAATCTTACAGGTCTACAATATAATTAGAGCAAGCAAGCTCCAAAACTAGAGAAGGAGCTGACTGATACAGATCAGATAGCAAAATATGCAATGTTCTCCTGCCTATCAATCCAAACTTACTACTCTTTAGATGCTGACATCCTTCATCAAGACTGCTGTACAGTTTTGACAATATCCAACTAATACTTTCATCACTAAGATTATACATACTAATTGTCAAATTACGCATTACCTTTGTCAAAACAAAGGTAATGGTGGTCAACACTGGACTAGATGGCACATCCCAGAATACCTCCCTGGAAAAGAAGATAGCCCTTTCTCTACTGTGGAAAGCTAGAACTATTCCTCAAATATCCATGCCCTTAAATACTTTACACAGCTTGCCCAACAAACTAGCAGAGTCCTACATTTGGAAAGAGATGAAAGGAATGCCATGTTTTCTTTATTTCTCAAATTCCTACATATGAAATTCCTGATAAGTCTAAAATTAGTAGTATCAAGCCTTTGCCCACCAGCTAATCCTAATTATACTATTAGTTTCTCATGAGACCTTCTTCACAAAAACAAAAATACACAAAGTAACAAGCAAGGGACAGAGGTGTACAGAGAAGAGCCAAATAATTATTTATCACAAAGCTTGCAAAAAATATATTTGTCAGGGATAGTTTGCTACTTATTATCTGTAGGGAGGTAATACAGCATGCAGAAATACAAATGTCCAGTTTCCGAGAGGTTTACAGAATTTTACTGAAGTTTGTCAAGCAAGCCATTCCTTTTGAGGCTAGTACCTTAATTTTGTGAGGAATGTAAGTAAATGCTAATTTTTCAAAATAAGTATTTGTCACTCTGTCTGTGCTCCATACTGACACAAAGCTGTAGAACTCCACCTGTACAGGTGTCCCCAGTGTCATTCCCAAAACCCTACTCAGCCCTGAAAAGGGACAACTAAGATGTCAGGCTACCCTTATGCTGGAAGGTGTCAATAACTGTTATCACTTTTTCCTTTAACTGTAGACAATTACAGAAATTATTGAGAATGGATGCCAACCAGACGCTACCAGCTTTTTCTTACACCATTCTTTTCTTGTTGCTGACTGATGCAGAGAATGAAGGCTCACTGAACTTTTTAAAATTTCTTTTTAAAATACCTGCATCATTTGACAATTGATAGATGATATCCTCATAGGAAAATACAATCAGATTTAATATACGGCTCTTCAATGTCAGCCACAAATACTGTATTCTTTTAAAATATCTACTAACCATATTCATTAATTTGCTGTCTATGCAAATGTTTCCTCTTAGTTCTTAATATTAAGAGTAGATAATCCACATGAGCTATGTTATAATCACTATAAAGTTGTACAATTGAACTAATAGAAATTTTAACATAGCTGGCCCTAAATGTATTTTATGAGTCACACAACAGCATGGCCTTCAGTTACTTCTGAGAATTAAGATAGAAGAGGTGAGGCTCTTTAGAACTGTAGAGTTCCTGAAGTCAACAATACATTGTGCACACTTATACCCAGCTCTCTTTCACCTCATATTTGCTGTTTGTTTTTCAGTCAGGATGAATGGAAAGGTACTCTCACATCAGTCAAGTAACTGAATGCAAACAGAGAAACAAAATTGAAAATTTGAAGAAAAAAAAGATCACAACAGGGATATTTATTGAACTCTGTAAAAGCATCACAAAGGAAACACTAAGAACTCTTTTGCTTGACTTTTTTTTTTTTAAGCAATTATAAACAATTAAATGCCTAGTATAAATACAGAGGGTGTAAAATGGGCAGTCCAAAATGCTTCTGTTAATTACTAATTTGTTACAGAATTCATATACCATCTCAAATTATACAATAAGCTGCAAGTATCAACTGGCAACAAGCTGACAGACATTTAATTACCAAAGAAAATACAATACAGTAAAAAATAATTGAGATATACTTTCACTTATCTGTTTCATAAACTACATGGACTACTAAGCCATCAGTTAGCACAGTTGTTTATCTTCATTGCTTTAGGTCAACATTGTAGGATCACATAAGCTCCTGAACAAGTGTTATCAGAAAAACAGCAAGAGTGAAACTTTTGCAGGTACCAGACCCTATGAGGTCACTTCTCAGATTTTCATCAACATTTATTCTAGAATAAAAGCAAAACCACACATAATTCATTCCATGAGATGCAATTTCTCAAGGAAAGACAAAAGAACTTATTCATGCAACTGAAATGCTGTTCAGCTGTAGAGTACATGGATGGTTTAATATAAGAACTAAGCAAATAGACATTCTTAGAAATGCAAGAAACTGCAAAATTGAAGATGAATACTCTAACTTGGCTGCAACACTGGGTTGCATCTTTCCTCTTTCTCTACTTTTCCAATCCTACACAGAAATTAAGCAATAGTAATTCCTTCCAGTTTCAGTTTTGAAAGTGTTGGTACACATCTGCACCTCTCTCCAAAAAAATCACCACCAAAGCCCACAAGAAACAAAAACCCCACACATAATCATTCTAAACTAACAGAATGACTCAACATAAAGGAAAAATGATTAGTCATCAAGATTATCCACACCTGAGTTGCTTATAACATGTTTTACTTATTTAACAAACAGAACCACTTCCCTATTCCAGCTTCTATCCAGTCTCATAAAACCTGGGCGTGGAGCCCAAGGGCACAGTTACACATACACTTATTTAAACAGCAGCGCCAGGCTCCAGTCCCTCCTTTCACTGCAACCTACAGCAGTAATTCCCAGCGTGTCAGCCCTTCCACTGCACAAACTGTAACTGACTCTTGTTAAAAACAAAATTGTCTGCCAAATTATTTTTCCAACAAATCAGTTCCCCAATTCAATTCACAACATAGTCAACAAGGATGTAGCAGAGTAGGAGCTGCTCAAATTGGCATTGCTTTCCAAATAAATGCATGGCTTGCTATACCCAGAGTGTCCCAGTGACTTGATACCCTTTTCCTATGAGAGTAGAGGATGAAACTGATGGTGGCATTAGCTCCATGCTCCAGAGCAAGCAGTTACTGCCTCTGTTGCACATTATGCATTCTTCACCTGCCATTTATCTCCAAGATCTTTCAGTGTTTCTATTCAGTGGTACATTGCTCAAATGCTTTATTTGTGCTACTTTATGCTGACTGCTCTGCTGCTTCAAAGGACTGTATGCCAGGAGAACTGAAAACCCTGTTATACACAGCTCAAACAAGACAGCTTTCCTAGCATTGTGCCAAGGGAATAAAACCATCTACCTGATCTGGAATCAAGCAAGAAGGGACTTTAAATCAACTGTAAGATAAACTGAAGTATGGTCTGAAAGATATTTGGGGAAAATTAAGATTGTCTCTATGTGAGGTAGTAATTTTGTGGTGAAGTACACTAAAACTGTGATTATCTAAAGACTCACGTTACAGGCAATTAAAGGTCTAGCTATTAACAAACACTGTATCATGACTGGTTTATGACATGCTGAGCATAATACTTTCTGCCAGAGCTTTGCCAAATCATCCCCAGCTGAGAAACAATACAATGTTCTGAATCTTAAGAGACTTCCATGAATTTAATCCTGAACATGCATCAAAGTCACAGAATCATCTAGGTTGGAAAAGACCATGAAGATCATCCAGTCCAACCATTAACCTCACATTGACAGTTCCCAACTACACCATATCCCTCAGCGCTATGTCTGAACTCTTAAACACCTCCGGGGATGGGGACTCCATCTCCCTGGGCAGCCCATTCCAATGTCTAACCACCTGGTCTGTAAAGAAATACTTCCTCATATCTAGTCTAAACCTTACCTGGCACAATTTGAGGCCATTCCCTCTTGTCCTAAGAGGTAATGATCACAAAAAATGTCTGAACACTGACAAATGTATAGGCAAGGTAGGCATACAACTTGCTGCCCACTTTCATCTAGAACAAGTATTATGAGAAACTGTGCTTAGAAGGTTCTGCAGAGGTCTCTCTTCAATATGTTGTGCTCCTAAGGAGGTAAACCCCTAGCTTCAGTTCTTGAAAAATTAGTGGTCAAACCACATGGAGATCTTTGGATCAGCTCTAGATGGAGAAGTGCTTTTGCAGCTGCATGGGAAATTCCAGCTCTCAAAAGGAGAGGCTAACAGAACACCCATACCAAATGGTTGACGAAGAAGCTATGGACTGAGAATCCAGCAAACCAGAAGAGAGTGAATTCTAGAGTACTGCAGTCTGGGGACCATCAGTGGTAAGACATAGCTTTCTTTTAAAGTAAGAAGTATTTAAGTAACATCAAAATACATAGTGATCAGAAAAACCACATACATAGGAATGTCACCTGTAAGAATTAAGTAGAGAGCATGAGTCGTGTTTATCATGAACAACAGTAACAGGGAAGGACAGAGAGAAGGGAGAACAGGCTTACTCTGCCATACATGTTCTGAGACTCGTCAAATAACTCCAGGTGTCCTAGATCCACCCACTCATGCTTCATAAAATGTGTCCATAGGATCTGATGAGATACATCCACAGGTCCTGAGGGAACTGGCAGATAAAGTTGCAAAGCCACTATCTACCGTATTTAAGAAGTTGTGGCAGTCCAGCAAAGTTCCCGCTGACTGGAAAAGAGGAAACATAACCCCCATTTTTAAAAAGGGAAAAAAGGAAAACCCAGGGAACTACAGGTCAATTAGTCTCATCACTGTGCCTGGCAAGACCATGGAACGGATCTTCCTGGAAACTATGCTAGGGCACATAGAAATTAAGAAGGTGATTGGTGACAGCCAGCATAGCTTCACTAAGGGCAAATCATGCCTGACAAATTTGGCAGCCTTCTACAATAGGGTTCCAAGGTTGGTGGATAAGGGAACAGCAACTGACGTCATCTTCCTGGATTTGTACAAAGCATCTGCCACTGTCCTACACAACACTCTTGTCTCTAAATTGGAGAGACACAGATTTGATGGATGGACCACTCAGCGGATAAAGAATTGGCCGGATGGTCACGCTCAAAGAGTTGCAGTTAAGGGCTCGATGTCCAAGTGGAGAGCAGTGACAAGTGGCGTTCCTCAGGGATTGGTATGGGGACTGGCGCTGTTTAACCTCTTTGTTGGCAACGTGGACAGTGGGATCAAGTGCACCCTCATCAAATTTGCCAGTGACACTAAGCTGTGTGGTGAGGTTGACATACTGTAGGGAAGGGATGTGCCATCCACAGGCTCAAGATGTCCTCTTGGACAGGCTCAAGAGGTGGGCCTGTGCAAACCTCATGAAATTCAACAAGGCCAAGTGTGAGGTCCTGCACATGGGTCAGGGCAATCCCATGCACACATACAGGCTGGGGGCTAAGCAGACTGAGGTCAAAGACTTGGGAGTAGCAGTGGATGGAAAACTGACTACGAGACAGCAACGTGTGCTTGTAGCCCAAAAAGCCAACTGTATCCTGGGCTGCATCTGAAGAAGTGTGGCCAGCAGGTCAAGGGAGGTGATTCTCCCCCTCTACTTCGCTCTCATGAGACCCCACGTGCAGAGCTGTGTCCACCTATGGGGCCTCCAGCATAGGAGGACATGGACCTGTGAGCAGGTCCAGAGAGGGCCACAAAGATGATCAGGGGGCTGAAGCACCTCCCTTACAAGGGCAGGCTGAGAGTTGGGGTTGTTCAACCTGGAGAAGGCTCCAGAAAGAGCTTATAGTGGCCTTCCAGTAAAAAGGGAGCCTATAGGAAAGATGGGGAGGGACTCTTTATCAGGGAGGGGAAATAGGATGAGGGGTAACAGTTTTAAACCAAAAGAAGGTAGATTTAGATGAGATTTTAGGAATGAATTCTTTACTGTGAGAGCAGTGAGACACTGGAAGAGGTTGCCCAGAGAAGCTGTGGCTGCCCCCTCCCTGGAAGTGTTTGTGGCCAGGCTGGACAGTGCTTTGAGCAACCTGGTCTAGTGGAAGGTGTCCCTGCCCATGGCAGGAGGGTGGGAACTAGATGATCTTTGGCGACCCTTCCGACCCAAACCGTCCTATGATGATATATACACACTCCTGTATAATATATAATCAACTATATAGCATGATGCAGTCACTAAAGTAACTCCTGCTTATATTATTGCTAAACACAGAATCACAGAATCATCTAGGTTGGAAAAGACCATGAAGATCATCCAGTCCAACCATTAACCTCACATTGACAGTTCCCAACTACACCATATCCCTAAGCACTATTGTCAACTCTACTCTTAAACACCTCCAGGGATGGGGACTCCACCACCGCCCCAGGCAGCCCATTCCAATGCCTACAACCTGTTCTGGAAAGAGATGCTTCCTAATATCTAGTCTAAACCTTCCCTGGCACAACTTGAGGCTATTCCCTCTTGTCCTATTTCTTACTACTTGGTTAAAGAGACTCATCCCCACTCTCTGCAACCTCCTTTCAGGTAGTTATAGCAGGTGATGAGGTCTCCCCTCAGCCTCCTCTTCTCCAGACTAAACAACCCCAAGCAGAATGCTGTGGGAAACAGCGTCAAAGGCCTTACTAAAGTCAAGGTAAACAACATCCACAGCCTTTCCCTCATCCAATAAGCAGATCACCTTGTTGTAGGAGGTTGGTCAAGCAGGACCTGCCTTTCATAAACCCATGCTGACTGGGCCCGATCATCTGTCTGTCCTGCATGCGTTGTATGATGGTACTCAGGATGAGCTGCTCCATCAACTTTCGGGCACTGAAGTCAAGCTGACAGGCCTGAAATTTCCTGGATCATTCTTCCATATATTCTTCTTATATATTGGCATCACACTGAGCAATTTCCAATCTGTCAGGACCTCCCCAGTCAGCCAGGACTGCTGGTAAATGATGAAAAGCGGCTTGGCGAGCACCCCAGCCAGCTCCTTCAGCACCCTCGGGTGGATCCCATCCATTCCCATAGACTTGTGTGTGTGTCTGTGTGATGCAGCAGGTCACTGACTGTCTCCTCCTGGATTGTGGGGGGGTTGTTCTCTCAGTCTCTGTCTGCTGGCCGAGGAGGCTGGACTCCCTCAGTACAACTTGTTGTCTTGTTATTAAAGACTGAGACAAAGAAGGCATTAAGCACCTCAGCCTTTGCTCATCACTTGTTACCATGTTTCCTCCTGCATCTAGCAGGGGATGGAGATTCTCCCTGGACTTTCTTTTGCTGCTCACATACTTACAGAAACATTTCTTGTTGTCCTTAATTGCTGAAGCCAGATTAATTTCCAGATGGGCTTTAGACCTCCGTATTTCCACCCTGCATAGCCTCACAGCATCTTTGTAATTACTGTGAGTGGCTAGCACCTTCTTCCAAAGGCTGTAAACTCTCCTTTTCTTGCTGGGTTGCAGCCAAAGCTCCCTGTTTAGCCAGGGTGGTCTTCACTGTCACTGGCTTCTCTTACAGCACCTGAGGACTACCTGCTGCGGAGCCATTAACACTTCCATTTTAAAGACTACCTAGTCTTCTTGGACCCCTATACCCTTCAGGACCATCTCCCAAGGGATCCTGTCAAGCAGGTGCCCAAACAAGACAAAGTCAGACCTTCAGAAGCCCAGGATGTCAGCTCTGCTCCCCCCCTCCTGGCCTCTCTAAGAATAGAGAACTCTTATTTCATCATCCCTGTGCCCTAGTCATCCTCCAACTGTCACATCACCCACCAGTCCTTCTCTATCACAAAAAGGAGATCCAGTAGGGCACCTTTTCTGGTTGCTTCACTCACCAGCTACGTCAGGAAGTTATCTCCCATACATTCCAGGAATCTCCAGGACTGGTCCCGCTCTGCTGTGTTGTATTTCCAGCAGATGTCTGTGAAGTTAAAGTCTCCCAAAAGAACAAGGATAAGTGATCGTCAGATTTCACCTATATGCCTACAGAATATTTCATCCACCTCCCTGTCCTGGGTGGGTGGCCTATAGTAGACTCTCACTACAACATCTCCCCTGTTGGCCTTCCCTCTGATTCTAACGTAAAGACACTCCACCCTGTCTTCACTACACTTGTGCTCAAAGCAATCATAACAGTCCCTGACATACAGCGCCACCCCACCACCTCTCCTTCCTTGTCTATCCCTCATAAAGAGCTTGTAGACCAACTGGTGCACTCCAGTCATGGGAGACATCCCACCATGTTTCTGTTATAGCCACTACATCATCATTTTCCTGTTACATCATGGCTTCAAGCTCCTCCTGTTTGTTACCCATGCTGTGTGCACTGGTATACACACACTTCAGATGGGCTGATGTTTTGCCCCCTTCCCCCTTCAAATCTAGTTTAAAGCTCTGTCAATGAGCCCAGCTAACTCCTGCCCCAAGATCCTCTTCCCCTTCCGGGACAGGTGCATCCCATCTAATGCCAAATGGTCTGGCATCCTATACACTAACCCATGATTGAAAAATCTGAAACCCTGACAGTAACACCAGTCTTGGAGCCACGAGTTCATCTGTTGAGTTCTCCTGTACTCTTCTTCATCCATATGGTCAACTGAAGGGATGGAGGAGAACACAATTTGTGCCTCCGACTCCTTAATTAGTTTCCTTAAGGCCCTGAAATCTCTCTTCATTGCTTTAGGACTTCTCCTGGTAATGTCGTCGCTACCTACCTGAAAAAACAGAATAGGGTAGCAGTCCTTGGGTCTCACTAGAGCGGAGAGTTTAGCTGTGAGGTCCTTGACTCGGTCCCAAGGAGGCAGCAGACTTCCCTATGAAGCGGATCTGGTCTGCATATGGGGCCTTCAACACCCCTATAATGATTCTTCTAGGGTTCTTTTTAGAGCTGGTTTTAATACCTGGTCTAGAACAACCCAGCCTTAGTGAACCTTGGTTCCTTGTTTGTCTCATTTTCTTCCTCCTTCTCTTCTTCATTCAAAAGTTCCAGGGCCCCGAATCTATTGTGAAGGGGCACCATGGAGAATGAGGGAGGTCAGGAGAGAATTTTCCTGCCTCCATGAGCAGGGACCTATTTCCAGCCTCCCCCATCTCTTAGGTCCTCTCCTTCTGCCTGGTGGCAAGAGGATGCGGGATTACCTGCCTTCTTTGGAGCCTCCATTTGCTCCTGTTGCTTCATGGATGCCAAGGTGCTACTCCACCAATTAATTTCCATTTCCTACTCCCTACTACTTCTTAATCTTTCTCCTCTTCTCTGATTTCTGCCACCAAGCTGAGCAGGTCATCCAGTTGATCGCAGCGCACACAGGTGCTGTCGTTGCTGCCTTGCGGCAGGATTGACAGGCTCGGGCACTCCCTGCAGCCCAGGACCTGGGCCGCTGCATGTTTGCATGGCAGCTCTGTCTGGGTCACCACATTCTTTCTGGTGCTGGTTTTGACACGAGTGGAAACCATCGCTCAGTCTACTCGTGGAGGATAAGATGAAACTAGCCCAGGTAAGTTCTAGACCCACATGGACTGTGCCCTATCTGCTCACCCTGCCTGCACAAACTGCCACGCAAACTCAAGTATATGCATAATAACACAGAGACAAAACATTTAACCGTAATATCTTATAATATTTAGAATTAATTTCTAGCATTACTCAACAAGCCAAGAAAGTACGCTCCCCTTGCACAAAGTCACCTTTAAACAAAATAACGTATTGCCATAACGAACATTACCATGGAATCACAAAAAATACCCTCAAAAAATTATTTCAAAATCACTAATTTCTTGATTTTTGTGCAATTTAGACTTTTTGCAAAACATACACCACCTATACATACCACTGAAAGCACTCACACAAATACAAAATTCACCAAAAAACACTTATAAAACCACAAACATTGCAACATACAGCATTTCTTCCCTTCCTGAACACACAAAGCATTGTACAAAAAATTCTAGTTACACTGTTTCTGTAGACCAAAACTGTCTTTTGCAGATGTTTTTGCACAACATTTATGACATTTTAAGTATTTTGTATGCTGCAAAGAAGGCAAATAATATCCTGGGCTGCATCAGACCAAGTGTTGCCCACAGATGGAAGGAGATGATCCTCTGCTCAGCACTGGTGAGGCCACACCTGGAGTACTTGGTCCACTTCTGAGCTCCCCAGTACAAGGGAAACATGGACGAGAGAGAGTCCAATGAAGGACCATAAAGATGATTAAGGGACTAGAGCGTTTCTCTTATGATGAGAGGTTGAGGGAGCTGGGACTGTTCAGCCTGGAGAAGAGAAAGCTTAAGGGGGATCTTCTCAATGCATACAAGTATCTGAAGGGAAGGTGCAAAGAAGACAGAGCCAGGCCCTTTTCAGTGGTGCCCAGGGACAGGCCCAGAGGCAACAGGGACACACTTAAACATACAAGGTTCCCTCTGGACATCAGAAAACACTTTTTTACTGTGAGGGTGATGAGGAACTGGAGTGTGTTGTCAGGGAAGGTTATGGAGTCTGTCTCCTTGAAGACATTCAAAAGCCACATGGACATGGCACTGGGCAGCCAGCTCTAAATAGCCCTGCTTGAGCAAGGGGTCTGGACAAGATAAGCTCCAGGGGTACTTTCCAACCTCAACCATTCTGTGATTCTTATATTAGTATCATTTACAACATTATTCCGTACAGCAGAAATTATGACGATTTGAATAAATCAGGGGTAGGTTTTTTTGTGTTAGTTGACTAGTCTGCATTTAAAGCTTGCATATCAGAGGTCTCTGCTGACTGGAAGCTAGCCAGTGCTATTTCAATTTACAGAAAGGGCACGAGGGAAGACCCAGGAAACTATACGTCTGTCAACCTAACCTTAATTCCTGGAAAAAAATTACAGAGATAATACTGGGTACTACTGAAAAAGCATTTAAAGAAGAATGCAATCATCAGGCAGTCAACATGGGTTCAACAAAGGGAAAGCCCTGTTTAACTGATTTGCTATCCTTCTATGATAAGGTCACCCACCTAGTGGATGAAGGGAAGGCAGCAAATGTAGGAGGTTTTTTTATTTTAGTAAGACTTTTGATATTGTCCCTCACAGAATAGTTCTAGACAAGTTGTCCAACAGATAAGCAGGTACACAGTGTGCTGGGTGAAGAACTGGCTGAAGGGCAGACCTCAATGAGTTGTAGTGAATGGGGCTATGTCTGGCTGGCAACCAGTCACTGGTGGTATTCCTCAGAGTTCAATTTTAGGGCCAAATCTGTTCAGTATTTTTATCAATAAACTGGATAGAGAAGTTGAATGCACCATTATTAAGTTTGCTGATGATACCAAACTAGAAGATGCTGCTGACACTCTTGAATGACAAGAGGCCTGGCAGAGGGCTCTAGATAGATTGGAGCACCGGGTAACCATCAGTGGCATGAAACTGAACAAGTCCAAATACCAGATTCTGCACCTGGGACAGAGTAAAAGTACTACTGGGCACAAGTATAAATTGGGAGAAGAGTGGCTGAAGAGTTGATCTGCAGAAAGGGAGACAGGATCAATACGAGTCAGCAGTATGCCCTGGCATCCAAAAGGGTGAATTGTATCCTGGGGTGCATCAGACACAGCATAACCAGTCAGTCAAAAGAGGTAACTATCCCTCTGTATTCAGCACTGGTGCAGTCTCACCTTGAGCACTGTGTGCAGTTCCAGGCCCCACAACTCAAGAAGGATGTGAAGGTCCTTGAATGTGTCCAGAGGAGGGCAACAAAGCTGGTGAAAGGGCTGGAAGAGATGTCCCATGAGGAGTGGCTGAGAACTCTTGGTTTGTCCAGTTTGGAGAAAAGGAAAGGCTTAGGGGCAACCTCACCACTATCTACAGCTTCCTAAGGAGAGGAAGCAGAGGAGATGCTGATCTCTTCTCCCTGGTATCCAGTGACAGAACACATGGGAATGGTTCAAAGCTGCACCAGGGGAGGTTTAGACTGGACATTAGGAAGTATTTCTTTACCAAGAGGGTGGTCAAACACTGGAACAGGCTTTCTAGAGAGGTGGTCGATGCCCCAAGCCTGGCAGTGTTTAAGAGGCTTTTAGACAATGACCTTAACAAGATACTAACTTTTGGTCAGCCCCGAATTGGTCAGGCAGTTGGACTCTATGATCATTGTAGGGTCCTTCCAACTGAAAAAGTCTGTTCTGTTCTATTCTGGATTTTTCCCCGTGTGATGAGCATAGCAGATTACCCTGTCTGGATTTTACAGGGCATTCCATAATTATATACTTGTACTGAAAGGACATATTCTTGAAGACAGATTACTTAAGTGCATCAACAGCTTATATCTTCATATATACAAAATATGAAAAAACGTTTTTATTAAGAAATACGAAAATACTTTTTTTAAGACACAAGACAATGTATTGTTCTTCTTTACATCATATAGAAAGTAGCTGACACAAACATAAGCTCGATGCACTTTAGGGGAATAGGCTCTAAAAGCATATCTGCCTTACCTACCAATTGTTGGAAGCAGCAACAGACTAAACTATACAAAAACGGATCCAATGCTCCTCCATTTATTCACTTATTCCATTTATTCACTTAGTCTTACAAAACCACAAATAAACTCGTAAAATACACAACAAAATACTTCCTAATTATGTTTCCTCCCATCTTTACCCCAAATCACAGACTCTCCTCATAAGGATGGTTAAAAGTCACTACATCGGTAGCATAGTACCTGTGTCCCTGCAAGTGACTTTCAACCCACAAAGGAAACAGCTAAAATACAGAATCAGCCCACAATATGCCATGTCATAGCACACAACTTGCCATGAACTTGATATCCAGTACTCTACTTCTAACAGTAGTTCAATGTTGACATACTAGTAACACCACTAACTACCACACATAACAATTAAAAGAAACAAAACTATTTAGCATTTTAATACTAGGAATAGTTTACAGTCAGTGTTGCTATCCTAGTCTGGACGTATGGTTCTTATATTGTAGTATTTCTGATCGAATCATATGAGTATTATGTTTCCTGTTAAAACAGTTGGTTTATTTTATTCTGAGCTTTTGGACACACAGCACCATTCTTCCATCAGGACAGCATGCTCTATACCTTGCACCTTAGTATAATTCCACAGTTATTATCTTTCTACTTTGTATCCAATTTCCAGTTGTGTCAAGAACCTTATTTAAAATCCTGTGGAACATTTATCTGCTTTGTATCTTTGGTTAGTTCTAATTCTGTATGCAGTATCCCTTTGATGGGTTGGTGATACCCTCTGAATACGTGTCAACCATGAAGCAGCTTCAAATCCTCCACCATCAAAACCACATGCAAGTTATATATTAAAATGAATGTCAGTGATAAAGATGAACAACTCTACAGCCTACATAAAAACATTAGCCATTAAGCCCATTTTTAAAATAGAAATTTGGAGCAAAACAGCAGCAAATTCAGGTGTTCCACATCTATTAGTAGACCAGCTAATCCACATATTTACATCTAACACACAGCACAAGGGAGACTTAAGGGCGCATTTATGCAGTCTACTACACACTACCTAATCCATGCAGCTGTTGGGACAACTCATCCACAGGTTCTCTGCTCACAGTCATTCTCCTTTCTGAGGGCCCCTCTGAAGGGGTCTGGGTCAGCTGAATTGCTTTAACTGCCTAAATCCATTCCCAGCTGCTCTTTTTACACTAAGTAATACATGCACATTAAGCCTGATGCTTCTAGGAAGTTTCAGATTACTGCATCTAAACAGTCTGATTAAGTCAAGCACATTGGGTAAATCCAATCTCATGGCAAATAAAGGCACCATGGTATAATCATTCTTCCACCAGAAGCTATGAAGCTTGAACATCACTGGTCTTATATTCACATGCCTCTCCTAGTCTTCATTTATGTGAAGACAAGGCTGAACTAACAGATGCTGAGATGCAGGAGAGATGAGCAAATAAGCAGGGGAGAAGAGATGACAGTTTACTATGATACTCTTCCCACTTGTAATATTTGAAGTATAATTTATAAATTAAGGCAGAAATCTTCAGAGAGAAAAAGAGTTGTTAGGGTTACACCTCTAGTCCGAAGTCAATATTAGATTCTGATTTCCACTGTCTGCTGCAAACTTCAGTGAGACTACACTCTTCTGAAGCCACTTTCCTTGAGCTTCACTGTCTGAGCAATTACATTTCAGACATTTTTTTGAGCAGATCTGCATTCTCTGTGTGAAGACAGTGCTCTTCAAAGAAAAATCACAGCCTACGTCTTGAGTGAGGTACCAAATCATAACATCTAAATTTCTTATGAAGGCAAGGTTTGGTCTTTCAGTAATCGTCTCAAACTAATGGAGATAATTCCTTCTTCCTCCTATTATTATAACTAAGGGGACACCTCAATATTACAGTAATGGATGGAATAAGAACTCACTACCATAGGAGAATTACCAGTTTTACTGAAGTGTAACAACTTAGGCATAGGATCATATGACAGAAGTGAGGTGGCAAGTGTCATTCTTCTTACTGAGCCCAAGTCATGCTGCACATAAAATCATATAGGAAATAGACCACAATAAACATAACAATGAACAACCACTGCACAAGCAATTATTAGTGTGGTATTTTTTCAGATTTGTGTTTTGATC
The DNA here is from genome assembly GCF_003259725.1 of Athene cunicularia. Classification (NCBI taxonomy): domain Eukaryota; kingdom Metazoa; phylum Chordata; class Aves; order Strigiformes; family Strigidae; genus Athene; species Athene cunicularia. The sequence continues at coordinate 130,299,562 of NW_020799095.1, forward strand.
CCAGTAACATAACTTTTGTAATGTTTCTTCTCCTTAAATTAGCATTTTTATACTGGATAATTCAAGGTAGTACTAACAAATCAGAGTCTTCTACCTGTAGTTTGAAAATCACTATAGCCTAGCAGCAACATAAAATTATCTAAAACATATCTAGAGGCTCATATGGAAAAAACTGTATCAGGAAATCACAAGTATCTCCCATGGTCACATGCTAACATCTCCCTGTTAGCACTAAAGGACTTGTTAAAGGACCTAGTAAGTGGGATCTCATGGCATGCTGCCCTAAAGGGCAATGGAACCTTGAAGAGCTGGTTAAGCATCAAGGGCAACCTCCTCAAAGTATGAAAACAGTCCTTTCTGACATGCAAGATAATGATCAACCACAGCAGAAGCCCATCTTAAATGAACTGGGTATTCCTGACTGAACTGAAGTGCAGAAAACAAAGAATACAAAAAGCAGGAACAGATTACTAAAGACAAATGAAGCAGCACTGCCTGGATACTAAGCAGAATGAGAAAAGCCAAGGTTAGGGTTCGTTTGAAACTGAACAGCAATACAGAGTATAGCAAGAGAGTATGTACTGGTCTATATGCAGAAGAAAGAAAAACACACAAGTGTTGGCCTGCTGCTAAATGGGGTGATCAATTTATTGACAAACAACACAGAAATCTCCTAAGCATCTTCTTTGCATCAGTCTTTTGTAGGGCTGTGGCTCTCAGCTGTGTCTGCCTAATAGTGAAGTGAAATGCATTAGGAATTACTCTAGTAAACTGGACAAACAGACGTCCATGGGAACATATGAGACACATCCAAAGGTGCCAAGGAGCTGGCTAGTGCCAACTCAAGGCTATTTCTTATCAGCTTTTAAATGTTACAGCAATCAGGGAATGTCCCTTACGACACCATCTTCAAAAAGGGCAAGAATGATCTCAGGAATTACAGGCTGGCCAGCTTATCCCAGTTCCCAGGTTATTATGCATCAAATCCTCACAGAAGCTAATTTCTAGACACACAGAGAATAAAAAGGTGATTGGAAACAGCCAGCACAAGTTGACCAGAAGGAAATCAGGCCAAATTAATCTGGCCACTTTCCTATGAGGATGGAGAGCTGAGGATGTCATTTAGTTTAACTTTACAAAGGCTGTTCACAGTCTCCAATAATATCTTTTTAGCCAAATCTGGGGCATCATGGAGAAGATGTGGAAGAACAACTGGCTGGACTGCCAGGCTCAATGGTGGTTCAGAATGTAACCAACAACCAGCTATAAGTGATATTCTTCAGAGACTGATAGGGTGAATACTCCCAACATCTTCATTAACAACTGGACAGTGAACTAGAACACATCCTTATCATGTTTGTGGATGACATGAAACAGGGAGGAAGACATCAATACACTAAAAAGCAGGGCTGCCACTCAGAGGGACCTCAACAAGCTGGAAGAATTAGGTTGACAACAAACTTGGAAGTTCAACAAAGGCAGAGTGCCCCACCTAGGACAGAAGAACCCAAAGCCATGAACAGTATGGCATGAGGATCAATGGGGCAGGTAGCATTGCTGCAGGGGAGGTTCTGGGCTGGCTCCAGTAGAGAAGCTGAACAAGAGTCAGCAACATACCCTCACAGCAGGGAAGGCTTGCCATATATTGGTCCTCATTAGGAAAGCACAGTCAAAGTCAGGTCAAGTAAATATTCCCCTTTACTTAGCACTTGTAAAGCCAAATGTAGAACACTACCCAGTTTCAGGCTACCATAAAAGAAATGCTGGCAAACTGGAGAGTTCAGCAGTGGGGGCTAGAACACATGATGGTCCAAGTTGACAGAACAAGGCTTGTCTTGTCTGAAGACAAGTGGGTATTTCACTGCAGTTTTAAACAATCTAAGAGGGGAGATTAAAAAAAAAAAAATCCTTAGAGGAAGACACTTCACAGAAATGGCAGAGGAAATGGAGAATGGGCAACAGTCATGAGTTACCACAAAGGACATTCAGTTAGTCACAAGAAGGAAAGTTCATGGGGCTGCAGACAGAGACTGCTGAATCTCTCCCTTTTCAGATTTTCAAAACAGCTGAACAAGGTCCTGATCAACGTACAAACTTCAAAGTTTACCTTCCTTAGAATAGGAGATTCAACTAGATGACTTCTAGAGGTCCCTTCCAAACTAAAATTAACACTTATTTCAAATCAGCAGCACAATGTTCACCTCCTCCCTCTCACCTCTAAAATAAACATCCCATTCTAACAGAGTAACTGTCTCCTACCTGCAGTTTTCCGACATTTCCTCCACTTCTTCACCATAATAATATACAGCAATAAATCCATCTCAACTTTAAACACAGATTCTTTTACTGTAAAATAAAATATATATGGAAGAAGGATATGTTGTTCTGACCTTAATGAAACTTGGCTTAATTCCTTAGATTGAGACAAATTTTATTGCCTGGATTATAATTTTATATGCAGAGAGGTTGACTCAAACTGGAAAGGCATTAACAATTCAGCTGATATTTCTGGCTCTCGAAGGCAAACAACAATGTGTTTCTTTGAGGGAAAAGGGGGGGGGGGAGGATAAGGTTAAACTTCTACCCTTTAGTATAACAGGATTAAGACTTAGTGTTTTGTCATGGGAGGTATATATGGGGTACCAGTAGAGGACTGACCTGATTAAACATTCATTTAAACAGCCACCTCTGATTCAAAGACATTAGTACAAATTTCTTTATATTCTGTGTTTACATGGTCATTTTATTGTTTCAGCAACTTAAAAACTGGCATTACTGAAAATTATATACAAGAGGAGAAAAAAATTATGTTGCTTACATTAAGTAATTCTAACAAACTTTTCTTTGAAAGATCTTTAGCACCTCAAATTTAAAAATTAGTAGCTGACTTCAAACCATGGATGCAACTTCTGCCATTCTCCTAAAATCTCCCCAAACCTGCCTTCTGAAACTTGGGAAAGGAGATCTGTTGAATATGCAACTAGACAGTCTGCATATCAGAAAAAAAACTTGAAAATTCTATCCCACCACCACCATATTATAGCCCCTCAGCCTTTAGCAGTGACTCGACTGCAGAAAGAAATCAGTAGTAAATATAAACATTGTGAAAGCCAGCAAATACAGCCATTAGAACTGAAGTAATGTTTTGTAATCTTTCTTGCAAGAAGTACACTTTAAAAACAGAAAGTCACTGAATTATAAAATGCTTAGTATTGTAACATTACATAGCTACCATCCATTTTAAGACTGCCCATAAAATGATCTCCAGTATTTTATGCACCTACCTTGGTTAATCTAGGTGGGAAACTACAGAAATTACCCAGGAAGCTAGTTCTCCTTAGAACTGACCTGTAGATATTTATAGCAGTATATGACTAGTTAATAACAGTATTTATTTTAATGGAAAGATGAAGGTCAAATAAAGCTTGGGGAAAGATAATTCTGTCTTCAGAGCAAGCCTTTTAGTCTTTTGCAAATAAACACTCATATACTATTTTAATAGCATATAGAGGGATTCCTCACTGAGTGACCATGATTCACTAACACTGAGTCCTGCAGAAAAAGGGAGAAAGAGGACAATTAGTGTTTCACACTGCACATGTATCAGAGGATACTGCATGGCCAATCCTGGTTCTGAAACTTCCAACTTCTTAATGCTTTTTTTGGCAGCCTTGTTTGCATTTAATAGATACATAGTTATTCTGGAAACAGACAGTTAACAACGTAGTTGTAATATCCTCTTCTTTCATGACAATTAACCAACACATAACATGCATCTTATTTCTGGCACACAAATACTTTCTTTCCAGGGATGAAAGCTAATTTTCTCCTATGAGCTAATTTCCAAGCAGATGGATACTGTTTAACTGCTATGGTGCAAGAAAGGTCTATCATTCTGAGATCCAGACACCACAACCCATTGTTGAAGGAACCTGTGATGCCAATCTAAAGAGCCAAGGAAACATAGTTCCTAAAAACTAAGATAATATCACCCAATGTTTATGTAACAGTCAATCATTCAGAGCCGTAATAAGAAGTTTATTTAGACAAGCAATAATCTTTGTGTCGCACTGCAGAAACTAGTATAGACTACCTTGGTTTGTAAGGCTAGACACAGATTAAGGCAACCAGGACATTTGGGATCAACTGCTTTCCTCCTCTTCCTCAGTCTGGCCGTATAGAAAAGGACTTGAAGAGTCTTGACCTAAAGATCAGTCTCTGAACAGTAACACAGCTGACTAGCCTATTGATTCAGTTCACCTCCCAGAAGGCTTATCAACAGAATATGGTCAGCAGTATATCCAGGATGGACTTGTCTGTTGTCTTAACTACTGACCACCAAGATCAGTTAAACAGCTTACTCATTGCAGAAGCAATTTCAGTCTTTGTGTATGGACTGGCTGGCTACTAATTAATCTGCATAGGTTCAACTGAGGAAGTTATACAGTGATAGATGCTACTTAAACAGAAAACATAAGAGTTACTAGGCCTTAGATAACCAATTCACAGCTGCAAATCACATGTGCAGCAAAGTCCCACAAATTCAAACTATTTCAGCTGTGAAATTACTGAGAAACATGACTGCTTAAAACTTCAAGATAACATCCTTATGAACAAAGTGCCTTCAGCCCAGAGAGGTAACAAAGGTCTGCCTTGGACGTCCACAGTAGCATATAGAGAAAACAAAACCAAAGGACATTCAAATGCAGTATCTAGAGATTCAGATAAAACTATTAATTTGAATTACTGGAGCTTAAACACATGAAAAAAGTAATAACTAAGAAAACATGGCAGAAGATAATCAATAAGAATACAGGAGGCAATGTATGTAACAGACAAATAAATTGGTATGTAAAGGAAATCACAGTTTAGATACAGGGTGCAGGACCTCTGGACCCAACAGCACACCACACGTATAGTTGTACATTGCTACACTTATTTACAATACTGTCCCAAACAAGAAGGTTTTGTCTCATAAATCCACTGCACAGCCACTGCATGGTATGCTACAGCCATCTGAATATGGTCCTCAGAAAAGACCAGAGTAGAATGACTCAACTAATCATGGTCAGCAGATGAGCAGGTGCACCCTAAATTATCAGTAGAGAGACAGGGTCACTGGTGTCTCGGTACTCTGATAAGTTAACAGCAGCCAGCAGGACTTTAAGTATTGCCTCACATTGTAATTATCTCATTCTATTGCAAGCTACCACTGAAAAAGTCAGTCTCATTCCCTCTTTTCCTTCCCTTTCCTCACTGCTCATTCCTAACATCTCTCTTGCATCAGATCAAGCCACTGTGCTGCCACAGTAAGTCCTGAGTTAGCTCACAAGGGGGTGGGGAAGATAAGACTAGAGAGGAAAAAGTACCCCCATCAAGCTGAGACAGGATTGCCCTGCAGCCACACAATCACCAGATCTGAGGCATACAGAAGGCAGCAACACATCAGTCATGCTGAAGGATAACAGCCGAACCACCTTTTCTGGCGGCAACACACAGACTGTGTAAGATACATGTACCTCCCAAATCAGTTTGAGAAAAGCAGGCAAGACTACATATACAACTTTGTTGCCCTGAACCGATGAATTCCACACCTCAGATCAGCCAACAGGCATCATAAGCTTGCTCTAGCACTGCTGATCTGTTTGGCATGCTAGAAGACTCCAGGGCAGAACTCCAGGGGTCGATTTAACTTTCAAGTAGTGGCTTGGGCCTCTTGAAGAACCTGCTCCTATCAAGCTGAAAACCTCTCTGTGTGAACAGGCTCCCAACAGTTACTAAAGATTTCCTTTACTTTGAATTCTGCTTCCCTCGTTTTTCATCCATTAGAGCAAAGACCAGTGTTGTTCACTTTCTAGACAAATAACAAAACTTGAAGTAGGAGAAACAGAGATACAAAAAAAAAAAAATTTAAAAAAAATCAGTAAATTATTACATTTCAGAGACAAGCAACAAGAGCAAACGCATAGTAGCATTTCCTCCCCAAATATGAGGAGACATCCACCTTTTCCTATGACTTATTTTGATATGATCATAGAATCATATAGGTGAGAAGAGACTTTTAAGATCAAGTCCAAATGATGACCATAATGACCACTGTGTTAAAGTAAGGGCTCTTACTTCCAATTCTCTCTTCCTCAGTTACTTTTCCTTACATATGGAGAAGCAGGAAGCAAGCTTTTCCTTGGCCCAGCCACAGTCTTCATTTGACAGCTCAGGAAAAAAAAATCACAGAACACATAACCCTGTGTGTCTTGGCCTAGTCAATAAACATTCTAACAACGTAAGAATCAATTCCCTCTTCACTTCCAAGTGAAGATACTTCTTTTTTTTCTTGTGAAAGTTACAGTGAAACCAATTCTTATTTCCATTTAGTATTCCCAAAATGGCTGTTTTACTCACACCCTATTTTTTTATATTTAAAACAACAACCCATATATGACAGAACTCCCCACTTACTACCCTATGGGTATATTTCTTGAAGACCCTCTAGTGTGGAAATCTGTCCATAAACTTTTCACTACAAAGCACATCCAGATGCTTTGTACAACTTTACACCAACCAGCATTATTTGTGTGCCCAACAACTCCTTTATAGAGCTCTACTAGGCATGTGCTGCATGAAGCACCTTTACAAAAGGTACATTAACTTTACTCTCATTACATGTATTAATGTATTTCTTGATTATTTTATTTCTTAGCATATAATTTATGCTATTTAATCATCAACTTCAACCACAAAAAGCAGTAGAAAAGTTATTGTTTGAACACTGATAATGCATCTGCTGAGTCAAGCATCTCTTCCCCTCAAATCTCTAACATCTCTACTATGTCTGTATTCTAAAATAGATATAAGAGAAACTAGATGGCCTGATTTAATACAGATACATACACACACCTTTTTTAAATAAAAAATTTTAGCATTTTACCAATGCACACACAAGTTTGCTCATTTTTCTAAATCCTGTTTTAAATGGATTTTTTTTTTTAATTCTGGACTAGCTTGCACCATTTCTATTGAAGCTTACTGGCATAAGGACACCAGGTTTTAAGGCTACAAAAACTCCAGCAGTCTCCCATTGGTTTTGGTTTTATCAGTCCAACATTACAGCAGCCCTGACACAAGCCACCCTTTCCAAAGGGGCTCCCTCTAGTCTGAGCATCACCTCCACTTCCCAATAAATATAATTCCATCTTCCATTATGCCCTATTTTCTAAGCCTAAAATTGTTTTTCCTCTCTGATTCCAGGTATGGTGCAAGGAACATTTCAGGGCATGTTTATAAAATGTAAAGAGCTAGCAAGTAGAGGGTCATCTCACAGTATTTGTTGGTAAAATTAATACCTTATGTTACAGCCCACTACTGAAAACAATAGACTCAAAGTAAATATTACTTGACAGCTACAGTAAAACATTCTTCAGAGAAGCTGTTTAAGTAGAAAGCCCGTTTCCTACAGGTTTGCATCCTCCTCTACGTTACTGCTGTTATAAGCCTATTAAGACTCTTCCATACAACCCTCATTTGGGTTCTCACATTACTTAACTGGCATCCCTTCCCGTTCTCATTCCTTGAGTAACACAGATTACTGCTCATGCTCCCAATTCTATGCCTGTTTCCAAACCATGCATGTACTAAGTGGCCTGCTGACAGACTGTGAGGTAGAAGGGGTAGGGGGAAGAAGCCACATACAGTTTTGCTTTGTACAAAGCAGTAAATTTCAAGTAACCTACAGGATCTTCACATTTCAAAATGCATTTGTTTCTGCTGCTGATAACTCCACAGAGGAATGGACAAACAGTCAGAGTAACTGCACAAGCTTGTTTCCTGAGGAACCAAGGCACAGATAACACTCCTTGGCTTCAGACAAGATCTTGTCTGACTTTTATTCTGGCTTCTAGTCTTAATTCAGTTTAATTTTAATAAGTGTCATGCATTTTTGGAAAAAAAAAAACAAAAAACCACAAACCAAAAAACTCACCGTTTTATTACGAAGTCTAATAATGTCTGAAACAGAGCCAGCTCCACAATATTCCATAACAATCCATAGATCTGTGTTCTTAAAATAGCTGCCATAGTACTTGACAACATAGGGACTAGACAGAAAAAAAAAAGTTAGATAAATAGATTAATTCTCAGTGTGGGGAAAAAAAGTGTTGTTAAAAATAACAGTTTGACACACACTAACACAGCTACAGAGCAAGTGTAATCAAATACACTTTAAAATTAATTAGCTTAACCAATGTCTGGTTAGAATAAAGTCTGACTGCTTAAGAGAATTATAGAGGCACTACTGTATCACAAGCTTTCAGTCATCTTCAAATACAGACATAGTTTTCCCAAACATTAGTCTTCTGATATAAAGCTTTGTTTTTCACTCCTCCAAGGTCTCTCAATTTTTAACTTTTCTCACAAAGTTATTGAATGCTTCTTTTCCTAAAAAGATTGCCTTGTTTTCTTCTCATGAGCAAAAAAACCCCACGGAAACTCACCCATGTTTTTCTGGTTTTGCAAGTATGAACTTATTTCAAGTACAAAACTAGACTTCCATATTAAGCACAATCTAGTGTTGGTTTGAACAAGACTTCTGGATTCAAATACATTCTCATATTGAAGTGTCTCAGGTGAAGAGATGGCACTGTCATAAACAGAACATATCCTTTTGCCACTCAACAGTTTGTCAACTGACATAATGGTTCCTCGGAGGTACTTACAAAAGGCAGGAACAGATGTGGTAAACATAACAAGGATCATCCTTCAGAAAAGTGATTAGATGTAAAAGTTTGGAGTTTGGGGGTTTTTTTGCAGGAACTTAAGCAAAGGAGGTTACAGTTAAGATTGCCATCCACCTCCCACAAATTCAGGAAGTAAGATATTGAGATCTCAGACAGCGGCTTCTGGTCAGAACACCTGCACTGTGGGGTGAAATCAAACACTATTTTGTTTTGGAGCAAGGAACTGTATTTTAAGATCAGCATGTTTGCAGCTATATTTTTTTTGTAGGAAAACCGATGTAAGAAAAAGAAAGGACCTATGGTTACCTCCTGCAACATGGGGCTATCTTTATAAAAGATCGGTTGAAACTACCAGCAAACTACTTCATTAAAGAGCAACTGTTAGTACTATAGGATCTTGTCTTTACAGAAGGCAACGTGGGTCAATTCCCTCCTAACTAGTCAAAATCTCTACATTTAAAAGTATAACATAGCATTCTTGCCCCTTATAAATTCCTGAAGTGAGGAAGGTTACTACTACTTCTGCAGAAAACCCACTGTTTTTCACTACCATCTCTGCTGGATTTACACTATGCTAGTATTCTCAGCAAAAATTGGATATTATTACAAATCAGGACAAGAAAATCTTTTCAAAACATCAAGGGCTGTGTAATCTCAAAACACGGCATTTGCCTAAAGCTTTGTCCCAGTTAACTACATAGGCCAGCCTTTTCGATATTAACTGCTTGTCTTAGAATGTATATTTTTTCCCCTTAGTTCTAGAAAAAGACCTGGAAAAGAAAGAAAGGTAAAGTGTTAAGATATAATCATCTTTGAGATGTGCAACTGCTCAGTGCTTTTCTGTAGTATCTGTGGAATCATAACATGAGAAAATAAAGTACCAGAAAGTGCGTCACCCCTCCCGTCAATACTGCACAGCACTGTATTTGCACAAAGGCACATGACACATACAAGCACACAGTGCAGAGCTGCAGCCCAACCCTCTTCTCAGCCACAGAATGGCTTCATCTTGTCCAGCGAAGGAAGTTTGTGTTCTAAAATTCTGAACTCTTACAACTTAAAAAATGTTACACAATAGTACATGTCCAGTAGATTGAACATTGTGTTGCATTTACTAAGAAAAACAGAAAACAAAGAACAAGGGCAAAGAAAAGGGGGGCAGGACAGGGGACACAGGAGAAAGATGGAGAGTAGGCCCACCTAGAACAAGAATGAAAATGTTACAAGAAGTATAGCACAGAAAGAAAGGTGAAAAATTTAGAAGATTCTCAAGTATCTTTGTCAGTATATTTCACACACATTTGTTTAGCAGTCCTGGTCTAGCACTAGGACATTTCAATCCCAGTCTAGTACTTAACAGACATACACACCCTACACCCACTGCTTCCAGTCAGCTCACATGGCTCAAGCCTGTGTAGAGACTAAGGACTGCTATCCTATCACTGACCCCATGGAAGAACTCTGAGAATTCATAAGGTGCTGTTTTCCAACTTACTCAATGTCTTCCTTTACATAAAGGAAGAAAAATGAAGCAGAGGAGATGAAAAGAATTAAAAGCAACAAGAAGAATCAAAGTAAACATTTTAACTACTCTTCCAGTGAGCAAGAGCTGAGCACCTACTCTGGGGATCAAATCTAGTTCCAAAATTATTCAGTCAAACAAGATTCCTGCTTCCTTTTTAATGTGTACCTGTTACAAAATTCCAATTGGCCAGACAAAAATAGTCTCAGAGACAAAAAGGAGGAGCCCTGAAAAAACTCAAGGGGCCCAAACCATTTTAGTATCACCTGAAATAAGGTTATCACACATCTCTATGAAATGCGTGGAAAGACACATAAATCCTTCCTTTTCCCCCCATTCCCCTGCCTACACATTTAACAAGCTTCTAGTGTTCAGAGCAGTCAGAGTCAGAAGGGAATGGATTACAAGGTCCAGTGTGTTCAGTAGGTCACAAATACTCAAATAAAGGCTTGCAGGCAGAGGTTCTGAAGAAGTTTGTATCTAGCACATGAGAATGCATCTAGCCTTCAGTGTACTTTGAGGTCTCTATCACGATATTTAAGGATAAATACTTGAACCTTCTCTCCTCCTTAATGACCCCATAGACAAGATGCTGTGGAGCAGTATGATCAAGCTCTATATAACAGCTGAGCAAAACATTCAGCAAGAAATCTGAATTAATTCGGACTCCATTAAAAGGATTATCTTTCAAACTGCAATGACTACTGCTCATTGCCAAACAAGAGCAAATTTTTCATATAGAGACAGAACTTCAACACCAACACACCACAAAAGCAAACAGAATCGAGAAACAAAAGACCACCTGCTACAATACAATTCACCAAGTTAATGACTAAAGCAATCAATATTTTAAGTGAATTTTTGCCTAACTAGAGTGCAAAGCCTTCCTGTTTGCACTCAGAGTCACAAACAATAGACTCTTGTACCACTGATGAGGCATGAATAAAGACTCATCATAGCAAATCTGACTTTGAAGTTGCAGCCAAAACCTTAAAAGTTTATCCAAATAAAGATACAAATAAATTGATAACTCCATAGAAGAGAGGAAATGACATTTCTGCACCCTTGCAGACACTTGATATTAAGGCTTCAATTCCTACAATACAAACAATCATAAGGTATCATTTGTGAACAAGAGTAAGGTAACAGTCCTCCTTCAGAACCACCACAAGATTGTTCACTTTTAAAAAGGTATGTTCCTGCATGAAAAAGCCAACCAATAGAATACTATTTTGAAAGTTAACTGCAAGCCTTTAATTTCTTGCTATAAACATATTTATCAATCTTCTGAAGTAGGTAACTCTGAATTTACAAGGCATAAGACATTTACAGGAAATATTAACCTTTGGGCTTGTGCAAGTAAAGTGAAGTATGGAGAATTCTAAGTAGAGTCAAATACTTATTCTTCAGCAGTTATGTACACTATTTGTATTTCCTTCAATCCAAGCTACGGATAGGAAGAGGTCTGCAAAGTGGGTCCTTTAAGTAAACTGTCCAACACAGAGAGCTTTAATTTTCCGTGTTAAAAAAAAGTTTGCAGCTGTATATATTTCAGCTATATTCACAAGTACAAATACATGTTCACACAGACTCTTGGAAAGGGAGCTGAATAGACATACCTACCTGTCACATTGTTGCATTATAGAGATTTCTTTAATTATTTCTTGAAGATCTGACTCCACAGGGACCTGTTTAATTGCTACAACTTGTCCAGACTCTTTGTGTATTGCTTTAAACACGCTACCATAAGACCTAAAAATAAAAGAGATTTTTTAAAAAAAAAAAAAACAAGATAAACTGCTTCTTATTTCCACTATGCAGAAATTTTAAAAAGTCACAGAAGCCATATGCTCATACAGAAGTTTGAGGGTTTTTTCAGGCTGCAAAAAATTCAGTTCTAATAGGACCTCAGAAAAGACGTGCCTCTGAAGAATTTATCTTTGTCAAGATGTATAACTCTAGTACAGGTGTAAGCACCCCTGCTGCCTTAATAAACTAGGGACATCATAAATGTATCAATATATTTGGGGAAGCATGGAAGTCTACTGATGCATGTATTTCCTTTATTATTGAAACTTGTCTAGAGAAGAATTCCTTAGGACATTTACAGTCACTCTCTCTGTAACTTAATATTCCAACACATGCTTTATACACTGTTTCCCTCTGATCCCATCCTCTCATAAATAGCTGCACTTACCCTTCACCGAGTTTCTCCAGAACATCAAAGACTTCTTCAGGCTGCTTAGTTAAACTATCTTCACTTAGCTTTTTCAGCTTGCTAAAAGAAACACAAAAGTTATTTGTTTGTTTGGGGGGGGCAAAGACACAGAACTGAAGCAAACTTTCTTTCAAGTGAGCAGATAGAAATATTATAAAGAAAAACATTCTCATGAAAATAAAATGCCTAAAGTGCAGTAGTAAAATTTTATTCAACCATCATAAGATGAAGAAAGTTATGACAATTTTTGTCATCATCACTTTTCCACTAAGGTTTGCTCAATTCAAAACAGCATGGGACCAATTCACCACCCAAACCACTTCCCTTGCTAAAGCAGAAACAGCTAAAGAATACAGTAAAGCTCACCTTTCATCAAAAAGCAGCCAGCATGCAAACACATGCTCATTACTGCCTAGAGTACACTACATTGTTATCTAAGAAAGTATAAGCAAATCCTTCACCCACACAAAATACCAACTTTCTAAACTATACCACTCAAACCAGTTAATTATATCAAGTTAAAAGCAGAACCCAGAGTCAAGATGACTCTGGAAGCATATGGTAGCACTTCACCTTCACAGGCAGTTGCAGAACACTGAACTTCCAAGAGTTGAGTACTCTTAAGAGTTGTTGGGGCAGTCCCTTATTACATCTTTGTGAGTGTACATAGGAACAGGTGCAACAAAATCTCTAATTACATAACACCACATTTTTCCCTCCATCTCTCTGTCTCTCAGAGTCTCAAATCACTCAGTATCACCCTGTGATTTCTCCCAGCTCTTCCAACCTACTCTTACCAATATCCTTTGCCCTTTACAAGCAGTCCTAGCCTTTCCCCAGACTCGAGCATTCCCAGCCCCCCAGGTTCCTGGCAGATCTCAGAACCCAACTTGGCTGCAAGCTTGCAGCAGAACTGACACTGAACACAGCTCAGGAAAATATAACCATACACACATTGTGGTGAGGCCGGGTGGCTGCAACATGTAAATCCTTCATCCTAAAAGTTATAGGGAATTTGGCTACAAGACTGAAATAAGAAGTTAACTCTACATGATAGCCAAGGGTACTATTAAAGTAGAAGATGAGCTGAGGAGTAACTAGTGCTGTAGTGTCAGATATACACAATGCATTCCATGTGCAAGAGGAGGAAAAAAAAAAAAAAATCTGAAGCACAGCAGATCCAGAACTTATGGAAAATGTTATCCTGTGACACTTTCCTGGAAATGAATGCAAAATAGGGGAAGGTATGGGGGCTCAGACAGAAAAGATTATCAAATTTAACATTAGAAGACAGTGTTCTAAAACTCTTTGATATCAAGAGATGTAATTCCGTAATATACAGAACTAAAAAAAAATTAAACTAAATGACTGATGAAGAAATTCCTGAGTCAGAAGAGACCTGTGACTGCCAATCATCTAAGTAAAGACAAAAAAATGAAAGTAACCATATAAGCACAAAGGCCATATGGATTGGTGTTAAAGCAAGCAAGCAAAGCAGAGGCGGGAAGGTGTACACATTTATATATCAAAGAACTATTATTTCACAGATGTAGCAATTATAGGAATACAAAAAGCATCCACAATCAGCAAGGAAAGGTGCATGAACTGCTGCAAACACGATGCAGTTTGCTAGAGCAAGGAAGTTGGAAAGCATGTGTATTTAAGAGAAAATAAAAATCTCCACAGCAAAGGAAAGGCACAACTCAGGAAGACAATCAGCAGAAGACTCAAATGAGAGCAGTTAAATAAGGTCTGCAAAGAGGCCTACAAATCAAACACAGGAACACATAACTTTGCTTTCTTTTTCACCCCCCCTTTCTGCTTGCTAGATTAGAAAACAGAAAGATGAAAATTAAATCTTGCAGAGAAGCACACATTTCATTACTAAGCAAGTGTAAATTGAGACAAATAAAAATGAAGGGGGGGGGACAGATTTTGCATGTAGGTATTACAGAAACAAATCATTAATTTTGCTTCTTTTATGCTATTACCTATAGCCTTAAAGGCAGTATTCACAGAGTTAACTGCAACCATCCTCTGCTTGTCACCAACAAAAAGCACACACAGAATAATCTTACAATACCAGCAGACCCTCAAAATAGAAAAAGTATGACCATTAGCTGAGTCTCTCACTTGATCAGAGAGCTGCATAAAAGAAGATAAACTCCAAAGAACAGTGGAGGGACTGAACTTTTTATTAACTGCAAAGGGAAAACATACAGTGTAACCTCAACCAAAGATACATATCTGCTCATCAAGAGAGCAATGCCTACTAAAATAAGAAGGAAAAGGAGGCAAAAAAAACCCTCAATACCAAAAGGGTTCCAGCAGCACTATTAACACAAAGGCATTGGGAGTGCTTGAGAAAAGTTAGGGAAACAATCAGCCATAAACTGATCAAAACCAGTGTCACTGTGAAATAATGGATTAACTGGAGTACTTAAAAGAGACAACCTGGAGGCCAAAGAAATAAACATTCTGTAGCTTTACAACTGTTTTCACATTATCCAACTCTGACAAACATATTATGGGACCCAATTATGCTTTACACTAAGGCACCTAAACGCTAAACCTATTTAGAGGAAGAAAGATACATCAACCTCAGGAATTTCATCACCAAATACATGGCTCAAAGTACTTCACACTCCTTCATAAATATACTGTAAGAGTACAGATGCTAGGTCCGGTGTTGAAGTGACAGTATTAACATCACAGGTCTTTGAACTATAGAAAGATTCTAATGACTCAGACTAGTCAATGGTTTCTATTTCTAGAAGTTTAATAGAATTCCCAGCTCTTAACTACAGCACAGCATGCAAAATACCCTGAAAGGATTGAATAAAGAAAGCATTTATGAAAACTTCATGAGGAAGCTGATGACTGTTGTAACTGGCTGTAAAACATTTAAAAATACAAGACGACTAGAAATATTATTATATTGGTTAAAAACAAGCAACTAAGACTTGGGACAGAGAAACACATCTAAAACTTCAGAATCAGCTTCTTAACCAGGAGTTGTCTTTGTGTGTGTCCTACTATCCAGACTTTGAAAGCATGCAAGGTAAGACATATAGAAACAAACATTTCAGAAGGATCACTGCTTTTTTAAAAGCATTAGTGTTCTACATAGGGCATGAATACTATGAGCACTCAGTAAAAGACCTATCTGCTAAGGCATGACTATAAATATGAGGGAGTAGGGAGGGAGGCATAACTTAAGAGACAAAGAGCTCAAGAACAATGAGAGAGAAAGGTGTCTCATTCCTCTCCCTCATGTGTCCTCTAACACAAGTGTTTAAAATAGAACAAATCAGTAAAATCAGGTACTGTTTTATTCTGGCTACAGATACAAGTGCCATATATATTTGTGAGAAAGTCTAAAGGAGATGTGTAGAAGTATAAAAGCTGGGTAGAAAGTCATTCTGGTTTTTTTTTTTCTCGAGAAGATCATCAGGTAGTGACTATGGGATATTTCAGTAGGCTTCCAGAAGGAAAGTTGTTCCTGAAAGCAGAAGGACTAACCAAACTACAGTTCTGGGACAACAACAATTATCAAAAAGATTTTCTTGCTCCAGCAGGTTTGACTTTACTCATAACACCCAGTCTCTTAAACAAGAAAAATACACCCTAGCAAAAAAATTTATACTTTTATAAATCCAGCTGATAGAGAAAAAAGTCATACTTAGCATGACCAGAATCTTACATGTCATTGAGTACATCAGCAAAACTCCACATAACTAAATGCAGAAAAAACTAAAAACAGTAGAGGCACCCAAGACTACCAATCCTATCAAAGATCAGAAAAATCTGAAGTGGGACCTGAAAAAACAAGAGATTTTTTTTTCCCCCCTCACCCCAACATGAAAAGACAAAGTATGAGTTTAGCGTCCTACAGACATTACATATAGATTTTACAAAATAAATTGGTGATGTGCTACAGAGGTAAGCATAAAGAAAAACCTGAAAGCTTACAAAGAAAAATAAAGCAGGACTACAGAACAGAACTCCATCATAAGTTATGGAAAACTGGACAGCTGCTGCATGAAACATGAATATATGTGGTTTATTTTGCAGAAGAATTAGCACACTGAAACATTTAGAAAGAATGGCTGGGATCAATTATACTGATATATTAAAAGAGAAGCAAGTAAGAGAAATCACTGCAGTCATCAGAAACAGAGGTGGTATTTGACAGCCTTGAGATACTTATGCTGCTTTACACTGTTCACACAATGTGTAAGCTTACATTATTGTATTGTGTACTTACATTTAGTTTTCTACCAATGAAACCCAAGCAAACTTACACTTTCATCCCATCATTTTCAGGAGGAAATTTTCATCATCATGACCTTAAATGCCCATTGACATGAACATTAAAACCAGCCTATTTTTCGCAGACAGATCGTATTTTAAAAACAAGTTTTTCCCTTCCTACAAAACTTGAAAAGTTATATTTCAGTGACAATTAAACCGCCCCAGTTTAAAGAAAGGAGTGGAAAACTTTAATTAACATACTTCATGCTTGTTAAGTGGCCTTTTATTTGGCAGCAGCATGCAGGAGATGGTGTTCTGTCAAATACATAGTTTTTAATTTTGCCCATCTTTAGCTATTTTCCTTTTCCCTTGTACGCGACCTATCTCCTCATAGATGGGTATGCCAACACATACAGAAAAATGCAACAATAACAGGGGAAAATTCCAAGACTCAGAAGCAAATTTTGTAACTATTTCAAGAGTGGAATTCCTTAGTGAGGGAAAGAATTATAAAGCACATCTGAAATACAGTTAGAAATTCAGATGAAAGAAAACACCATGTCAACTACTACACAAATTGTTCAGTATAAAATCAGAACACTTACTCTAAATTATTTTTTAAAGTAAACAAAATTATTCTGAAAAGGGCTTCTCCCTGGAAGCCTTTTGTTACAGTACATTGGTCAAACAAGAAAAGCTAGTGATTTTGACAGCAGACCCATGAAAAGCCATAGTGACCTACCTTGTCACTTGGGCATCATCACTGCTACTTTCTGAAGGGCTGTTTTAAAGATTTACAGGGAAGGTGGGAATAAAAGTGCCCTATATCCATAAGGGAACTCTGGAATTCTAGGACATCCATGCAGCTTTGAAGTGTTCAGATAAAATTCTTACTATCTCTAGATGAATGTCTTGCACTACAGGTATCAAGGCAACAGTAACTGCTCCTGTGGACAACAAGCACCAAAATAAAGGAGCATAGTGCTCACATCTATTTTGCCAAGTAAACACAGTGTGTTCATTCCAAGCCACTACTGCATACAAGGCAGGCATCAAAAAAATCAGCCCTCAAAAAATAATCTATACTCCTTCTAGACTTGCAGAAAAAGGGGTGACCTAGCACAACAGCTGGGAATGCCAAACAATCAGAAATCTGTAAAAAACAATGGATAAAGGCATATATGTGTAAATTTATGAAAAACTCCGCTTTTTTTTTTGAAAGAAAAAACTCTTAATTTGAACTCTGAAAACCTGAGTTCAAATCTTCTCTCTCACTAAAGAAACAAATCCATTAAGTTCTCATCACATTCAAATTTCCAGAAATAAGCTTGAAAAAACATGGAAAGTATAAAAACATGCCAGAGAGTTTAGAAGTTCTCTCACCAGCTTTCTAGTTCTTCCTGACTGAATCTAAGGATTTAAACAGCTCCTCACTTTCAATTAGGCCAGACACACGCCTCCAGCTAGGTAAGAAAGTTAGAGCAAATCCCAGATTATTCCCAAAAAGTCTTATAGGTTATGTTAACCTCAAGTTTTATTTTCAATCCTTTGATATCACCAGATCCCAAGCTTTGCAGTGGTGCTGGTAATGTTGATTACTCCTCAGACATTGCTATTTCTTCTCCTAAACCCTTACTGCTGCCTGTCCTACTTCCTTTGAGACATGCAGCACTGTCAACCTGAAACTACAGTGCAGGCCTGTCCATTCTCATGCCACTGCCTGCTAAAACCACTCTGCATAACAATTACAAATCAATTCTTGGTCAAAGTTCTCAAGTAGTAGAAACTGTTATTTGATGTATTACTGGAGGACAAAACAGTGTAAGTTCAAGACTGCGTTCTTCTTAAGTCCTGTCATTCTCCAGGAAGCTGTTTTAAAGAATTTTAAAGGTTTTAAATGTAGAATGTAAATGTTTTAAAGCAGAATGTAAAACCTGATTTACTATCTTCTACCACCGATTTGTATTGTGTACTCCCTAGATTTTTCATTAAATTAACAGGATGCAAGAGTAAAATACTTGGGAGTGCTAAAACAGTAGCACATGTAAACTGTGCAATTACATTTTGTATACCACACAACTACATTCTATATAGTTTATAATCACATCCAAGAAAAGATTTCTCCCATTTAAATATACACATAAAAAATTAAAGCAAAATTATTTTGTGCACTAAGAAGACAGTGTCACATTCAAAGCAAAAGTTCATGGTTTCACATCATTACATATGCACACAAAAATAAGTCAAATGACAATGCTCAAAAAAACCCCAAACCCACACATAGCAATTAATACGACAAAATAGCCTATGTATTTCAGAAAATACATATACTGTGGGAATACTCTCGATTTTTGCCTCTTCCCACTCCCTGATTAGCAAATGCAACTATGCAACCCCCACGCCCACAAGCATCCCTCCACCAGCAGGACACAAGGGCACTTTCTAATGTGGAAAGATAAGAACAACTGCTTATGTCTGTTGCTTTCACGGACCTGAACTAAACTCCTAGGCCACAAAGGGCTCTTCTCGGCGATGAAGTTCCCCTCATTTCACATTAAGATGTTCCTCTTGGAACTGAAGCAGCCCGTAACTAAAGGCTTGCCTCCGCCTGGACGCGTACCCAAGACGGTTATTTCGTGAACACCCCACGCACACCTTCCCCAACGCAACACAACACAACCCCTCGGGCCGCCGGGCAGGTCCCAGCCGTCATCGTTGTCCCGCCGCCCCCCTCACAGCCTCCAGGACAGGGTCCTCCCGAGGCCTGCGGGGGGCCGGCCCAAGGCCTCACCCCGGCCGGCC
>NW_020799095.1:130319139-130333861 GCF_003259725.1 Athene cunicularia
GAGGCGCCGCCGGGGCGAAGGACAGCCGTCCCTCCCCCACACGATCACTTCATGCCCTGACTCTTGGGCCTTCGGGCAAGGGCAGGCCTGGGGCACTGCCGCCGCCTGAGGCGGAGGGAGCTCTTCACCCGCAGCCACCGCCGGGCCCCGTCGCCTCGGGGCAACGCCGCCCGGCGGCCTGCGCCTTTCATCCGCCTGTCTGCCCCAGCCAAGGACAGCCGGGCTTGGTGCTGAGCTGCGTCCAGCCCCTCCTTGAAAAGTTAAATCTCTTCATGGACAACTGGCTCCAGAGCACCGCAGAGAGAAAGTCTGAACTTAGTCATGGCAGGATGGGGGAGCTGCTCTCCACTGCTGGCTCGGGTGACACTGTACAGCTTTGAGGTGAAAAACGCTGGCACTTGAGCTTAACTTTTTAATGCCAAAGCATACAAGTTACCCTGCAAAGCCATAGGAAGCTCTCACATAATTATTCAAGAAGTAGATTTTAGGCCACTGTGTACCATGGGACAGTTACCCGCAATTTCTCCACAACTTCTGACTCTGCTGTTTATGTAGCAGTTTAAGATACTGACAAAGCATCCAAGTAGATCCAGCCAAGTCCATACAAGAAGAGCTTAAATGTTCAAGCCAATTTCTGTATCCTTTCCTGAAAGTAGGTTTATTTGCCTAACTAATGGAAGTTCAAGGTAGTAAAACACTTGGGCAAGATCTATAAAAATACTGAGATGCCCAAGTCCCACTGAAGCTGATTTTAGATGTACAACAGCACCCCCCCCGCCTAAAAAAACCTCCACACTCCATATTTAGTTTCGTCTCTTTGATGTACATTAGCAAGGAAATTTTGAATGACTGAAATCCTGCTGTTGTGCAAGTCCTCTACTTTGGCTGAGTCAATCCAATCCAGTTGACTCACTGTGGTCAGGCTAAATGCACAATGGCAATATTGAATGAACCCATAAAACAAATCACACCACCATATGACCTTTTAGGTTTCTTTGTTTTTCTGAGTCATGGAAAAACTGCAATAGAACATCTTCCTTTGCACAACAAATTAATGCAGACGTCTTCCAAGTATCATCCCACAAGCCAGAGTGGCTCACCAGCAGTACTGCCAGATGTGTCCATACCATAAACAACTGTTTGTAGGAGATGCCAAAGAAACCACCCAGGAGAAGGAGCCAGCGGATGCCTCAGATGCAGTGCAGTGTGAGTGCATTAGAAAGCAGAGGGGAGGAACCCCACAAGACTTACCATCTCCCAGTTCTAGGACAAGTGAGATCAGGCAGGTAGGAGATGCCATGTGGCTAGTGCCCAACTTTGTTTTACAGAGTATATGGCTATACCCACTGACCAACTATTATTTACATTTCACCAGTTTCACCTAATGAAGGGAAGCCTGACATCCCTGTTTGGCTGTGATACTCCTGGAATGCAGAGGCTGTCTCCACATCCTTTAACACCTATATTGAAGGCAATATTTTGTTCAGGTTATTTCAGAGAAGGCAGTTTTTTTTGCAGCTCTCCGTCAAGTCTAAGCTGTGACAAACTATACATTCAAGCAAGGAAAAGGGATCAAGGACAAAATACCAGTACTATGTTATAGCTGTAACAGCAAGACAAAGAAAGGGAGCCAAGAAGGGCTCCCTCTCGCCATTCACATGTATATTTATTTCTCTGGGAAAAGTTAGGCTACACAGCCTAATCTGCCAGTCCTCCCTCCCTCCCTCCCTCCCTCTTTAACAACAGTTGACAAGAACAAGTCTAAAGAAAATTTATCCCAGAATAGTCAATTTAGATATTTGCTCTCTTCATTCAGAATGATTTAAGACCACAGTCCCAACTCCTAGAAAATACCCTGACTACCTGATAATTGTGGAAGAAGGGAGCAGGAGTGTCTTCCATCTATGCCACGAAGAAGGAAAAGTATGAAAAAAAAAAAAAACAAGATGCCTGAAACAGAAGAAGTTAGGTAATGTGGTTTATATCCTAGCCAGGCAGATGGTGCCAAAAAATATGGACTAATTCCAGGCTTTCCTCACAGAAGTTTCAGTTAGGCCTTATTCAACTGCCAAAATACTTTCTAAGTACATTCATGCTCAAACTAAAATATAAGAAGATAACATACATACCATAGTATTTTTCAAGACCACTTTATTCATCTCTTATAATTTCAAATGGTATTTTTAGTCAGGGATATTGGAATAAATAACACTATCTTACCTTTCTCCCGCAACATGAATTTGGGAACCGTGCTGTGAAATATAACACTGATTTGGTATTCGTTACAATACTGTACCTAGCCACCAGCAAAGAAGGAACTTTGAAAGGGAAAACAGACTCCCTCTGTTCTACTACCTCATTCAGGCTTTCCAGGCAAGGGAAATCTAGATGTTCTGGAGGCATGAATGTACTATGAGATTGCTGGTGTCTAGACACCATGGAGATGAGGAGGTTGCAGACAATCTACATGAGGTTTCCCATGATTTCTTCTAACAGTGGAACTATATAACACTGCAAAGAAGACAGGTGAGTAAGAAAAGGCTTAATGTAGCCCAATCTTAAAAATATAGGAGAAAACTAACGAATTACTCTTTTTCTTCTGAAGTATTTCATCCACTTCACCAATTTATCAGCATGCATTAGGACTCCCTTTTCTGCAGAACTGGCATTAACATCAAATATAATTCCTTAGACCAAAGGATGGATGAAGACATATTTCGTTTTTGAGTAGTATAATTATTTTATATTATAATGTAGTTTTATAAACAGATGAAATAATTTATATTATAATTACTTATACTGCAATGGAAAAAGGAATCATGAGGGCATGGACAAGTATTAGGTGGTGCATAACCACAAACTAAGACAGTCCCCAAGCCCCTAAATGTATGAAACAAAAAGTTCCAAGATGTCAATCCTGCCTCAGTTGCTCATAATTCATAATAAACCTGAGAAGGATAAAAATTACCTGAGAATCTCATGTCTGAGTTTCTGACAGGTATTACTAATGGTAAGATTTAAATTCTAAATATATACTTCAAAGCCATTCATAAATCTCATGCAAATAAATTATGTATGTTATAGTAGGGACCTTATCTAGTTCCTTTGGTAGCAAATAAAAGCAGCATTTACTTCAGAAGGTATTTGATCGGGCTCATTTAATACATGGCGCTACTAGAAAACAGCAGAATTAATAGTACATGTTTTCCAAGACATACATGTCATAAACACCTTTCACTCTCCAAACTTAATACCCCTACTTCTTCATCATGTCCGTGGTGCTTTTCACAGCCTAGCTCTTTTCCTCGTATGCTTTCTACCCTTTCACCACAGTACCCCCCAGTTCTTTCACAGGGTCTTCACTGCTCTCTCCCTCAGTTTCCCCTGTATCATTCCACAAGAACTCCATTCACCTCCTCGGCACCTCAAAACCCATAGTATCCTTATTGCCCCCATAGACCCCCAAGTATGCCCCCAGCTCTGTGCTCCTTAAAAACTCTCCACAGTACTGATACCTCACTGTGTCTTGGCCCACCGTGACATTACCCCACGGAGTTACAGGTAAGGTATCCTGTGTCTGCATCACAAAACGCTGTTTGTCTCGCAAGAGAAGGCTGGAGGTCAGTCCACAGTGTGGTCCCATACCCAGCACCTTACTTTCCCCTTGCTGTTGGGTGGACAGCCCCCCAAACAGGGCATTTCCTCCTCTACCCATCACTTAATAAAAATAGGAACTTACTATAATTACAGACCTCCAGCTTTTCATCAAGCATGACTAATACTAGCCAGCTAAGTCACAAATGATTGTAAAGGGGAGAAAGGCAAGGAACAGCAACAAGGAACAGCAGGCAAGCACAAAGACAGAATGCATGCAGGGGCCTGATTTTCTTAGAAACCAATTCATAAATTCAGTAGACAACAACATGTTTGCATGTCTCTCCCTGTGACTGCCTGATAGCGATCTGTTATGCTGAAAGTTAAGGAAAAGGCCTTGAACGAAATACCAGCTTGTTTATACAGAAGATAAGAAAAACTGACTTCTGCCTGTATTTTTTCCTACCTATCATGTCTAATGTGAAGTAACCTTGAAGGCTTATCTAAGAATTTGTTCTATACTTTCCTAACCCTGTCAGTCATAAAGTAGTTATAAATAAAATATAAAAGAACAGCATATTCTCAAGTTTGGACTAAAATTTAGATTTTCTTTAAAAGCAAGTTGTTCATCAAGCTTAGGAATAAAGAACAGTTGTTTTTTTCTTGCTTTTCCTGAACTGTTCACACCTTAAGAGTTAACTAACCTCACATAAAAGGAAATTTACTTTTTACTGGTCCAGCAAAAGAAAGATGCAGAAAATAAAGTCAGGAAATACAGGTACATATTCTGTCATCCATATCCACTGTATTAATATCAGCATGGTTCACAAAATTCCTACTTGACATTAAAAAGAGCACTAAAAGTCTGCAGTAGTAAAATATTAGCTGCACTGCTCCAATTCCTCTCACTACCTAGTATACATCATTTTGGTATCCAAAATAGTATTACTAGACCTAAAGACATTTGTTGATTGGGATAGGATTTTTCTGTTGACTAACCATTTAGCTCACAGTCTTAGTAACAGTCTATATATAGAATTACCATTTGCTATTTTTCCTATTATAGCACACTATGGTAAAAATAAACCATGGATACAGAGTTGCTATTTACAGTTAACCACAGAAGATATTCCAGTCTGTACTACAGCTGCATTGATTGTGCTCGTGGGATCTACAGATTACCATCAACTTGAAAAAAAATCTCATTTTGGTTTGTAAAACAATTACTGTTGTTGTGGTAATACGGGGGGTTACTCTGGATTCCCTTCTACACAAAAATATTCCCCCTCTTTCTGGAGGCAACCATCTGTTCTCCAGTCTGCAAAGTGTGCTCACACCCTGGAGAATAAATAAATACATTTAACTAGCAAGGCTTGATGCCTGTGTTAGGAATGGAAACTAGTATCAATAACTAAAGAATGGTCATTATTTGGTGAAGCAGGTACTACCCTAACCGAACTTCAGCTGCCTGAATGCACACAGCCTTTGCCCAAGGTTTCCACTGCCATGAAGGCTGCATTTTTTCCCACTTCCTTTAAGCTCCTGAGCTCAGAGTTTGAGGAGTACATGACAGAAGTGTTCAGG
Organism: Athene cunicularia; assembly: GCF_003259725.1. Classification (NCBI taxonomy): domain Eukaryota; kingdom Metazoa; phylum Chordata; class Aves; order Strigiformes; family Strigidae; genus Athene; species Athene cunicularia. The sequence continues at coordinate 130,324,318 of NW_020799095.1, forward strand.
GAAGATTAGGGTATTTTTTTTATTTTTAGGTACAATGCTTTCAAGAGGCTAACAAGACCCATTCTTTCAGATTTAACGAAACAGGTTTCCTTGCCCTTATGGGCCTTTCACAGAAGTGCTTGAAGAGAAGTGTAAAAAGGTGGTAAGCACAAGTACAGAACAACAAATGACAGGTAAGGAGAACCCAGTGCAACTGGAAAGCACAGTGTGAATACCAAGCACTACAAAAGCAATGCCATGAAATGCTTACAGTTTATTCAGTTACAGAGCTTGCTTTTTTTTTTTTTTTTTTTTTTTTTTAATAAAACCCTTCCTATTTATTTGTGAAACACGTCTCCAGCTTGTTTCATAGATATTACAAAGCAAGTGTTCTGCATGTGGAAGGCTCACTCATTCTAAATGCTTTAAAATCCAGAAACCACAAAATCTCAGTTTCCTACTTTTTTCCAACCTTTCCCAATCAAAACATGCCAGAAGATCATAATTCACATCCAAATAAGCTACTCATATAACGTGTACAGTCACACACATGCACACGCACAAAAAAAAAAAAAAAGCCTAAATACAATTCCAGTCTTAAAACTTCAGAAAAAAATTTCAGTGGCATAACAGCCATTTCATGACTGACTGTGAAGTAATGGGTCTGATTACAAGATAAGATCCTGTAGAAAGTAGAAATACATTCAAAACAAGAAAAAGATTAAGATTTGCACTTATGTTCCCATTCTGCTCTTAAAAGCAGCAGGAAGCCTTCTCCACAGCAGCCCGTGTACTAAAGAGACAGCAAAGCAGCAAATAAAGTTTCACAGAACTGATTTGAGTCTCCTCTAATCAGGTTTGGTTTGGTTCGGTAAGGGAGAGTTTTATGGCATCCTCACCACTAGCCAGGATGAGCACTTAAACTTCTGTCACTACTGAGCAAGGGGACTTCCTGCTGAAAACAAAACTTTGAAGTGTCTGAGTGTACATAGGTCAGGCTATAAAAACAAAGCAAAATGTAAAGCAAGTTACTATCTAGAGAGCTAATGAACCCCATTAAATTTGAGATCTAAGATTTTCCCCCTATTTCTTTACTAAAAATAAAATTTCTTAATTGCAAGCAGAAAACCAGTGGAAGATTAATGGATTTCTTTAATAGCAAAAAAGAGTTTATCAAAAACAATCAACACTGCCCATTTTTACCCAGACTGGGTTTAGCAAAAAGAAAATGTTCTGGTGGTATGACTTTCTCTGCAGAGCAGAGGAAAATAGAGCAATTCCATATGCTAGGAGCTTTCTTAATAGAAACAGTTAATTTACCACATGAGGAATATCACATGCATACCACTTCCACCTAAAATGAATCACTCCTTCCATTTGAGAAAACTGAGGTCTTTTATCTTCCTCAGGGTGGAGTCCATCTCCTCCCATAGATCCCTACAGAGTAAAACTGCTAATCGTTTTAAGATTTAAAGACATTACTTCTTTTGTGTCCATATATCACATTTCAATGTCCTCTAAACAAGAGAGAGCTTAATGTTTTTGTGTAACCTTGAACTGGCCCGTGTGCAACTTTTATTGCTTCATCCTTGAGCTCTTCTACAGTTGCATGATCCAATTTGTTACACTGGTGGTATTAAACTGCTTTTACCAGGTTAACAATATTCAGTTTAAATTCCTTAAATCTAATTTTAAGATGAGTGTGCTAATTTGAATACTAGGTAAAAACATGAAAAACTGAAAGAAGAAAAAAGCCAAGCTACATGTTTTAACATATACTGCATCTCTCCTTCAATAAGATTATAGACAGTAAATCCCTGCCCTATGCAGTATCAAACGAGGCAGAATGTCTCTAGGACCTGATCCAAAATCTGTTAGCATCAACAGAGTCTTTTTTTCAAATATACTACTTTGGGGATCAGTTCTCAAAAGAGAGTCCTGTCTAATTTGCTCATGGGAGTGTGAATATAAATGTAGATTTTTGCTTGACTAGTGTTTCCATCCTTGGCCCAAATCATCTCCCAGGAGGATGGAGGAAAGGTCAAAATTGGAGGCAGGTCGCATTAGACACTACCATTGATTTGACATAAACTCTTAATAATGTCATAGGTTCATTTGATTAGAAACAATGCAGTCTGAGAAGATAAACAGTGTAAAAGTGGTCCCTTTATTGTGGAATATATACTAAGCATCTGAAATTTTAGACAGTGGGAAAACTTGCTGCTCAGAGTCACAGGGACACTTATACAATGTTGTATAATATGCATTGCATATTAATGTATATACATTACAATATCAGTGTATAATACATGTTGCGTATTACACAATACAAAATGATGCAGCAATTTGAAGTGAGAAAATGTGCAAGAAGGTTAAAGCCACAGAACCGTGTTGGAATATCCACAAATATGTGCACTAGTTATACATAAAGTAGCAGGAATAACACATTACAAACACAAATGCTCGATTCAATGCTGTATTATTGGCATTCATCTTGACCTTTCAAAAACAAGTACCTCATTTTGACGGGTGTGGGATACTCAACAGCTCTTAATTAAATGCTTCAGAAGCAGACTTTAAAACTGTTCTAAAGTATATTGAATTAGTCTCCACAAGGCCAGTTTTTGGCACCTGTTCTTGAAATGAGAAAAAGCAAGCACGCTGAACCAAGATTATGCATTATTTTCCAGGAATCCAGCAATTTCTTGGAGAGATTAAATTTACTGCAGCTCTGAAATAACAGGGTTACTGCACATTCTGAATGGTTGAGCGTCTCTGCAGGACTGGATAACAGCTAGCACAGGGGTCTCAGGGGATTTTATTGTAGTTAACCCATCCTCCTGTTCTGTTTCTACTTTTACATGCAAAAGAAAATGTTTGTGCTTAATACAATATTTATAGCTATAAGTAATAGTCAGTTCCTTTCTGGTTTTACTGTACCAGCATGTACAAGAAATATATAAAACTATATATATTATTGCTACTACTTTGCAAGATGTTGTATATATTGTAAAGCTGGCTCTCTAATAGAAGGCAGCTAAAGACCTCTGCACTTAAAGCTGCCAAAGCTGATACAGCAATCACAAACATGTGTTGTTACACTTCTTGTGGCTCATCTCCACATGGCGCAGCTGTTGTGTTGGCTAAAGAAAATGCAGGCCCAAGGGAAACAAATTTAATTCAGCTGGGGTGACTTCCACTAAAAAAAAAAAAGTGTTTTAAGGAGAACAGGTGTCTTACAGTAAGGGGGATTGTTTGAGAGGTTTTCCCTAAACTTGCTATGCTTCTAGGAAGTCTGTTCTAAAGTGGTGTGCATGGGATAATAATCTCTTACAGTCTAATTTTTAAATAATAACCTTCAGAAATGCAATGGATTCCAGAAATGCTTTTTGTTTGCTTGTTTGTCTTAGTCCTAGGACAGGAAGACTAGCACAGGACTTTATCAACACAAGTTAGAAGCTGGAGGGAGCCTCATTGATGTTATTCAGATTCCTCACTCTTCAGAAAGTTTGATTAATCAACAAATGACTGTGCCAAGGCAGACCCACAACCCATATAAGTCTGTGCCAGTTTACACCTGTGTATCTATTGTTTTAAGCTTAATGTTTTACTCAAATCACTTAAATATAGCTTTCTCCTAAATATATTCTTATTTACTCAAAATAAATAATCTATAATATGCAGTCTAATAAAACAGTATTTGGTGTATGATTTTTATTTTTTTTTTTCATTTCCAGAAAGTTATTTACCTCACATACTATGATACCTTCTCTAGTTTCATTATGCATTCCTGCCTCTCTGCTTTCTGCGTCCTCTGCTATATGAGAGTGGAAACTGTTTGACTGATGCTCAGTGGCTGACTCAGCAGCCTTCCCGCTGTGGTCAGTAGCAGATCCCACTGCGCTGAGGCAGCGGGATCCCTGGAAGCTGGGAAACACTGTTTTCCCAGCAGGCTCTCAGGAGGTCTCTCTCTGTCGGCGCTGACTGAATCAGCCCTTCAGACAGACACTGCAGTGGCCAGCAGATCTTTCTCTTCCTGTCGTCAGCCCTCTTTCCAAAACAAGGCTACGCCAGAGGATAGTGTCTTGGTGTGTAGATGTCTTCATACTGCAGTTTCCTCCTTTGGGCCTGTTTTTTCTACTGTCTCTCACAAGGTCAGAATTTCTTCTCTTTGAGGAAACAGAAGTCCAAATGGGGGATGATTTTTCCACACAGACCCCATCCCTACAGTGTTGGTTCTCCTACTGGATGTATAGGAGCTGCTCTCAGCTCTTCCTTCTCAGGTCTTAACTAAATAAATGTTATGATGACAAACTTCTGATTTTCTTTTTGCAAGGTTAAGCTCGTTAGCTCTTACATCAATCTTTATTGCTATGTGTCCTCAAAGTGTCTAATGCAGACCTTGGGCAGTTTGTTTAGGCTTCAAGTTTCTAAATTGGAGACCCAGTACTCCTACTGAATTCCTCCATTTGAATAAAATCCAGAATTCACCGAAATCAGTAACAAAGTTAATGAGATTTTTGTCCTCTGTGTATGTCTGCACATATAGACCTGAAGAAATCTTGCATTTTTGCAGAATTCCCTTTACCGAGGGAAAGAAAATTGTTCTACTCTTGCCACTTTTCTCAACAGGAACAGTGAAAAAGCCCTGAAGTCTCACTAATGGTAGGAACTGCCATGGCCATGGCTGACATCAAAAGCCAGGAGTAGATGGACCTGGACTACACCCTGCCAGTGAGGGGAAAAAAAGGATCCCCATTACCAAAATAAGGAGAAACAACTGTAGAATGAAACCTGCATTCACAGTGAAGCCATCATGGGGATGCTCACCCTTTACTGTGTGTATGTACAACCAGTATCTTTTGTAAACACTGAAAAAAACAATGTATTATTTGTAGAGTGGGATTAATTCAGCAGAGTGTCTGAGTGTCACCGAAGGAAGCTGGTTAAAGTGAATTTAAGAGTAACCTCTTGCTTTTCATGGCATTGGAGTATGTGCTTATCAGGAAAGTTTTATGTTTAAGGTTCAGGGGTAAGGTGATGGCCATCTCCTCTGAATGCTTTCAGATGACTGGTTTTCAGAATGCTGCTGGCACTCTTCCAGCCGGAGGCCTGGCCATTAGATAAGCTTAACATTATGGTGGCCATTTGCAAAACAGATGAGAGCAGAAATAGCAAGAGGAAATGAGAAACCTAAGAAACCTGCTGGAACTCCCTGCAAATAAAGACCCAACCTTGGAAGGAAAAGTCTTAGATCCTGAAAGAAAAACTGGTGAGCATAAGTTTTCAGCTGCTAAAACTATAACCGCTATCCCAAGGGAGATAAAAGCACCAGCCAAAGAAAGACCACCACAAGTGCCAGCCTCAAGAAATCTAGGAAACATTACACTTGCTTCCTTTGTAAGAGTCTGCACAAAAGTTTTTAGATATTAGCAGATAGAATCCATTTGCTTCTGCTTTCAGGTTGTTTTTTTAATTATGAAGCCCTTAGCCATCCTTGGCTAAGAATCCTGTTTAATAATCCCTGCTTTGCCAGTATTTAAATTGTGTCACATGGCACTGGATCATTATGCTACCAGAAGATTTGACAGGTATCATTTGGCAGACCCTGTGGTGGCTGTTCGTACCACCCTTCCAGCTGCCTCTTTCCCCTCTCCGCCAGAAATTACCATCTCTGGAAGTGACTTGGCAAAAGGGACTATAACCTGTAGTTCATCAGTTCTAGTTCAGTCAGACATTGTAACTCAAACTTGCAAGCAGGTATAGCTGAGGGCCATCCGTTTTTGTTCTTTTAGTAGCTGAAGTCTCCTTTGCACTGGCGTTTGGAAATGTTGTGAGCAGAGATCCTTGGTTACCATGTTTTCACTATCAGTGTTTCACATGGCAATGGAACTGATGTGGTGGAAACAGGAATGGGGCTCTCTCTACTGATAATTTCCTGGCAGAGGGAAAACATTAAGTCATCTTTTTCTAATCAAATAGTCTCACCTGAGTAAATAGTCTAGAAATTCCAATTTTTAATTTTATTATCATAGTCTATTGCTCAAGCTGTGTTTTCTGACGGTGCAGCAATAATAGTGCTATAGGCACATGAAGATTTTTCAAACTGGCATTGTTTTTAGTTCCTTTTACATTTCCACACATAATCTGCATAACATTATTAAATCTTTCCTGTACATTATTCAGCCTCTGGGATCAAATGAAATCATACATAACTGGAACTCTTTGGGCTTTGACAGATGTCCTCTGGCAGATTTTTTGCAGGGGTTTAAGTTGTTACTGCTCTCAGCTATTTTCTTGGCCTTTTCCTGGAATGGGACATGTCTCAGCTGCTCTGGTGGAAAACACAAGCCTCTTAGCTTTTAAAGACAATAAAAGCGGGTTTGAGTTACTGCACCAGACTTTGAACTGAGATGGCTGAAGCAAAGGTATGGTCCTTTTCACCAACTTACCCAAAGGAAGAGTAATCCTTCACAAACAGCTGTTGAAGGGGGTGGGACAGTAACATGGAGGGCTCGCTTGCAAGCTCTTGGAGGAACATTTACATCACATTGCCTCTGGTCTGTTTTCCATGTGAGAGCACAAGGAAGCTGGGTATTCTCTTAAAACAGTGAAGGTCATAACAAAAATATTTAGCTTTGGGAGCTCCTTTTGGTAAGCATATAGATTCTTCTGAAATCAATCTGCTTTGTGGGCCGTCTCCTACTGTGGGTCATGAAATCATGCTAAGTAACATGGTACATAGACAGTGCAGAGTTTGTTTCCTTTCATCTGTACACCTGCAGAAGGCTTTTTATGTGTGGGAGAGCTTTTTCCACCTTGTGTATTTTGTAAATAATCTTTGCTAAAGAAAACCTTGGGCTTATGATCTCTGCCTAAGTTATCACACTTTCTACAGATTTGGGCCGAATAAAAATAATCATCCCAACATCCCTTATTCGCTTTTTAAAACCTTGGTATCAACCATTTACTATTTAAAAAAAACCCACACCATCACATTTTAATGAGTTCAGGCATTTTTGAACAACTGAACACTTAAATCTGTGAATAAACTTAAGAATGTGTCACTGCCTTCAAGAAGTGTACTTTCATTTTAGGAAACACAGCTGCAACAATAAGATGGAAATTCAACACACACTGGGTTGAAGGTGGCAAGGATTAAAGGTATGGAATTAGAAAAAAACCCTTGCGCTCTTGAACAGAACACGGGACATAAATCAGTGACTAACTTTGGCTAAGCTTTGCCTTATGGAAGTATGCAGCATTGCAGCTTCGCAGTTATCAGTATTTGTCATCTTGAGTATCAGTACACATGCCAGATGCAAGAGAGGGGCCCAGAGAGAACATGGGGGATGAGGAAAAGAAAATTAATAATTTCAGTGACAATGTATACTATTTTGATGTGAACCAGAACTTCTGTAATATTTCAAGGGACTTACACACACACACACATATATATATATATATATATATATATATTATATATATATGGACAAAAGCTGTTGGAAATAAGCCTTTGACTTCAAAATGTGCCTGATTAAAAAGAATACTGATAAGAATTAAGACGAGAACAGCTGGAACTTTGATTGCAGTTATGTTTTCTTCTGGATGTTTATTTCTAGATCACTTTTGCAGCTGCTTTTATCTACTCCTTAGAAGTTCTTGTAGATTTGAGGAACCATTAGCTGTAAAAGTAAACATCAGCTCTGGTCTGGTTTTATATATCTTCTTGAAACCACTGAGGGGGAAGAAATAACATTAGACTAATGCTGAACTAGATCAGACATAAGTGATGCTTTGAACAACCTTTTAGCATTTCAGGCTCCACCTGTAACAAAAGGTTTCTTTTAGAAATTTAGAATTTTAGAATATTTCTAATATTCTTCTTTACCAAGCACATAGGAATTACCAAGCTCTAGCAATAGAAATACTCTTTCTGAAAAATGTATGTCTCACTGTAGTTTAAGAGACACAATGCTTTCAAGAGTGCCTTTACTATCTACAGGTACAGGGACAGTCCTTAAAACCAGCTCCGCTGCCTTTCAGTATCTGTCCTCTTGTGCAGAAAACTTTATCCTGGCTGAACCAGGACACCTCTATAAATATTATGCTTTGAATAAAACAGATCTGCAATTTTGACTCCACTGCATTTTGTTACTGTAGTTGTTTAAGAGTTCTTTAATAAATGTGGCTTTGTATTTGCTCAAGAGTTGTCTGCTTGGAGACAGGAGAAAAGTCAGGGTTGACCCTGCTTGACCTTAGCTAATGACCTTTTATTGGTGGCCTCCTTTTCAGATCTCAGGAGTGTCAGGGATGATGCTGTGGCCACTGACTGACTCTCATACTAGCTCCCACTGAAATAAACACATTGTATTATATTTATTTGATGCTTCTTCCAGTAGAAATTCTTACCATGCTGCACTGGGTGCAGCCCTCTGACCAAAGTCACGGAGACTTCTCCATTTTCAGGTTTCACAAAGCGTTCAAGGACAAGATCCATTTTGTTCAGGAATCCTTTCAGGTGGATTTATGCACCTTTTTGTGGGCCTTTCTTGGATTCAGAAAATGTTTCTTCACTTATTATAATCAGCTTTGGTTTCTCCGTCCTGAGCATTTCTGTTAATGATGGAGGCTTCCTCACAATGCTCCATAGACACTGTCCTAGGCTCCCTGAAAGCCCCAGATCTCACAGACACCACTGATCCTCACTTCCATCATTGCTGCCATTCCAAAGCATTCCTTGTCCCAGGGTCTCCACTGCTCCTGTCCACACACACCCAGCCTCTCGAAACAGCAGTGTTGTACCTGCGCAGCTGGGCCCCATCCAACAGTTCAGAGACAGGCAGACTCATGGCAACAGTGAAATTCAAAGTCTCCTGGTTGCATTTGACCAACCAGTACTCATCAGCACGTTTGTAGTGTGGCTGACAGTATCTTCTTTCCCCTCTTCACTGATCTGAAAAGCTGAAAATAAGAGGCCTTGAGACAGTGCTGTTTCTGCTGCAGTGTAAGGTCCTCAGCTTTCAGCACTTCTCTGGTGCTAAAATGAGTTCTGGTGCTGAAATGAATAGGATTTGCATTTTTCTTGGAAACAGTTCCCAAAGGGGCATTTGAAAGAATAGCATAACCAACTAATAATTTTCACCAGCCTATCAAGGGTGAGCAGGTCAAATAGTTAATGCAAACAAGGCAGATTGTAATACTCATTGATATTCTTTACGAGATGGACAATGCCATCTATTATGGACAAAACAGGAAACATCCATGACACATGAACGTATTTCAATCAAGGTCTTCAGGCTCTAGACATCCATTCACTAGTTTTAATCCTACCATTTACCAGCCTGTGTACGTCCCTCAAATACTTCTGCACGGTCTGTGAGAGGGAACTAAGGAGAGCAAGTGGAATGTCAGGGACCTATATCACCACGGGAACCAAAAATAGGAGTCCACAAGCAAAGAAGGTGGAAATCCACTGCTGAATTCCAACTCAGATTTGTCCTGGGTTTACATGCTTTGTGTCTGTTGCTGGCTCATGATATCCAGAGAACAGAGACTGTGTGCC
>NW_020799095.1:130342483-130357163 GCF_003259725.1 Athene cunicularia
GATATTTCAAGTTGTGCGTTGCGATAAGAAAAAGTGCAGTAATACGTTAAACCAGGCAGTTTGTGAAGGATTAATCCTTTGCTTGCTTCAAATCTGAACAGGAATCTCCACACAAATGCCCCACATGTGGAAGAACCTTTAATCAAAGAAGTAATCTGAAAACTCACCTTCTTACCCATACAGACATCAAGCCCTACAACTGTGAGCAGTGCGGCAAAGTGTTCAGGCGAAACTGTGATCTACGGCGGCACAGTCTAACTCACACCCCGCGGCAGGACTTCTAGAGCAGCCAGGGACCCGCGCTCGCTCCGGCAGCTCCAACTTGCCCATTTTACTCAAGGACTGTGTTGTAGGAACTCACAGACACACACACACACGGAGACACACACACACGCAGACTCGGGGCCAAGCTTTCCTACCACACGTCTGCGAAACTCGTTTAGAGAGTGCGGACTGCAGGATCGGGCCCCTCTCCAACCCCCACCCAGGCGTAAAGCCCATCTTGTAGATACTCGCGGCTCATTTTAGAGCTCTGTACAGAATGTGGTTTTCTTCGTTTGTTTGTTTTGTATCGTCGTGTCAGATCCACATCGATAACAAATCGAGGAGGCAAAAAGTATCTCTTAAAAGTGTATTTCAAAATAAATCCCTTTTTTTTTTCCAAATACCTCCTGCCTTGTTGTATTATTCTCTGAACATTTGGGCTTTTTTTTCCCGCTGTGTCAATGCAATAGTAAAGCATACTGAATAAATTTCCTAGCCGGGTAATTGTACTGTCACAACAATTTTGGTGATCGCTTTTGTTTGGCCTGTTTCACTGTCGCTGTTGTGTTATCTATTGTTAAGTAAAATGAAAGTGCCGTATTTGAGAGTTTATAGCTCTATTACTTAATAGTATGAATGTCTAAATATTAACTTCTGTACTTTTTTTATTTTCCCGAACGATTTTTTTTTTTTAAAGAAGAGAAAGAAAGAAAGAAATATTTGCGAATAAACAGATCTTAGGAAATAATGCATAGAGCCGTTCTTATGCCAAAGCGGCTTATTAGTAACTTATTTGCAATCAGCCCATATATTGTAAAAGTCATCCCTCTCGCGGAGATTGCCGCAGCCAGCCTCCTGCCAGTAGACTTTGGACACAGGCAATTCACCCGCGTAGACAGGGACTTTATCCTGCAGAAGACGATTCTTTCCCGGCAGCTCTGGAAGCAAACAGCGAGGCGCACCCCCCGCCCTGGGGCTCATCCGCGGCCCCTCGCGGGCCTCTGGTGGAGCGGCGGCGCTGGCAATGGGGAGCACACCCCCCCACCCCCCCTCAAATCTGCACTGCCGAACACGGGTCACCACGGCCCGGGGGGTGGACGGAGGAGCGCCGAGTAGGGACTAATTTCTCCTCCCGGGAGACCTTTGCCTCACCGTGGGGGACCATCCTTTCTCCCTCCTTCCCTTGCTACCCCTGTGAGCCCCCAGCCACCCCCGGTTGGGGTGCCTCTTGGCAGCTGGGCATGCCCACCCCTACAGGCTGCACGCTCAGCACCCATACCCAGTATGCAGAGAGCAGGATGGTGGCACCGACCCCTGGGCTCCCCTCCCTTGGCACCCTTGTGAGCCCCTCACCAGTGCCTCAGGTCCCGTCTGGGAGGGCCTAGTGCCAGCTGAGGAATCTTCCCTGATGTGTTGCAGGGCGGCTTAGACGTGCATCCCCTTCTCTGCCACCTCACTGCTCTTGTCCCTCCTAGAACCCTCCCTGCAGGATCTTGGGTAGTTTGGGACCCCAAAAGTTGTTCTTTTGTTGCTGAGGACACCCCTCCTGCCCTGCTCCTACTACTAAGGACCTGGTTAGAATGGCAGGGAAAAGTCTTCGCCCACTCTGGCTCAGGGAGCCCTGACCCAGGTGAGAACAGTCCCCTTACACCCCGCTCAGCAGGGAGGGCTCCACTTCTGGGTCGCACCGAGCAGGGTGCTAGGGCTCCGGGACAGTCCATCCGGGGGGGGGGGCACAGGTCCCAGCAGGCCCGTGGGGAGCAGATGCTGACAGAGCTTGAGCGGGTGCAGTGTCCCCATTCCAGATCCTTGCTGGTCCTGTGGAACTGCCTGAACCCTGTTAATGAGTAGCAAGTCAAAACCAGCAGCGCTTGGGCTGCAGTCAGGCCATCGGTGCAGAAAGGGCTGCATTACTGCCTGCAGCTGCTGGTTACCTGTCTGCTGCCTCTGCAGAGGGCTTCCATACTCACCCTGGGGCCAGGGGCAGGGAGCCCCAAACCAGCCCTGCTCTGCCCCAGGCCGAGCAGCCAGGTGAGTTTCCACTGACGTGGCAGACATGACATCTCCAACCCAGCCAGAATTTCTTAAGCGGTCAAGGCCTATCTCTCCATCTGCTCCTGTCCAGCAAGATAGAGAAGGAAAAAATGTTTCTGCAGCCAGAAATATTGGTCTGCTGGCCTCCCTAATAAAAGTTTATTTAAGGGCCATCTGGTTTCTTCCTCTTCACCCCCTGTGACTTGCATCCCTTTCTTCACTGGGGTGCTGCAGTGCACCCCTGGGACTGCCTTCCTCCCCTCCCTGTGCTGGCAGCCCCTGTCTTCCCTGCCCAAACTGCTCCTCTCTCCACACTGCTCCTCTCCAAACCTCTCTCTGTGGGCATATCTTGCTCCCTCTCGGTGGGCATTTTCCAAATATCTGATTTCTTCCTGTCTGACTGGTTTTACTATTCCCAGGCCATTCCCAATCCTTCTCCCAGTAGGTTATTTCCTCTAAGTTTCTCTATCCTTATTGTTCTCCAAGTTCCTGTCCCCAGGCCCTTTTGCATCCCCAAGTACACACAGCAAGGCTGGGATAACTCTGTTCGAATAAACACCCCTGTCAGGATACATATGGGCTTAGTCTGTTCCTCCTAGGCCAAGTTCTATGTGCAGTTTGTTTGGAAAGAACTTAATCAGATGAACAATATCAAAGGACTAAATTAAAATGATTGCATATAGCTAAGGTTTTATCTAATTGTTTGGGGTTGCTTGTTTAATAATCTTTCCCCTGAGCAAACACAGACTGTAAATTTATCTTCCGAGGATATCGAAAGTTCAGCAGCCAGAACAAAGCCCAAATTGCTGAAGAGGGGCAGTGACAAGTATCTCTAATAGTTGGTCCCTGGACTGTTTTTAAAATTTAAACCAGTAGCTATCATCTTAAAATGTCGGAGAATGATTTAGTATTTCTCTTTACTATGAATACACTTGCCTATGGCACTGACACGCTCCATTCACTTTTTAAAAGATTGTCTCTCCCTGGGAAATTTCAGAGACAGCTATAAAGAACATGTTAAAATACACATATGGTTCGTTAGTTTTAGACCTGTTGGGAACAGAAACAAGTTCTGTAAAGATATCTTTTGGGCAGGGCTAGGGTTTTTATAACCGTAAAGTGCCATCCTGACTTTCACAGTGCAAACACTAAATACACTAATATCCCCGTGGCTGCTGTTTCTGTCTGTGTGAAGTATCCTCCTTGCCTCTGGAGCTCAGTCCCAGACCACAGCACTCAGCTCTGAACTTCTGCAGTTTCTTGGAGCTTCCCAAACACCTGCCTCCTGCTTCCCCATGTTCCTCTCTCTTCCACTGCCCCTTCATTTTCTGCACTGCCGTTTTTCTCCTGCACTGGCACTGTTCTTTCTGCACCGTTTTCTGTGTTAGAGGCAGCGGCTGCAGTGGGGTAGCAGGGAGAAGGACTAACTGCTGGGGAGAGAAACAGCAGATAATAAGATGTAATGTGGCAATAATCTCTATTTGTGGGGTGTAAATGAAATTTAAAAATTATAGTCCTTTAGTTTGCATCTGAGAACCGAGCTCTTTGTACATTAGTTCCTGAAATGGATGGTGCAGCCGATGGCAGAGCAGCTCAGCCTAGATATGTGTGCATAACGCTTTTCTACGAGGTCATCTCTTACATAGCAACAGCATGCCATGCTATTCCAGACCAGCACAGACTATTCCCGATGCCAGTGCAGCTTTGTTGGCAAAGCCCAACTTTATACTGGTACCACCTCAGGAACAGGCACAGACCAGATCTAAAGAGGAGAACAGCCCAGCAGCAACCCATGAACGCAGCACAGCTGTGTCTGGCTGGGGCAAAGAGCTGGTGCTGAGGGTCCCACTATTTAAGCCATTTGAGTAAAACATGTGAAACCCCATTATTTATTGAACTTCCCCCCCTTCCGTTTTCTCTCTTCTTTCCTTCTCACTGCTCTGCTGCTGGATGTTTGCTTCAGGAGCTGCTTCTCTCACGCTGGCCTCATCCTGTACTACACCCTGCCTCCTGCCTTGTTTCCCTTCCATCTCCTTCCCTACTTTTTTCCTCATGTTTCTTTTTGCCTTCCCATGTCACACCCTGTCTTTCAACCTGTCTTTTCCTCAGCAAATTCCCTCACTCAGACTTTCTGGTTCCCTGTTTTTGAATCATCCAAACTTCCACTTGTTGCCTTGATCTGTCCTGCAGCCACCAGGATATACGAGCTCCTCTCTCCTCACTAACCCAGACCTTGTTTTCCCTGCCTGGTACTTCTCATGTGCTGCTGTTTCTTTCTTGCCCTCTCCACTAACCGATGACACATCCACATGACACAGAGGAGGCATCAGTGCAGGTGCCCTGGATGTACTCAGAGCATTTTAAGCATGCTGGGTCTGGCACAGACCCAGCAGCGTGGTCCCAGGAGGATCAGGATCAGTGGTGCAGGAGGCCGGTGGCTGCCCTGACAGTTCAGGGTGGGAGCACTTTTTGCAGCAGCACTGCAGCTCCCAAACTCCACGTCCCTCATGGAGGTCCAGAAGAGAAAACTGTTTGAGGTGAATGAAAAAAGCAATGTACTGGCCCCGCTTTCAAGACTGAGTTTGCAGTTAGTCAGCTAAGCTGCACTGGTGGCTCAGAGCCTCTAATTGCTCCATGTTCCTAAAAGTGCAACTACAGATAGTCAGTTATGTGTAGAAGAGTGACTTTGTTTACCAAGCTACATTACACAAGGATTCAGTTGCTTTTATATTAATACTGTACCGTGTTTCCAGAGTGTCTTTCCCTTCTCACAGCATTTCTTTTCCTCCTTAATTACAGAAGATTTCATCAGTTCTTTTTCCTACTTGCAATGGTGTAATTATAGCAAAAATAGGGTGGCTACTAGCCAAAATGTCTTTTTTGTTGAATTATTAAAGAGAGGAATACTTAGATTTAAAAATATTTAATTATAGTAAAAATAAATGCATCATCTGTATAAAACACTTGCTTGAATCTCTATTTTCAAAAATCCAGATGCAGATCTTTGTAAAACTTTTTCTAGAGCTTCTAGTCTATCAAACAAGAGATGCAAAAATATTTATGTTCTGAACACTAAACATCTTTTCTAAATCTGCAGAATTGAGGTAAAGTGAAGTGTAGGCTGCTCCCCCTCCTCCGAGCTTCTGTTGATGGCTTGAGCACCCTTTCCTAGGTGTGACTTTCAAATACTGCTCAGGAATTCATGCTAAGCAGAGTAGGACCTCGAAAGCATTTACTCCTCAGCGCAGTGGCCTTGTACTTTCATCGCCATGTGGCCGAGCCGGAGCCGTGCATGGCCACCTTCCCTGGGAAGGCTTCTTCCTCTGACTGCACCAGGACAAAGCTTTGTAGTGCTAGCTGACTTTAAAAACTTTTTAAAAAATGTAATGATACAGAAAACACTGAGCTCAGCCTGAAGTGAGTGTTTTACGCAGCAGGGCCCTGCCAGCATGGCTGTACCAGGGGGAGTGCAAACAGGTCGTGCCCCCAGCCCAGACGCAGGCAGGGGTGCAGTTGGGCACACAGGTGGCATGGCCTCTGCGGACACCCCGCGGGCTGTGCTGAGAGATGCAGTGGCCCCAGGGGATGGACAGATATCTCCTCTCAGACTTTGCTGAGCTAGTTGAAGGTGGCATCTCTGTTGGCTGCAGGCTACTGCTAACCCCAGCAGCCAGACCTGTCAGCTGCCACGAAACTGGTTTGGATTTGGGGAGCTGGGGGAGCACTCCCACAAGCTGTCCTGCCACTGATTCCATCGAGGCCACAGCAGAAGCAGATCGAGGAGGGTGCTGAGCAGCCCCTGGTCTGCTCGGGAGAGGCTGAGTGAATCTCCAGGTCTTTGGGGTTCATCTGTCATTGCCCTCCTCCCATTAGGAGAAGGGGAGCAGCAGGACTTTTGCTTCCCTGAAATTCTCGTAGGATCCAGAGAGTGGCTCCATCGCCTCACAGGGCTGAGGGCCGCGGCTGGGAGAAGATTACAAACCCCTGCTCTTTTGGCTTTCCCTCTGTGCAGAAATTCCCCAGACTTCTGGCTTTGCAATGAGCAAACTTCATCTTCCCCTTGCAGATCAGCAGGAGACCTGCTGGCACAGGCGGTGGTGGTGGTGCCTTGCTGTAGGCAGTGATGAGACTCCCACTCCTCTGGCAGCGTTTTGACTTGCAGCTCCCTTGCTGCATGCTTGTGAGGGCTCTCCTACACGTTAGGGCATTTTGGAGACCCGTTTGCTCATCCGAGGGAAGGAGATTGATTGATTGATTGATTGCTTTTCTGTTTTCAAGCGTAAGAGGAAGTAAAACCTTTTTTTCTTTTTTTCCTTGGAGATTACTTACAAGGCATTGTCTCTGATATTGCCAGCTGACATCCTTTGGCGTCACTACCACTGTGCACTGAAGATGCCTCAAGGTGTGTCAGTTGGGCTTCACGTCAGCGTGTCTTGATGTATCTCTTTGGCTGGGATTGAAAGGTACAGTTTCTAAATCTCCCCGTGACCCATTTTTCATGGATCACTGGTGCACTAGAATGTAGCTGCTCCTTCCCATCATGTTAATGCAAGTTTGCCTGCGTTCAAAGCAGCCTGCGCTCCACGTGCCAGGCTGAGCACACGGGGAGAGCTTGCGCTAGATCCTCTGTGTGAAATGGTCACAGCTGCTACAGGCTTGGTATCTTCCGCACAAGTTGCGTGCTTTAGGTGCTTTCAGTTGCTGTATCACGGTCCTTTTATTCAAACCTTGTAAATTCTTTGGCTTGATAAACATAGGCAGACAGCTGGATTATGTTAATCTGGGGCTCACAGTCAGCAAGCACGACGCAGGCTCCCAGGTCGTGGAGGCACCCTCTCCTCTCCAGGTCTCACGGGCCTCCCCAGGCTAAGCTGGGCAGCAATGCTCAGCACTCAGCACGAAAAGGACAAAATCACCTGAAAGGGAGCAGCTCAGTACCACCTATGGTCACAGGCTGCCTGCTGGAGTGCCCTTGAAACCAGTCCTGGGGATGGCCCTAAGTAATGCTTAATTAATACTTCCAGTGCAACCATGTGGCTGCCAGCGCTGTGCCAGCGGCACGCTGCCCTGTCTGCCTGCACGCTGGGCTGGCGAGGAGGGTGGCGGGGAGGCAAACCCTCAAGGGTCCTTCTAGAAGGCCCCGAGGCCCAGCTGCGATGGCAGATGGGATTGATGAGCAGCTCCAGCCCCAGGCAGCTCAGGCTGCCTGTGAGGGCAATGCAAATGCAGCGTACCTGCCTGCAGGGCGCCCTGGCCTTCAGAGCCCTTTCAAGGCCACCTGGCTGGGGTACAATGTAAACCCTTCCCTGATTTAGTCCAGGAGCTGGTTCTGCTGGGATGAATCATTTAACCACACAAGCACCCCATGACTCTGCCTCTCATTTCCATGTTGTGGCTTCCTTTTCCCACTCCACAGTGGAAATGATGGCCTGGTCCTGTCCTGGAAATGCATGGGCAACAGAGAAATGCTAGGAAAACAAGGAAGCCTTTGAAGGGATTTCAGTTACATAGATGGCAGAACGAATCTGGGTGAATAGGTCAGATCTTCCCTGCCTTCTTTTGTCATTCACCCATTAGTAACTAGTTTTATTTCACAGAAAAGTGGGTCTTGAAATTAACACTGCATTATGAGGCATGTGGTAGTTTATATCATCATATGTCAAGTTCTTGCCAAGTTAAAACCATATCTTTGTCATGATTCATATCTTCAAACTCCCATTAAAAAAAAATAAAAACTACCTAACAGCTTTTCAGTAGTTCAGCTGTGGGCAACTCGCGTGTTTCTGAGTCTCATTTGCCTAATTAAACCAAAACCAAACCTAGACACACAAAGTTTTTAATGAAAAATAGACTGCGATGCAGATGCATGGTCCTGTCCTTTCTTGGGAGCACAACAGGTTTATTTCCTAAAATTACAAAATAACTCCAAATGAACTGGGATTACAGTGCAGGAGTGAGGGCTGTAGGTGGGGAGCTCACTGCTTTCACCCAGCCCTACAGAGGCAACATTTATTTGTTTGCTTCAACCGGGTTTTCCATAATGGGAAGTGAGGATATCAGCAGATGAACAAGTTACTGCAGGGAAAACAGGGGGTGTGAAAGTTCAGTGTCTCAGCTACTGCCAAGAAATTGCTCTTATGTATTCTTTAACCCCCTCATAAACACAAATTCACTTCCCCTCTCCACATGGGATGAGATACCTGGCTTTTGTTACAAGGTACCACTGGGTAAGAAAGTGCACATGGACACGTGCCACCAAAGAGCAGCCAAACTGTAGGTTGATGCTACCTTGTCCTGCTGTTAGTTGGTTGTCTCCCTAAACTCTGGGGCACAACAGGTGAATTTCCCTAGAAGCTCCACAGTGAAGTCCTGATTCAGGTGAGGGAATGGCATGGGACCTTCCTGGCTCAATGTTGCCTTTGCCCCAAAGCCACTTACAGACAGCAACCTGGTTTGCCTGAAATTCTTCAGGTTTCAGTAACAGGAAATTGCAGATGAGAAAATGCGCTGTAAAGCACACTTACACAGTTTCAGTCGCAAGCTGTGAAAAGTAGCAGCTCCCCAGGCTCTCAACTTTAACCCTGCTATTAATATTGTTTTTCCTAATAGCATCAAGATCAATAGAGGATCAGGGCCTCATTGTAGCAGACAACCTCCCAGAGATGCTCAAGAAACCCCTATCCTACCATCCTACAGTTTGCTGACTAAACATCCTTTCAACCCCCCCAAAACATTACAGTGTCGCAGCCACAATAAAGAGGGTTAGGAAGGTGACTTTATTTTAAAAATCTAGTTTTGAGGGGTTTCCTCTGCCAGGCAGCAGCAGAGGTGCCCTGAAATGCTCCTCATGGCCATGATAGATGCTGTTCAGGGGCCTGAGAGGAGAAATTGGGTGGTGCATTATTCCTTCTCCTCAGGGACCCCCAGGGACAGTTCTCATACAGGTGTGAGTTGGAGCACTGGTGGCGAGAAGATGCCTGCCACAAAATCTTGTAAACTGCCCCCAAGGACTTAACACTGGTTTAACTAAACTCTGGTTTCCACATTGCACTTGCCGGTAGTTTAGACAGCCTGTGGTAGTACAAAGGCTGGTCAAGATGGTTGAATGAACTGCCAGCGCTCCTCGCAGCACTGGAGCCCGAAAATATGTTCCCCCCAAAGCATCCAGGAGCGGGGTGGGTGTACAGCTGGTAGGAGCAAGTCTGTCTGGTTTCAGCCTCATGGCAAGGCAGGGACCCTTCCCGCTCCCTGAGGACAATAGGCCCTGTCCTGGGAGTGGACTGGTTTCAATATGGGGCTCTCCATCTTGATCCAGTTTGGATGGGTCAAGACATGTTGAGACATGCCCTTTCAATATGCGGCATTTTATTAAAAACAAAGTAGCTGTGGGCCAGATTGTAAAACTAGGTGGGCCTCATTTGTCTGTCCCTACTGTAAGCCAATGAAACCTTCAACATATCCAAACTCTCACCTTTTTACCCATTTGAATGAAAAAGCATCACTAATAAAAGAAAATGACTCACCTAATGCTAAACCTGAGCTCTGTAGATCAGCTTTGATCAAATTCACTGACATTTGGATAACTGCATTATTATAACTAAAACATCTTTTAAAGTTTTTTTTTTTTCCAGACGCTCATTCTTTAAACTTTGCTTTGATCACTGTGCATATCCTTTTCAGCAGAAATTTGTCCAAAGAGGGTGAATTTTTTTCATTCGTTTTTCATATGGATTCTCTTTCCTTTGTTCATATTTTAAATCAGTGAAGCTACCCTTCAAGCTAACCCTTATAATAAAAATGCAGCTACTGTGCGGCTTTTAACAACTCATTTAACCCATCTGTGTCTCAGTATTCGTGTTAGCAGCCCAAGGAAACTAACACTTAGTTACGCAATGAGACTGATTTTGATGCTTAATTAGATATTTTTTTTTCAGGATAAAGTAAACATTTCTGAAGGGCAGAGAAGGGAAGTGGTAGTCTCTGTTACGGTGGTCTAACACCCCCGATTTGTAATGTGTTACAAGAGTAGTGTTACAAAATGCTGTGTAAAAGAATATTTCTTTCAGAAAGTACTTTTGAATTAGTCCAAGTGCTCCAGCTTCCAAAGAAGAGTCGCAATCTGAGACGATTAAAATAAATGGAAGCAGGAATGTGTCAGGACAATTACAAATGAAAAGATTGAAATCACTGGAGCTGGAAGGGCAAAAATTTGCCTGTGTATAAATACGTGTCTGCATATGAAGCTCAGCTTTAAATGCTGAGGAGGGTAAAGTTTGACTTTTCTTTTTCTATAGAAAAAAATTCATACATTTATGATGCAATAAAATTTAGTTTAATAATAGAAAAATGCATTTAAACCCAATTTTTCCCTTTCAAGCAAGCAGAAAGATTATTTAAGTTTTAATTTGCAAATTATCATTTATTGTAATTTGACCATCCAGCTGGAGAAGGTAGACGCCGATGGTTCATTCCCAAAGTAGGCGGCTGTCAGGCTCTAGAGTCAAGATAGTACTTATTAGTGGTTTTTTACAGCATGGGCAGAGTTCTTGTTATAGCTTGTAACAGCACTGGATTAACCGCAAATAATCTTCAAAACTTTGAAGTCTAAAGCTGTAGCACCTTTTACCGTATTCTAGAAAAAAGTGTATGTGTTAAATAACCTTTGCTGGCGAGATTCTTCCCCTGTCCCATACCAAAGTGCAGTCTTTAAGACTTGTATGATTGCCTGTGCGGCCATTTTGTAAACACGTATGTATGTTATCTGCCAGAATGAGCCCTTAAACCCTGTACGGCTTCTGTCACAAATAAAACTATTTATGAGCACACATATTTGCAAAGATCAGGCCCCGCGAACGTTAGCTCCACAACAAGCTTCTTAGGGATAGCTTGTTTTCTCAAAACACTTTAGGCTGAGGAACCCTATTAATATAAATCTGCTTTAAACAGGAGATGGTAATTTTTTAATGCAGACATTCTCTAATATTTTCATGATGTGGCTCATACCTTAATAGATAGCAGTTGCGTTGCAGATCTAGCCATGCAGGCCACAGTTGCATAACATATTTGCGGTAATGAGAACCCTTGCCGACATGGAAAATTAATATTAAGAAAATTAATGTAAGGAAAATCTTTAACGGGCTTTTGTCTGTGTCTAATGCAATTTAGCAGTTAGCAGAAGGAAGGAATTTAGTACCAGGTGAGTAGCCAGCTCTTCAAAAATCACGCTTCTTTGACCACATTTTAAGACCTGTTTTGACTTAGCGCATCAGGAGGAGGTATCTGCTTCGTAAACAACGGCATGAAACATCTCACTCAGGATCCTGCCTGGCAATCAGCTGTCAGAACCTTGCCCACAAGAAAAAGTCACTTGGCACAAATGCTTTTCATGTTGGTGCCCTTTCTGCCTGGGGAAGTGTTTTGAAAGCTGAGAAACTTCAGCAGGGCAGAAGAGCAGACTCCTACTCAAACCCACCTACCAGTGACAGGGTGAAAAGAAATGTTATCTGTTCATTAGCAGCATCTGTCAAGTTGTCTGGCAAAACAGAAGTAGCAGTTATCCCAATAAGAAAGGCTGCTCTACTTATTTATTCAGTTTTCAAAGTGTAGTGTCATAGCAACAGGGCAGCGTGCAGATGCCGTTCGGCCCAACAGGGGAAGAAATCCTGGAAGGGGACTGACCTTCTCTCCCTCCCACCCCAGCCTCTTGCGTCTGCTGACCCCACAGCACACAACTGTCACCCGGTCAAGAGGTATCGGCTTTTGCTCAAGGTGAATCTGTAAAAGGCAGAGTGGTTTAGATGTGAGGGTCTTCTTGTCTGTTGCCTGGATTTCTATTGCATCAGGTATGAAGGGATTCTGGAATATTTTTCCCTGTTTTGCTGCTAGGAAGGCAGGTACTAATGCCTTTTATTTCCCGGAGTTTGTGGATGTTAGAGATGATGGAAGCATGAGATATCTGACATGACATGACAGAAATCAAGGGAGTAAAGAATTCTTGGAAGAAGAGCCACTTTTTCAAATTAGACAGCTTGAAATTTTTTTGTTTAGTTCCTACCTAAATTCCTTGAAAACAATATTTAGTGAGAGGGAGGGGTTTCTTGGTAAACATTGTATATTTTAAAAGAACTGGACAGACTCTTAAGAGCCTTCTGAGCCCTCCCTGAGAGACACCAATTGCAAGAGGAAGAGTTGTATTTGATTGATAAACGTGTGTGTGTGCAAATAAAAAGAGCAGCATATCCAACTCCTTTATCTCCCTTCCTTCTTGCACAACAGATCACCTTTAGTATCAGGTCCAGTCCTGCAGCTGCTGCTTTCAAGCAGGTCTCATCAACACCAGCTGTGGCTGCTGACCTGCTCTGGGTACAGAATCAGGCCCTGTCTTTGCAAATCCCTTCCCTTCACCCTTTCATTCCCACAGCCAAAGGAAGTGGAAAATGAAAGTCAATAGTTTTCTGCACTTGTTCAAAATAAAACTGAAACAGATGCCAGAAGTGCTCTGTAAATTAAAGATAGTAATTATTTTCTAAAACACTGACATAATCTTTTTTTTTGAGAAAACCTCTGCTGCTCATCCTTTCATTACTGAGAATGCATATAAGCACAGAGAACTAGGCTTGTTTTACCACAGAACTGACTACCTTCCTGGAAATCCCGATGGACACATCAAGAAATGTTATTAAGATGAAGGATCTTTCAGGATTTGGATAGCTAGTTTTACCCAGACCAGAAATAATTTATTTTCAGTAACTAATTCAGAGAATCTTTAAACCAGATCGATGAGCAATGTGTTAATACACATCATCATCTCAAATATTGGCAGTAGCTTGATCACCTTGTTCAGAAACAATGTATTTGTAAAACATGCTTATTAAACATAAATACTGGTGTCCGTTCTGTGCTGTGTATGCCCATCTGATTTATTTATATCCCAAAAATATTGAAGATAACTTCATTTTGCAGCATGTGGATAATTAATTCATAATTACTTCATATATTAAAAGAAACAGACTAATGCAAAATACTGTAATTTTTTTTTGTTAGTTGTCTGTTTTTTTACATAGAGTAAATAATGAATATATATTTGGACACATATACATTACTCCCCCCATACATATATTATGTTTTGTGACTGAACAGTTGCATTTGTTATCAATAAAAGCAAAACATGGACTTGATCTAGTCACTTTGCAGTTTTATGACACATAAATGCAGTAAAGAAATATTAAAATAATATATAATTATACTCACCATACTACAGTAGAGTTTTCTGTCTAGATTTTGAACTCTATACTCAACTCCACTAGAAACCACTATTTTATCTTGCTTTACCGTGTTCCTTTCTTGTCAGAAACTTGCTGCTTAAGGTCTCATAAAATATTCGGCAGACCCATAAAGATAAAAACATGCACAAAGATGACAAAAGTTTATATCAAACAATAGATATCAAAGAGGAAACTCTCCTTCCTTTTTGCTACCACCATTTCTAGTAGCCACAAATGGCTTGTATTAATTAATTTCTTCTCATTCAAAACGATTTTTTATTAAATCCTTAACCAACTTTATATCAAAATAACATGCTAATAAAAATTTGTAAAAGTTGATACAGTAGAACATTTGAACTTTTAGTTCTTGTTTGGTGGACCCAAAACCAAAAAGACATCAAACGAAAGGAAAATCTAAAATGTCAAGTAATCTTAACCAGAAGTTCAAGCAATGAGAATATTGAAGAGACTTTGTAATACCTAATATTCCCTGAAAATGTTTAAAATCCACATGTGAGTATAAAATAACTTCTCGCTTGACTTCGTTGACCCGGAATTATCAGTGGAATAAAAAGTTCAGTAATTCCTAAAGGTAGCAAAGTGTGATTTGCTCTGATTTCAGTTTAAATAGTCTATTTATCTATATCTGCCTTTTGTCTCTTTCAGAAAGCAGAGAGGATTTGTTCGTTCATGGTCTTTAAAAACACTGTCTTATTTTCATTAAGCTAAGCCCACTGCTGATGTAATTCTTGCATTACAAAGGTCTTAATTTAAACCATGACATAAATGCTTTTCATCAGTTGATTTTTTGTTCTTTGTGCCAAATTTCTTGCATTTTTAAAATAAAGAATATGGTGTATAATAACTGCTGCGGGACAGGCTGCTTTATTCTTCAATATGAAAGACAAATGGGGTGTGACATGCATACGTTTCAACATGCAGCACTTACTTCTTCAGGACCTTTACTTTTTCCACTGTTTTCTCAGTAGACTATTTCGCTTCCTTTGAATCGGGCCTAACGATAACACTGGATTTGAAGCATGGTTCTCGGCGTTGAACACACTGACGGGACCAAGAGGTGAAAAGTGCTTCTAATCTCTCTATCCCCTGTCTCTTAT
>NW_020799095.1:130357213-130382691 GCF_003259725.1 Athene cunicularia
TATAAGAGACAGGGTGGGTACATATTGTATAATCCAGAGCGTGAACTCATCTCTGGATATCTTTCTGTTAAGTGACTATATTTTTTTCATTAAGATAAGTAACAGTTCAACATATGTGGTTACTTAAGAAATTCCTCAGGATCTTTAGTTGAGTCTTTTGGGATAAGATGTGAAATCAGCCGTTGTCATTCATGACAAAGATCCCACAAAATTTTTCCAAAGAGTTCAGCATGCCAACAAGAGTGGATAAGCACGAGTATTTTGCCCATGCAGTTTCCATCTGAGGTGGGACTTCTGCCTTTCCTGCCCTCAGCTGCTCTCAGGTATCACTTTGCATTTAGTAACTTATACCTCTAGCCAGGCCAGGAGAGATGTGAACTTAATTAACTTTGTTTACTTCACAGAAAGATGAGGTTACCGTTGGCAAAATCCTGCTCTCTTTAATAAAAGGAAAAAATTCTGACCCCTGGAGAAGTTGTTTAGGACTGCTTACATGAAGTACCTGAAGGATGAGACCTGAGATCCAGCCTCTCTGTCTCCTAGGTAAAGCTTTTCAAAAGAGATTGACTGTATTGCAAACCTGTTCTCCTCTTTCAGTACAGCTCCAGGTGTGTTCAAATATTAGTGATACTAAAAGCTATCTGAGGTAGATTGGTACAATTTGCGTACGAGAGATGAGTAGTTCAGCCGGACCTACCCCAAACTCCCTGCTTCAGACTCTCTGACCTCAGATGCTCCCTTCCCTGGGAGTTTAACCCCAGACGTGGGACCTTCAGACTAAGCCAGGCTACTGTAAAAAGGTCAGCTCCTTCCCCATGCCAGCAAGTGCCGGTATTCCGGCGAGTGTTTCAGAATGTTAGAAGCTGGACCATCTGTATTGTCATAGGCTGGTCTGAGAGGTGAGCCAGCATTTAAGGCCTTTTTGGGTGTTTCCTTTGGATGTGAGACTGATGATAATTCTCTGGTGCAATCCTGTTTATTTACAGAGAATAAACAGAATCTGCTTTCCTAAACCCGAGGAGGGACCGGCGGCAGCACGCAACATCTTCCAGAATTCCTAGCCAGCCCTTCCAGAAAGTTTTCTGCCGAAAGGGAGCTCTACTTTCTGCTTTCCTCTCTGGCTCTGCAGTCAGCCCTTGCTAAGCTTCGCACCGGGTATTCTCTCTCCTAACACATAGATTTTGTGGACCTTTTCTTCTGTTGCCTGTACACCTTATGTTGTCTGTGCCAAGGGAGGCAGGGCTCCCACAGGCCATGCAACCTGGGACACCAGAGCTTTCACGCCTCTCACAAAAATGCTGTGAATCTGAACAAACTGGGTCAGTGGCACCACATTACAGCCATGCCCTCCCATCCTGGGCACAGGTACGACAGAACTGCCCTTGGCATGTCTACTCTGGTGGCCAGCTCTTCCCAAACATTTGGCAGAAAGCTGAGTGACATGTCACCTAACTGTCCAAATAAATCCCTCCTTCTGGAGGATATACATGTACCATGGCCTTTTGAGCTCATGTATCCTAGCATGCCTGTGATGAACAGACTGTATCACAAAGGATTGAAGATGCGAATGCTGATGGTAAGCATGGAGGAGGCTGAATGGTGAGTCGGACTCAGCTAAAGTCAATGATTGCTCTGTGAGCAAACATGGAAACAGAGCCAAGAGAGTGAAACGCTTTGCCTTTACTTCCTTCATGTATAATGTTCTCTCTCACCAAACACTTTCCGAAAATGGAGTCCCTATCTGTCCTGGCTGTTCTCTGTATGTAAATGTACTATTGCAGTATGTAGCTGCCTCCACACATTCGATTTCATCATTATATATTCCTTTTATCCTGCTTTGGGGAACAATTATGTTACATGTTACTATTATCATTAGTTTGCACTTCCATAATTATATTATTTTAATCCTTTTTGGGGGAATAACTACATTACATGTTAATACTATCAATAGTTTGCACTGTTAACATTCTATTATTCCCCCATAAAATCTAGTAATAATTTCTTATTTATCATATATAGCTCTACACCTCTGATCTGAATTTATCTACGTATGACCAAACACCATTTTTTTGCTGTCTAGACGAAGCACTTTCCAAGATTTTAGAAGGTTGGGTATTTTACATCAGCATACTCTACAAAGCCTAACACAGATCCCACAGCAGCCCTATGGCAGTAGGATGTT
Source organism: Athene cunicularia (assembly GCF_003259725.1). Taxonomy (NCBI): domain Eukaryota; kingdom Metazoa; phylum Chordata; class Aves; order Strigiformes; family Strigidae; genus Athene; species Athene cunicularia. Next base: position 130,359,396 of record NW_020799095.1, read on the forward strand.
TCCTTGTGCTGCTGTCTTTTGTGATACAGTGTTAATATTACCCGGTCCTTTGCTGGCATAGTCCTTCCACACCTGCCTTGGCAGAGGGCTATCTTCCCACCTTCTGTCTCCACATTGATGATCTGTTGTGTTATGGCTATGACCAATACATCTGGTTGATGTATTTGAAGTTTCAGTTAAATATATAAGGTGCTTCACAGTGTGATGAGAACTTGTAATTTCAATTTGTGTAGCTTTTAGTGTATGTAGAAATAACATACTTCTGCATGGATCTCCTATTTTTTTAAATATTGTAGCCTTTTTGGTTTGTTGCTCAGAGTAAACACTGGCCTCTGTGTATCTATCTTGCTCTCCATCTGCTATTCTGAGACTGCAAGCAGTAGTAAAGGTGGGGCTATAGACATCAAAGATACTCATATGTCTTGAATCTAAGCACTGTGCTAAACTCCCTTTAATGCTTCTGTGGGAAAGTGTCTCCATATGTCATCCCATGTATTTTCTTTGCTATTTAAAGTATTGCTTAATAGTACACTAAGCTGGTGGAAAACTATTTGCTTTGTTGGGTTAGTTCTACTCTGGCTTAATGCAGGGCTGGGTAAGCATCAGAGCCGGCACACAGGAGCGAGTGGGACCAGGAGGAGCTGGGGTAGGAGGAACAGGGACTGGGGCACCAGGCAGTCAGGGAGGCTTCCATTGTTGGGAAGTGGTTATCAGCCCAGCTGAGGGGAGAAAACCTTGGTTGGCTTGGAGGTGTTAAGGTGGGGATATAACTGAACTTGTACTTCATCAATTGCATGAACTCCCCATGAGTAAGTGGGGCCTGTATCTGGAAAGTATTTTCAGACCTCTCCCATCCCCATCTCCTTAGCTTGAGCCCTGCTCCTTTTGGACTGCGTTTCCCAACTTTATGCTTTCTCTCTCTTCTCCTCAGCAATTAGAGCATATTCCTATAATCCTGTCCTCTCATTTCTTATCTTCTCTCTGCTTTCTTGTGATTCTCCCAGATCTGTGATTACTCTTTTAACAAGTGCCCTGGAAGCTCGATCTTTCAGGTTTTGACTTTGATTTCTTTCCCCAGTTTCTTTACACTTCACCTCTGGACCACCTCCAGAAACAGAAGTTTGGAAGTCATTACTGAGCTAATGATTGCTAGACCTATTCTGCATCTCCTACTTTGTTCTCCTGCCTTTCACTTTCATTGCCCTCTTTCACACAAAAAAGCCCATCCTTTCCCATTTCTTAAATCCGGGCCAGCATACAGCCAGGAATGCAGAAGGCATGAGACCAGAAGGACAGTTACTTCTTCAGTCTAGTTGTTTCTCTGGACTTTGAAGTCAACTTCCTTTACAACTTTTTTTTTTTTTTTTTTTTTATAATATTTGGGTTTATTGTTCCCCCCTCATTTGTAACTACAGATCAAATGTCTTGTATCAAATGACTTTGTCTGTCTTAGAGCTGTTATTTCATTTCCACTTCAGCACATGGTGACATCTGTTGTGTCTTTCCAGATTCTGCAGCTTTGGAGAGGCAGTGTCCAACAGATTCCCTCCTGGCCATTCTTTGACACCATTTGGGCTACTGTACTTTCTTGGCTGCTGCCCTACTCTTGCAAGACACCCAGAGCAAGAGATCTGGCTGAGAGGTGGGTCCTTCAACAGGAATGTGATAAGAGTGACAAGCCTGTATTTCAACTCACAGTTTAGTTATCACGAGGTTAACTATTTTACCTGTGTTATTGCAGTGATCAGGAGCCCTATTCCTGCACTAGAACTGAGGGTTACATTAGTGACTTTGTGGACAAACTATTCAGTTCTGCCCTAAATCTCTCCTCTATGCTTTTCTCTCTGTCTTCCTGCAAGATGTGATCAGAGCGAACAAGGCTGTCCGCATGAACGCACTTGGTATAACCCTGCCTGCGTGCTGCACAGTTATGTCCCTTAAGTCAGCGGCTGCGCTCAACCCCACATGCAGCTTGTTATTACATTATCCCAGGAGGAAAAGCTAGAAACCTTCCAATTCAATGTTTTCATGGAAATAAAGCTGACTTTTCAAAGGTGACTTTTAAATAGACGGTAGAAAATGTCAAGGCTTCTGCTAGTGTTTAACTGTAATATGACATAGATATGGAGGCTACATTATCAAATGGTAATGTACTCCAATCCTAAAGGATGTATGTGGCCAGCAGTTACAGTTATTCTGAGGGCTTTTTCTACATCTTCCTCTTCATGAACTGTGCTTGACTCAAGCTTGCCATATAGGAAAGCCTCAGCTATATTATTTATAATATAAAATATGTCTTACAGTACATTTTAAATATAAAATATATAATTAGATTTTCTGAAGACTTGCAGTTATGAAAAAAATACCTTTGACCATTCAGAAACTAGAGTGCCCACTACCTGTTATCCAAAGGTTCTCATAGCGTCTGCAAAAAATCAGTGCTCACCCTCATGAGGCAGCCTGATACTGCCATACGAGAACTGGTTTGCAGTTGGGAAGGCTGAAGAAGAAGGGATTTGAGCAAGTTAACTCTGTACATTCAGGATTAGAAAAATGCTGGTCCATGAATTTAAACTTTTCAGAGAAACCAAATTCTACTCACTTTGTTGGAAGTGCAACTTTCTTGCCAAAGGAATGAACATAGTCGATCCATCTACATTTAGTTTTCTGGGTTTGAAAATTCAAATACAAGAGAAAGTATGTCTCTGACTCTTCTGTCAAGGGACCTGTTTTCCTCACTGATGTGAGCAGGGCTGTATCAGTATAAGTGAGGATAGCACTTGACTTGACCCTGTGTTCGTTCTTATATTATTGCCCCTATTCACAGAGTGGAAACTTGCTGGATTTTTTCCATTAGGAGGAGGAATTGATGATAGGAGTCAGGAATGTCTTTGGTTTATTTACAAAGCATGTACTCAGAATCTTGTTTCTCTGAATGAAGTAGAAACAAACAACAGGCACTTTTCTTACTCAGAGTTTCCAAGCTTGGTTCTGTAGTGCGGTGTGTTCCCCATAGAGCTGTGCTGCTCCTGTTCGGGCCCCTCACAGGACTGTCTCTCTGGCTGCTGTTTCTTATGGACAGTGAGACACGCACATGCACACCCCCCATCTAACCAGCTGGCTTCCTAACCTCCACACGCCACACTGGATTCTGGGTGAGCTCAGCCTACTTGATGGGGCTCTGGCACGATTTGGGTGGCATCTTCTGTTGTCTCTAGCCTCCTACTCCTGAAGGGACTAAATTGCTCTTTTAATTTAGCCTGAAGGACAGACACCTGCATTAGCTTTTCTGAGGTATGTGACTGTAGATTTTAAAAGTCCACTACCATGAAAACCTCATATAAATACAACCCACACATGCACACACAGAGGCATGCACACATACAGCTTCTGAGACTTTGGTACAGCTGACTAATTTGTAGTATAACAGAAATACAAAACTGTTTCATAGTTGTCTAAATAATTTACAGTTCTCAGTTCCTTTATTGTAGGCAAGCTCTCACACCAGTTTTACAACTGCACAGCTTATCTCAGATCTTTGGCGTGAACTTTTGTCAAAGGAAAATAAATAAATGACGGCAAAAAATCTTGACAGTTAAGTATCATTTCTGAATGCCTGCAACAAGACAATGTTCTCACATTTCAAACAAGTGCTAATTTTTATGGTATTGAACCAGTCACTCTTTAGCTCTGCTAATTACATTTTGATAGCAAGGTGCAGTGTATAATGTCAGAAAGATTTTTCCTCCTACGAAAATAATTCCCCAAGCATTTAAAACTGAAACAGTGGACACTATGGGGAGGCACAGTTACACTGTACTGTACTTCTCAGCTCACAGTCTTAAAGCTCTTTTCCATCTCAAGTAATATTTACTTGTAGCAAAGAACATTACAATAGTTTTAATTGCAAGAGAAGCTAAAAGCAGTCTCTCACCAGAACCTGTGGCGCAAAAAGTGGAGACCTGATGGAAGCAAAATATTCTCACGGAGTTGTAGCTTTGCAGTGTTCCCATGCTTTTTTTCCCAGGACAAACTGCTTATAAGTGCACAAAGATTCGCTTTTTCTTTTATCTCTACAATTTCCTGATCTCTGTAATTTGTGTATATTCATATGGAAAACTGATCAGATTAATTCAATTCTAGGTACATATACACTATTCTAAAGCGATTTAAAAAGTATTAGTGGGGTGTGATAAGCATTACATTTATCACATTAACATCAAGTAAGAGAATAGCTAATAGTTTATGAAAAGTCTTTGAACCTGATGTTAGGTCAATAAGAAAGGGATGTTTTCAGTGATTCTTTTCATATGTTTATCGGATGCACACATTGCTTGTATTTGTCAATAGCATTGAAAGCTATGACTAGATAGGACAATATAAACATTTTTAAACATGAACAGACTGCATTAGTAGCAGTGGAATGCATCTAGTTAACTAAAGACATTGTCCTCAGGCATTAAAGAGATCATAATTACAGTTGCAACTCCACCTTCTGGCTTATTTTCTCTGAGGAGTCCAAGAGTTTGGATTCTTTATTTTGAATAAATGTGGATACTTCCTTCAGGGTCTGAAAAAGGAAAAACTGACAGCTACATTCCAAAGAAAGCTTAGCTGGATGGAAAATGACTGCTTGCAATATTAATGTGTTCTTTGTTTAGTGGTGCGAATCAGTATCATCTCTTTAAACGTGTGTAACTAGGATAAATATTGGATATGAGACCAAAGAGTTCTCTTCATTTCATGAGTTGAAGATTTCCATATGAAAATAAGTGTATATGTGTGAAATCTTTTTTGAACAACCTTCAATAAATTCGTGGGGAAAATAGAGTGAAAATCTCTTCTAGCCAGTGATGTTTGGGCTACTTCAAAGAAACACTGTGGGAACACTAAGATAAATTAACCAGATGGAGATGGAGAGTGAAAAACCAGCTACATCCTTGACTAATTTTGTTCTGTGATATCAGAATCTCAAGTTTTCCATAGTTTTCTCCATATTTGTAAAGCTAGGGTACCGCTACAGATGCTCTTCTATACTAAAGAGAGTATTTTTAATGTTTAGTATTCTTCTTCACCACACCTATCTGTAGCAATTAATTTTCAATCTACTCTCTATGGCTTCAGAACAATACCCAGTGTTCCTGGTCAGAGGGATTTTAAGCATGTACCTCTCTTTTAAAAAAGGAATCATACACAGATTTGGTTATAAACATCTTTCTGCAGTCTTAGAAATCAATAGGGGTTGAGAGTCAGACACGGGATTTAACAGAAAAAGTTATAACCCTGTGTAATGACAAGCACCAGCAGTGGAACAGTGATAAATGAAGCTGTTCAGGCTCCCTGGCATGTTGATTCTGTGGAGTACATTTTACTGAAACAGTTTCCATATCATGTTTGGCCTCATGAATGTTCAGTGGTGGAGGCCAAATCCTGTCCTCAGTCCAATCCCTGCAATTTCCTTCAACCACGTTGCAGCTTTCATCTGTTTTCTTGCATCAGATTCTTTCACGGGAGTTCAGCTGTGCCAAGCATCTTGAAGTTGTATTACCAAGAATGTTTTGAGTACAAATCTCTTAGCTTCGTCACCAAAGACAAGTGCCTTTGCCCAAGTGCAGAAAGGGTTTCTTTGCCCTAAACCAAGGAAAAAAATGGCAGTTTTTCACCACTTTGAGATGAGATCTTGGCCTTTAAAACTATGGCATAAACATAGGTGTTGAACTGAAGTAGGGTTTGTACTTTGGGAGAGGAATCAGTGTCAGTAGGGATCTGTGAAACGTTTCCACGTAAAGAGAACATTCTCCAGTGTGTCTCTAGACTGGCCTGTCTGCATGGCTTGGGGAAAAAAGCAACTTAGTTTTCTCCATTACAACCCACATTCACAGCCTAAAGTTTTATCTGTGCCTTGGTCTGATCACTGTTTCCACCCCCTCCCACCCTGGGGTATCAACCCTTTCTCCCTACCTCCTGAGCAGCAATGAATGGGACAGCAGGGAAGCTTTTGTTAGCCTTGGCTCAGGGCTGGCTGGGGCATTAATAGGCTGACCAAAGTGTCAAGATGTCCCCAGAGGAGAAAGGACTAACCAAAAAAAAACCCTTTCAGGAGCAAAGGCAATAAAGGCCAGGAGTGCTAGAGTTGAGGGCTCACAAGCAGATCGGGAAGATATCTGAGGACCACACTGAGCAGAGGACCCCTGAAAAAAATGCCCACCAGGCTGAAGTGTCTGGGTCACCACGCAGTCCTTCATGGTTCCTTAGCTAGACTGTTGCACCTTGACAAAAAGCCTTTCCTGCCATTGTCCACCACACTCCCCTACCTCACTGCGCCAGGTGGCATGTGTGGGCCTGAGGGACATCCCTTCTGCTCCTGTTTTGCTTCCCTGGCAAAGTCTCTGTTTTGGCTCCAGGGACGGCTGCTTTCTTCTCCCTGCTAGCCCCAGGTCGGCTTGTGTCTTACTGGCTGGAAAGTAAGAGGAGAGAAGATGTGTTTTTGCAATGCTACCATGTTATAAATCCTAGTGTAGACAAGCCAATGCAGGAACACTGCCCTTTTGGTGCCGGGACATTTAGAGAGGCATGGATTGGCTTTTGGGGTGTGCAAGCACATTCCTAGCTGAAATCTCTTCTAAGAGAAGTTTCAGGCTAGAGATGGGAGGGAATGAAGGAAACCTAGGAGAAAAAGCAGCTGATGGCTAACAGTGAGGAAACGAGAGAGGTATTGTCTCCCTACTGAGAATGGGACTATTTCATTTGAAGAAGAAACATCTGAAAAATAATTTTAAAATACTGACTGAAAACAGCTAGGACTAAAAGACATCAGTCAGGGGAATTCTGTCTTTAAGTTCGAGGCACTGAAATTGTATTTCTATTGTGTTTGAACCAATTCAGTCAACCCTGCTTAATTTCCATTGCTGAGGGTGTCTAAAAGAGGAAGGAAAGAAAAAACAAAGTCTACTGAAGATATATGTTGAGAAAGAAAAGAACATTTTGAGAGGAGGAAAAAAAAAGGTGGAGAATTGACAGGAAGAATAGAAAATATAGATAGTGAAGTAAGTTTTTGTATTTTTTTTCTGTAGAGATTTTGTCATCAGACTATTTTAACTATCCACCTGTATAGTAACTATAAAATACACACTGGACATAACAAGCTAAACTTCTGACTTTTCTTTGCGTCACCACTATGGGGAAAATGCCACAAGAGAAATTTATCTGACATATTGTCATACCTCTTTGTGTTTTAAACCTGTCCAAAATGAAAAAGTGAAGCAGTTTGTTTGAGTTGCAGAAGGGGTTTTGGCTTACTCCCCATGAAAATATGATTATAAATTCCTCCTGCATTTACTGTTGGCATATTATAAACAATTGAGTCCACTGATTACTGGGTTATATAAGAATTCTTGTGTTACTTGAGACTTAATACATCAGGCACTGTGTAAAAGTGACATAGATATTTTTTAACATCTAAAATCCAAGCTAAAAGGAACTTTTTCTATTCTGTGGGACCTTTATTGCTTGCTGGGGGAGGAGGAAAGAAAACTGTGGGAGTTCTTGCTTCATACTCCCAAGCTGATTACTTTCAGTGCAATTTTTATCCATTTGCCGCTGGGCTGTGAGTATTCCTGCTCTGTGACAGTGATGTCCCCATCCAGATATTCAAAAATGTCAGTGTCCTTATTTAAACCTCTGGGGTTCAGCCTCGGCATTTGGTTCAAAGATTTTGGAAAGTCCTGGCATCTATCCTGATGCTTGATGAATTGTAGGGCATGAAAGAAACTGCATTTTGACCATCCCATTTTACCTTAGTTGTGGCACGCCACATTATCTGTCACAGATGGGAAAAAATCATGTGAATGAATGTAATCCATTTATTGGTTTATGGTCACAAAGTCCTCAAGGGAGTGTTCCAAATCCAGAATGTTGGATTTGGTATTTCAGTGAGTTAGCAGAAAGACAGAGCTTCCTATTAACTATATGCTCAGCAGTGCTTAAATTTTTGGTAAAGTCATCAAAGGTGCAGAGCAGTCACATATAAAAGTAATCTTATTTTTACAAATAATTGATTTTTTTTGGAACAAGCTTTCTGAGATCTCCAAAATGCTATTGCAGAAGAGGTTATCTGCATGAGGATGACCCATCTGAAGAACGTGTTTTTAGAAAACATTACCATCGCATAGTATGGACTACATAGCTCTGTGCATTCTATTGTATTCCATCAGTGTTCTGTAGTATTTGTCCTATTCTGATGTATTCTTACCAACTATATCTTTTTGCCTATTATGGACATACCAGGGAAAATTTGAACCTAAGGTATTTGGGTGAGTGAGAGTATTGTAAATTTGCTTTTTCTGCAAGTTGCTCATAGGTTAAAAGCTTTCCTTAAAGAAAAAGTAAAGCATGGGAGTTTATAACAAAATGGACTTACATTGTCCCTTAAGCTTGCTTCAGTTTAACCTTGAAAGGAACCTCGATATTAGAAAGAGGCATAACCTGAGTAAACTAACAATCTTCATTCTTTCAGGTTGGCTTGTCAATTGTTGAACCATTTTTTTCTGATATAGGGACATTTTCTTAGTCAGAAAGCTGTAGAGACCACCACATTCATTTGCTGGAGGCATGGAACATCCAGCAGTATCTGCATGTCTCCAGGTCACACTAGATTCCCAACATACTCCAAGCACATAAGGTGTCTAGAATGGATCATAGATCCCATTTGATAAAATGTGCAAGTGAGGCATAATGTGTAACTTATTAAACTGATAGCTCAGGAATTGATTACTCATTGGTAAGAGGCTCATACAGCAAAGTAAGAACATACTGAAGAAGAACGCTATTAAATGGATTTCTACAGGCAAGCTGTGTGGTCCACAACGTTAAAAGAAGAAGCAGGAAATCCTGTGTTCCACCTTTGATTCTACTACCAGCTATTTAATGGCATTGTTTATTAATAGAATCACTATTTGTACAACAGTGTCACTTCGAAGCTTTAAAAGCAGAACCCCAGCTGAGTCATTTCATCTGCAGGGTCCAGTTTCCCTATATCATAGCAATATTTTTAGAGCCATGTTGTTACAAAGACTTAGCAATGTTTGCTGAGCACTTTGAAGAAATGAAGCAACATATTAAGGTAGAAGGAGGGTTGTTATTTTAAAAAAATCTTCATTATTTTTCAAAAGCAAACAATTTTGGCAAGATGATAAAAGGAAGAAAGAAAGAAGGAGTGTAGAACTGAAGACAGCATGTTCATTTTCTTCTCACTAAACAGTAAACTCTTTAAGGAACACTATATTCTTTCGTTCTCATTGTTCTATCACCCAGCCTCTTGCACTCAAGAGCAGTCATTTCATATCTGTATTTACACTTCTCAAGCCATACTCTGTACTCATGCTTTTCAGCACTTTATACATTTATTTAAGGATCAACTTGGAGCACTTATTCCTCTTATTAGGAAAACACATCACATTCGCACATCACAGACTGGAACTGCAAAGCTATTATAAATCATAAGATATCACTGACACCCCGCTTTCATCTTCTCAGAGATGCAGTGCTCTTTTCAGGTTTTGCTTTGATTTAGGTTGCTTTGCTGCTTCTTCCTTGGGATTGAAATAAATAGTCTTTCATTTATTTTCTCAGCCAATAGATTTTTTTTTTTTTTTTTTTTTTTTTTTTTTCTCCTGAGAGTGTACAACAGTGTGATTGTTAGGTTCTGGTGTATGCAGATCAATCCATGCATCTTTGGCAATCAAAAGCTCTAGAGCAAAGACAACTCCTTTACCAAAAGGCAATGCCCATATCAAAACCATCAACCCAATCTTCTTGTGCTCAAATTATTACGTTATGTCTACCAGTAATATATTTACTGTACATTTTCTTTGTCTAAGTACCAGTTTGGGGATGAAAAACCAGAAAGTACGACTCAAGTAATGACATTTGTGTGCTATGAAGAATAGGATAAAATGTTGACCTTGCTTTCAGTGGTTTTAAGCTGAATTCAAGTAGTATAAATTAGGTAAATGTCCAGTGAAAGGAAAAAGTAATTCAACCTAATGAAAAAGACACAACACGGAAGAGAAAATGTCAGGAATGAAAGGAGGATGACTAGAAGAGAGACCAGTGGGAGAGTGTCATAGGTAGCCAGAAGAGGGATAAGATTTGCAGGATGTGACTGTAGAGATTCAGTCAGGGCGATTAAAATATAACAAAACCGAAGAAGATATTACTGATTTTTGAGCCCTGCTGGTAATTTTGTAGCATACTTAAACTTCATCAACAAGTTGCTGCTTGTTGGCTCATTAAGTCAATCCACCTGCTTTTTTAGTTGCCTGTATTGCTGATAATAAGCATGTAAAAGTTTTCTGGCAATATTATGTGTCATCTACGTGCCATCATTTAAAATATGATGTGAAGAATCTCTGAAGAAAAAGTGATCAGTGAGACTCCACAGCTATTTTGAAATTTCTTTTGTTATGATTACAAAAAAATGGAATTATAATTTTAAAGAGATGCTAATTCCTCCTGAACTTTAAGCAAATAAGCAGCAAAATCTGATCTGGACAGTTAGGTAAATTTAGCTGGTGTGAACCAGTGGCTAATGTGACATAACTGTCTATGTGGTATTCCAACAAATTTATTTTTTCTGCTTAAAATCACTGTTAAGTTCGTTGCTTGTTCTTAGCTATCTGATTTCTAAAAATTGTACATTAGTAAAAAAGCTGTGTTCTGTGAATCTGGTCACAAGATACTGCCTTAACTATGCATGAAAAACATGCTGGAGATAAACTGTTTCCCTGTCTTTTTGCCTAATAACAAAAGGTCCAACTCCAAATTTAGTGAAGCCAATCTATCTGGGATAGGAATTTAGCTTGTTTTTAAAGCCACTTTCTGAAAAGATTCATTTCCTAATCTATAAAGGGGAAATGGGCTCTTTTTGGATTAGAAAACATTATCTTCTTCAGGATTTGCAGGATTATGTCTCCACTGCGTGAACCCAGTATTCACACAGGGTTGTGTAATGGTAAAAGTATTTGGCTGGAACAGCTAGCTTTATGATTGACTGATGATATTCTACTGAAGAAGATCTAAGTGAAGATAACATTTTCAAAAGAAAAATATTGCTGGCACTTGACTACCTGTTCTGTACAGCATTTATTCGCACTTGTCAACTAACCAAAATAAAACCTTTAATGCTGCCAATTTGTGACCTTCTTTGCTGTAAAATATTCTGTTACTAAATCAGCACTTCTCTGCTGTCTGTTTGTCTTAAACCTTTTTGTGAAACAGTATCTACCTCCTTAGAGCCATTTACTGCTCTTGCTGTGTACGCAATGAGAGTTCTGTGCAAAGATCAAGGGGACATTAGGTGTAGTTACATCCAGGTGATAGTGATGCAGGGTTTACTTTAGGGTTGCTCATTTATTAGGATACATTTTGTGTGTTCTTACTGAAGGACAACTCAGAGGTATTGGAGCCTGAACTCATTGTTCTCAACATTTAAATGCTTTTTACACTGAATAGTTAGGATGAGCTGGGTAAATGTTTTGAGGTTTTTTAAGGTAATGAGTTAAAGACACATGAAACTACAGTTATGTTTTACCAGCTTAATACAGCCATAAACTGTAATGCCTGATTTATCCTGATGAAAAAATGAGAAGATGTTAACATTTCTCAGAATAATCTGTGATGAATAGGAAGTGTTTTTGCCTATGGCTATATTGTGCTATGGTCTGATTATATCAGAACTCATAAATTATAAAGTCAGAAGGGACCACTGTGATCATCTGGCTTGGCCTCTTTTATAATATAAGCCATGGGACTTCCCTGAATTAATTCCTGTTTGAACTGGAGCACAAAGTTTAGAGAAGCAGCCAATCTCAATTAAAATATTTCCAGTGATGGAGAGCCCACAGCAACCCTTAGTGAATTGTTTCAAGGAGCAGCTATTCTTGCCCTTACATTTTTGAGCCTTATTTCTATTTTGAATTTGCCTTGATTCAGCTTCCATCAATTAAATCTTATGATGCCTTTGTCTGCTAGACTAACTCTCCTATCAAAATCATATCCCTGCCATAGATACTTATGGTCTGTGATCATCTCAGCCTCTTCTTTCTTAAAATCAGATTAAAATCTTTGAGTTTATTGCTATAAAACATGTTTTCAGATTTTTTAATGAGTCCCATGGCTCTTCTTCATAGTCTGGGTAGTCTATTAGCATTCTCTATGGATTGTAAACATCAGGAAGGGACTGTAGTCCATCACGAGTTCTACTGATGTTAAATGTAGCCATCACATCATCTTTCTCACTCTTTGTAAGGGTTCCTGGATCCCTTGGATCCCTTTTGACTGCTGTGCCCATTGAGAATTTACATTCTTCAGGTTACTGACCTTCAACATTCAAATTTTTAAATGTTATGAGTAATTTAGAAATAAAAAAACTGTGTATCAGAAGAGATTTTGGCTTTCTTATGTAGGACCAAATTTTATATCCAGCCTGAACATAGCCGGACATGGGTGCAGGAAAGAATTCCCCTCACTGCCAGTCTCTCTCATATATATATGTCTATGTATGCAGCTGTGTGCCACAGCTTCTGTGCTTAGTGGAGCAAAAGGGCTGACCTTCAGGTGTTCCATTCCAGAAGCAAACCAACTGGTGAAGGGAGGAGAAGAGAGAAAGTGATGCCTCCACCCACAGCAGAACTTGCTCCCCACTTCTCCACAGAGCAGCAGAGCTGGGCCAGGGAGAAGGTTGTCCTCTGGCATCCCCTCCCTGAGCATCAGCAGTCCCAGGATGATTCTAAGGAGCACATGGGAAGGCAAAGGGGTGCCTGGAGGCAGATTTCTCCAAATCTACATCACAGTGAAAGCCTTTGATCATTCAATTTTTAAGTAAGGGTAGAGAAAGAGTCAAGACAATTCAATAGCCTGGCATCCTCTCTTCTCTGACCAAACACCTCAAAGTCACTTTATGCTTCATTTTGGAGAACAAGTAAGCATCCTCGCACCACTTCAGACAATGTCATCAGTAATATGTGACTTGCAAAGGCACCTATGTAAACCAGCCACTCACCCCAGGGAGATTACTGAAGCTTGTGCTAAACCTCGTTCCTGTGCATAGTCACTGTTGTTACATGAGATATTTAAAGCTGATGTAGGTATCGCTAGTGATACTGACATTGTGTTTACTATAGCAGCATAGATGGGTCTTCAGTTCATAGATTTTACTGATATCAGCCAACAATACAGGGTAAGGATGGACATGTTTTATACAGTAAATTACCCTGTGACAATGTTCCCATAGGGAATGTATTTATACTAATGTCCCATTTACTGCATTTATTTGAGATACCAAAATTAAGTGCAAATGCCATGGCCAATTTATGTGCTTAGTATTCTGTTACACACCCTTGAAGTCTTTAGCATCATACATATTTTAACACACTCATCTCTCTCTTTCTCTTTTCTTAACTGTGTGTGGGATCTAAGATATTTTCCTCAGGGCTTGGAGAGGTGTTGCTCCACACTGCGCTGTAGCACAGGGTCTTGGATATGCCCTGTAGGAGTTTAATGAGTGTTTATCTTCTGATAGTGCCAAAGGCTGTCTCGCATTCAGTCCTTCTGGTGGCTGTAGTTTCTCAATGTAGTGCTGATCATATCTCAGTGGAGGTGGATTTTAGTATCTTCATAGCAATGTCAATGTCCTGGTGTTGTAATAATGTCTCAGAGAAACACATGCTGGCCTACTGCTGCATTATATCAACAAACATTTACTTCTTCAATGCCCCGAGTTTTTTTCAAGATCACAGTTTGTCCTGAGGAGATCCCTCATCACAAGGTCTCCTGTTTAGAAGGCAGTCAGTTTTCTGGTGGTAGCACTGTTCTTCCTCATCCTCTCATGACCACCAGTGACAGCAATGCTGGGGTTATGGATGCAGAAGCACGCAGACAACGTTGTGTGCAGCCTTAAGATGCTGTTCAGGCTACATGTATGTATTTGTTTAGGAATGGCTGCCTATATATTTTCTTTGCTTTTTGCAGAGATACAGTCTCATACTGTGTTCAGGTGATTGCAGCCACCCAAGTTAACACACCCCTGGATTAAGTTGCTGTCTCTCAGTTGGGAAACAGCCTCAATACACAACATGCAGCATGAAAACATGAAAACAAAGTAATATGGGTTAAATTTACACTCATCTGTGACAGTGTTTTAACTTTGCATTTTCATTTGCAAGACATGTATCAATACTTCTTGTTAAGTAACTTCTAGCTCAAAATTGTAACTTGTGGTGCCTTTTCTCAAAAGGTCCATTCTCATTATGCTCCAAGGCCTGCTAGGGATGCTGCAGTTTTTCATAGTCTCTTTTGCTGTTTGGACCACATTTCCCCACGTCTCACATCTGCTCACCAGGTTCCTGGATATCCTTGATATAGTTTGGCCTGTTTGCTGTGCCTCTGGCTCTCCAGATACAGAATGCTCTTCCAAAATGGCTCTGCTTTATTCTCAAGAGTTTCTATTTTCAGTCATCCAGCTGCCCTTACATACACTATCTTCTATGCCCAATTCATCTTGATAGCTCCAATATTCTTGAGAGGCAAGCAAAGTTTTTCCCTGATGTCTGGCTACCCTATCAGAAAGCTAGACACAAGCACTTGTAAATCTTTGTCTTGCATCTTGCAAAGTTTGTTTTCAGATATTTTCCAAATCCCTGCCTTGAAACCAGCTGTATAAAAATAAAAAAATAAAAAAAGGAAAACTATCCACTTTGCACATACGCTAGGCAGAGGCTCACATTTTTTTATCCCTGGTTAAAAATGGTATATAGCTGGATTTTCTGTCAGAACATTTCTTGCTCATTTTCTCTGTTTTTATGCTGTAGGACTGCTCTGGATAAAAATTAATTCCGTATATACAGAAGTAGTCTAGTTTTGCAGTGTCAGAAGCTTTTGTTAAAAGTTGTTTATGACTTTCTGCCCTTAAACATATACATGCAATTGTATTGCCAGACGCCCTTCCCAGTGCATGTTTTTATCCTATTGGTAAGAGAGACCTTGACACAAAAGCTATGGAATATTTCTGTCTTCAGTGCAATTCCTCAATTTTGTTTCAATGGCATCATATTATATGCTTGCCCATTGGTTATAGTAATTAGTGTGATATATATTCCCTGATTGGTGTGATGGAAATATCATGCTGAAGTTGTTTTCTTCCTATAGCATCTTTCTCCAGTAGTTGCACCAAGGGTTTCCCAGGCATTCAAGAGACTTGGAAGAAAGATTAACAGATATTTCTCATAATCTAATAAGAGAAAGGAGAGAAAATAGTGTGGAAAAGCATAAACATAATAAAAATATATGTAAATAAGATGATGAGAATATAAAATGAGAATGTAATGGGAAAAATTAGACAGCAGTCAGCCTTCCTTCCCTCTTCTGCAACTCCTCTTCCTGCCCACCACCACTCCCTGGGAATCAGATACTCGTTAGCATTGTCTCCATGTTGAGCCCAGCAGTGATCCCTCAGCTCACAGTGAGCCACGTCAGCAAGCTGGCATGGCACAGATCACTGCTGTGCAAATGAGCTAGACAGGGTCTGGCAGCAGGATGGCGTAAGGCAGAACTCGTTCGTTCAGGCACATTTCTATTGCTTATCAGCCCACACCGGCTCAGGCAGAAGTTTCTTCATCAGCAGTGTAGACA
The DNA here is from genome assembly GCF_003259725.1 of Athene cunicularia. NCBI lineage: Eukaryota > Metazoa > Chordata > Aves > Strigiformes > Strigidae > Athene > Athene cunicularia. The sequence continues at coordinate 130,375,083 of NW_020799095.1, forward strand.
TGTTCTAGGCTCCTGGACATTATTTAATGCATGAGACTAAACAATGATTTTGCGGGATTTTCTGTGAGTTCAGATTTCAGTGAGTTCAGGGACATTGTGTGTACCTGCTTTTTCACACACATAATACAGGAGGAAGCTGCTACTATGCAGGTTTTAGACCAAAGCAGTACCAAGCCCTCAGTGAAACCCACTGGACAACAGTCTGTTCTGTGGCATAGCTGGCATACAGGTGAATCAGCCTGGAAACTGCTTACCATAAGAGAAATTAGGTGACTGTTAAAAGGATGTGACATCATTTTATGCAAATAATAACTAAATGCTTAGAAGGTTGCTGGTATTTTATTCTGAAATGATACAAACATTTAATTGATGGTTTAGTTCAATAGCTACCAAAGACTGGTCATAGCTGGCTGTAAGACAAGCACCGGGTCTCAGAGTTCCTGTCCAAGTCTATCCTATTATACTTCCTACTCCTGCTTTATTGGCAAGACAAAAAACACTCTGAAGTTCCTGGGGCACAAGTAAGGTGCAAGTCTTTCAACACTGCTTGCTGACAGAGGCATTGACAGCTTCCCTAGCTGGCATGATGAGCTAAGGTTACCTCTAAACTGGTGGCCCTGGAAATATTTTTGAGTTCCTGAAATTAAGCAAGCAACATATGTGCATAGGAACCCTATATTAAGTTGGCCTCTCACTACATGTCACTTTCCTCCTCATCTCCATTTACCTCTTTTCCATCAGAAAGAAACTTAGGCACCCTGTTCAGAAGAGAGCTGCCTTGTTTTAACCAGATGCCCAGTTTTGATTTGAGGAACCAAAATCCTGGGGCACACCAAAGACACACCCACCAGGATGTCTAAATGCAGTCTGAGGAGCTAAACGGTTCTTTTTTCCTTGTAAAAATTTCCCAGTTAAGATGAGGAGTAAGCTAGGTTGGTGTTAGGTTGAGTGGAGAGCCTGAGAACAGTTTGGGGGCTGAAGGCAGCATGTGTGGGTTCGATCACACAGTATTGCTGTGTGGTGGAGGCATTGAACAGAGAAAACACAGAGCAACAAACAGGTCCAATAAACTTTAGTCAAGATTCTGCTTTTAAGCGCATCAGTGATCAACAAGGGAAAATCTCATGGGAGCTGAGAGGGTGTTGGCAAGGGTAACATTGCAGAGGCCAAGAGTCACAATTCTGAAGGGCTGTTGGCAAAGTACACTTTGAAACACTTTCTCCATATCTTCACTGAGTAGCTGGTGTGTGCCACATGCTAAGGCTCTGGGTCACTGGTCACGTAGACTAAGGGCCCTCTGGACTGAACCACGACCTCTGCGAGTGCTTGCTTTTCCTTCTCATGCGATGTAGATTGGAAATGTAGCTGCAATGCTGAGAGCGCTCTACTGACCTTCAGTGCATTAAGCAGACTGCAGAAAACTCTCCCTGCGCAATCTGGAAATCACATCTCCATATTGTCCTTAGCTGGGTGGGCAAGAGGAGGGGAGATTACCTGCACAAAAGCTGTAAAATATTTTTTTCCCCGAGTCCTGATACATCAGACTCTTTGTGGAATGTGTGAGCCTTTATGTGACACTTAGCCAAACCTGAGAGGGATTGGTAGCATTGTATCATTTACACCTCAGTCATTAGTCACATAAGGATTGATAGTTATGACTGTCCTGCCTTTCATTGTTTTGAGGAACCCCACTTCTGTCATGAAACTGCTCTTACCTTAGTTCTTAGTTTCTTCTCTGACATGCCTGAGGACAAGCACAAAAGCTTAAAAACAAGTGTGATAAAAGCATGCTATAAATACGGTCCTCTGAAAAGTCAAATGAGCTTTTTTCTAAGATCAAGTAAGAATACTGGTCCAGGCCAGTTGCTCAGCAAGCTGCTACCAAAATCTTACTTTTCAAAACAAAGATGCTCCTTGTTCCTTTCAGGAATAAAACCCTAAAAAACTCTCTCCTAAGAAAACCAGAAGAGTTTATCCAAACTAGAGAAACTAACCTGTCCCCCACAACACTCACCCAACTACTTTCACTCTAGCTGATACCTTATCACTCAAAACCTGAACCTCTTTATTTAAAAGCTGTCTGAGGATGGATCAATCAGCAGAGGAGAAAAGACATGAGAAGGATGTTCTGTGCACATGTGGAAAAACAATCTAGAAGAAAGTGGGGTACATGAAGAGAGGTTGAACATATGTTTCAGTAGGAGGTTGTATTAAAATTCTCACATAAATTGGGTCTGGTATAGAGCCTGTAAGTGGGGTTTGAACTGTAGTCTTCACATGTAAACACATATTTGGTTTAGTTTTGAAGTGCTGGTGCAATGTGTATGCATAGGAGACATTGAGAGTGCATGCGAGTGAAGTTTCTGTGGCTATACCAGCAGAATATAAATATATAATTTGTAGCATGGGAAGAAGCTAGCATAGGAGACTTCTATGGCATTGAAAGTATGATGAAACATCTGGCTTAAAAGATTAATACAAAGAGAGTGCATGAAGAGTCAGACTGAGGAACACAGGAAGGAGTAAAAGCGATAGGAGTGACCCAGAGAGACTGAGAAGGACAGCACACAAAAGACAGATGAGAACAGCAGTGGAAACCAATTGTTAAGAGGAAACATCTTAAAAGAGAAAAAGATTAGAAAATTAAAAGAGAAGAAATAGTGTGAAGATGTTGAAGAAATACAAAGAACATAGAGCCAATTTTTAAAATTGCTTTTGGTAAGTTGGAATTTTCTAGGGTGAGGACTTTCTGTTTGGGGGTTATTGCTCTTTTGGTGTAAAATGCGCTGCAAAGACAGAAAAGTCCTTATAGTCACTCCCAGTTGCTTGCTACCTCTCTCATAATACTGTCTTTTTTTTTTTTTTTTTCCCTAACTTGTGAGAAAATTTTTCTTCATTGCCTTGACAAACCCCCTCTTTCTGCACCTGGCTGGTGTTCAAACTGCACCATTTACTTACCAAAAAGAATTCCCATTTCTTAAGACTCGTAATTTCCCATAATGTTATGGGAAGTTCTCTGCCATTCCTGATGATTCTTTTCCAACTTGTTGCAGGGAAACATGACAAAAGCAGCTTCCCTTCCGGGCTTGCTTGAGATGTTTCCATACCATTCAGTCAGGATTTCGAAGTACAGGTGGGATATAAACATAAAGGGTGCAGTGAAGGGAGCACCAGCTATAAAAGGGAAGTAGAAAGCCAGGGAGAAGAAGGATGCAGAAGTGAATAAAAAAAAGCAAGGGCAGTCAGGGGAGAGTCTACAAAAAGTGGAACAAAAGAAAAGCAGAATATAGAATCAGAAGAATTTTTTAGGTAGAGGAAATAAGGTGACATGCAAACTGGAAATAGAGTGAAATGTGGAATTTAAAAAGATTAAACTAGTATGGAAAAGGACATTAAAACAAATTTGTACAAGAAATCTAGAATGGTGGAAAGAAACTAAAGAAAACTGTAGGGCAAAGTAGAAGAAAAATAGAAACAACAAAATAAGTAGAACAAAAGCAGAATAATAAGACAGAAAGTAATTTTTTAAAGAGTAAAATTGACTGAAGTCAATGTCCATTTATTTGTAGGTATTGTTAGGGAAGAGGTGCACTGCATTTTTATGTAAAGCCTGGGAGGCTGGGAACAAATGTTTAGACAGGCACTCCTGCTAGAAGACAGATTTTTGTTTTCCTTAGGCCCTTTATTAACACACAGTTAGATCTCTGTAGCTAATTACACTGCTGCATTACTGATCATGTTATGTAGAGTATATTGACATAGAGAGAGGGTGGACAGGAGGCACAATAGATTCAGTGATGTGTATATAAACATTTCTAGCTACACCCACACGGGAAAAAGTTCCAACTCTCTCCATGAGGAAAACAAGTCAAGACCTTTGAGAAAGTAAGCAATACAGATAGGTCTAAACTGCAAGATTTTTAATTTTGTCCAACAAGACAGAAAGGGATGCTATGGAGATTAGAAATTTTGCTTAGTTTCTCAAACACCACTTCTATATATACACACCCCCATTTATTTTACTGCAGTCATTCATTCAGATCTTTGGGCTTTTCTTGGATTAATTTCTAACCAGAACCACGTCCAGTTATTCTGTATACTTTTTACCCCAGTTTTTCAGCATTATCTGCATTAGTAAGTACTTAATCCTGTGCATATGGCCATTGACTCTGCTCGTGTGTGTAAGTGCTCACCATTGTTAATAAGGCCTTCTGAATGTTTTAATCCACAGAATAAATTGTTCTTTTGGTGTGAAACCATACTTTTTATTGGTTAAACACAAGCAGCTGGGTGGACTTTTTATGCATTTTAGTAAGGACAATGAAATTGCCCTTTTGTTTTACATTTTCTTGTGCTTAGATTGTACACTTATTCCTTGTATTTCCTATTTACAATATTTAATGTAGATAGTTTAAAATGCTTATAAGAGGGAGGCAGGGAACAGTTTAACCTCTGACAGAGGCAGCATTTTTAAATTCAACTGTAAGCACTTAGTTAAGAAAAATCTGTTTCCACTTTCCTGATAGGATCCCTTTAAGCAAAATGCAGGTTAACTACATACAGCAAAACCATGATTTCAGCCTGGCCAGAAAAGGCCAAATCCTGCAGATCCTTATTCACAGTAGTCCTTCATATTGTGTCTTTTTCAAATAGAAAGGAATACTCACACAATTAGAATTTGCAGAATTTGGCCTCCAGCTAACCACTTGGCAAAACTTGTGCCTCCACAATATTTGTAGTCCCAAGTAAAACCTCCTAAGTGGTTTTTGATTCCTTTTCAATATTAAAATCCTTTAGAAAAAAAGACTGCCAGGTGATCAACTTTCCAGGGATTTGGAATGTTTGCTAAAATGATAACAAAACAAGTCCCTAAAAGCTGAGTCATGGCATTTAGAAAAACAAAATTTTACAATGGTGTAACCTAGGGACTAATGACTTAATCTCACTTCCTCTATGGATTTACATGAATGCAAACAACAAAAAGAATTTGGCTTGGAAAGACTGACTGAAAATTGAAGGATAATCTAGTAATTTCTAGTGGGCCAAATTCTGCAGCCTTACTAGAGCAAAATTCCCAATGTTGTCATTTGACATTGAAAGAGTGTTGCCTGACTCGGGGCTGTAGCTCTGTAGCAGGAAATACACATGCACTGGAGTTACTCCCTTTATCCCCTCCCATAAACAATTCCAGAAGTGAAGCAAAGGTTTTCCTTTCCTCTGTTGAATGCAGAGAGGAGTTCCTCTTTTTCATCCTATTTGATAAGAAGTGCCACACTGCACCACCGTCTCTTCTTGCCTGGTGCAAGGAGAATGCCTACTCCTGCTTCAGCCTGCTTTGTTCAGCAGATATTTGAGGGCAATACATGTGCTAATCTCTCCAGCGATACTCCTGTGGCCAGTAATTTCACTTCATATGGCTTCATTACTTTGCAAGCCAGCACGAAATGGAATTGTATTCAGAATCCTACCAGGAAGGAGAAGATAAAATCCGCAGAGCAGGCATTCCTCAAGCAGGGTTCACAGCTGAAAAAAAACAAAACAGAGCTACTGTAGGTTCACAGCAGAAATACAACTGTTCACAACTCCAAGGCATCTCTATCCGATTATCCAAAAGGATTTGGCAAATGTCCAAAAGGAATGATATGGTTGTCTACTTTTGTGGGAAGAAACAAACTGGATAAAGTTAATTTATTTCCGTGACAGGCATCTGTGATATTTTACTGGGTTTGTCAAAGAAACTAGTTCCATAATGCCGGGGTAACAATATAGTCCTGAACACCCCTGAATCTGAATGTTAAGTATTATTTTATTCTGAATATATCTTCCCTCTCTTCTAAAATCAGGCTACTGATTTTGCATGAGTTGAATTAGACAACCTATCAGAGAAGATTTTATGATATAAGAATCCTCTAAAATGACCCCAAACCAGATGCTCCATGTTTTATAAAGCCATAATTTTGCATTATGCTATCTCTAGAGCTATCCCTCTCCTGCACTGTTCCCCCCATTAGATCTATCCTGGATGCAACACTAAATACCACTTTATCCAAGACCTATGCTTGTTCCACCTCTGAAGAGGAAATGAAACCTTTATCTGGTAATTTGGTTTTTTGATTATTTTGTTCTTAATGTATTTCAGGCTGCTTCGCATTAGTCTCAGAGGCCTAGATGGCATACAGAGCAGAAGGTCTATGAGCCAGTTCATGATAAATGAAATTTATCTCACGAATATCAGCACCTCATTTGTGTACGTGTGTGTTTTTGCCGTTGCTGAGTTAATTATTCTTGGTAATAATACTGAGTCAGACACCTGAACGTATCATTGCAGACAAACCCATGTTATTTATGCATTTTCACTAAACTAATCCTTGCCACAGGCAAGATTTTAACCTTGTAAGGGGTTGCAAGCTGCTCATGCATGTAGTTGCTCTTCCCAAGGAACAGACTGTGAACAAACTTAGACTTGTAGTCTGGGTTCATGGCTTGTTCTCCCTCTCCTGTGGGGAGAAATAAGAGACAGAGCCGCAACCGTTTTAAAATCTCCAGAGATTCTTTGATACAGGTGAAGTTTTATGTGAAGATTATTTAAGAAAAATAACCCTGGGCTGAGGAACACAGTTTTCTTAAAGTGACTGTAATTTCTTTATTAGGGACAGGAAGAAAGAAAAACACCAGCTCTCATTCATGACAGAGATAATACCAGCTGTCACACAGCCGCACAGGAGACTTGAGTCCTGTTTGTTCCAGTGCCTAATTCCAACTGAGGAGAGCACATCTTGTCTCTGCTGACATTTCCATTTGAAGGACCTTACCACCCAAAACCTGGTAGCTGTCTTCTTTCCCTTCCCTCCTGCAGAGAAGAGCCCAGCTTGGTGATGCTGGGGGCTGGCAGCGCACCTCTGCGGGCAAGCAGAGCCAGCTGCCTGCCGCTGGACCGCAACGCTGCCCCAGTGCCGAGTGCCGGCAGCTCAAAGCAAAGCTACGGGCACCAAAGTTGCACACACTCCTACTCAACAGAGCTCTTCCCTGTGTACCCTGGAATTAGCTGCTTACTCTTCTGACCAAAAGTCTGGTTTTACTGTTGTTAGTGCTGCAGAGCCATGGAGCTCTGGGAGGGTGAGCTGGCTTCTATTATGTTTTGCATATCATCAGCAAAATTGTCAGCTAATTTCCTACTGCAGAATCTTTATTACCAGCAACAAACTATAAGGCAGAATGAATATTTTTACTTTCAAATCTCACATGAAAGCTGCAGGTTGGCAGATGGAAAAAACAGATTTTTCACCTGTAAACTCAGCAAATATGATATGGAAGTCAACAAAAACGAAAAGTAAGGATCTTAATTTTAAAAGAATAATTGAATTACAAACACATTAAAAAAAAAGTCCGAGTTTTTTTTTGGTTTGGGGTTTTATTGTTTGGTTTTTGGTTTGGTTTTGGCTTTGTTTGTTGTTGTTGTTGTTGTCAGCTGTTCTTTAAGGGTCTGTTAAGTCCCTTGGTTTCAAACCCATGTTGAAACATGGTTTTGCTAATCCTAAAACTGGCATCCTACATGCATCAAAAATACTGAGACTGGCTTAAAAATCTTAAATTCCCCCCCCCCCCCCCC
>NW_020799095.1:130382741-130402452 GCF_003259725.1 Athene cunicularia
CCCCAAAAAAAAAAAGGGTGGAATTTTTAAACTTCTAACCTTTTATCAAATTTGTGTTTGTATTTTCACATGTTACAAATGTGAAGGGTAGAAACACACTTAAAGAAAAAGAAGCTTAAAACGGTCACGAGTTCATTCATGTCCAAGAATGGCAGTTATAAAGGAAGAAGCAAATATTGAAACTCAAGATAAAATCTTGAGACTTTTCAAAACTGAGCACCACCTTCCCCCACACCAAAAGCAGCTCTTATTCTGGAGTTTGGATTGTAAAACTCCACTAAGAAGGTAGACCAAAAATACAGCAGAATAGTGTAATTTCTTAAAAAAGACATTAACTTCAAAATATCCTGAAAGTAAAGCCACTTAAAGCTCAGCAGCTGGTATGAAAAAAACCTGAAGCAGTGGAAGACTTGCAAGTGCAAATTAATGTATACTTCTCCTAGCTGTTCCTAAAGCAATTTTGTCTCCAGTCCTCTTTCTCCAGTGAATACCCTTTTTGAGGTGAAGACAGTTAAAACTGACTATCTCCTTATGGTTCATCGAGGTCAACAGGAGTTTTAAATGTGAAAGGACTGTAGCACTTAGTCCTTGTCTAGTTAGCCATTATAGAAAGACCTGTTGACCCTATAGCTCCTTACCCTATGCTGATACTTTTGGAAGTCCACAAAACAGCTTAAATTATTCAGAGATTAAGAAAATCATAAAGAAGAAGAGCATGTAACTGAAAAGCATCAGTCTTAGTGGAGAGTTGCATAAATTTACGCAGGGAGAGTTTTCAACTATGCTGTCAAAAAAAAAAAAGAGGGAGACATTTGCACAGTTTGTACCCTATAGTACAAAAACCCGTCGCAGGCAAGGATCCAGTGGCAGGAAATGTAGTGCAATTAGAATTTGGAAGGAGAAATAAGCATGGGGTTGAATTCAATTTCTATTAGAAAGCTCACTGTAGCTCTAGTTCTACAGAAACTGCAGCCACTCGACATAATAAACAGCCTACAGGTGGAGATCCTAGTGCAACTTCAAAAAGAACAAGAAATGTGGAGATCATATGAACAAGCCCTTTACCCAACAAAAAGAAGCACTGAAAATAAGTCATTGCTGTAATGTGGAGTAGGTGTTCACTCAAAGAAAACATGAACAATTTATAGATCTACAGGGTATAAGGTTTTCCTTACTGTAACACTTCTCCAATGTGTAAAGTATGTTTTAAAGAACTACTTATCCTATTGTTCAAAAATGAGCTCCTTTTGCTGATACGGAAGCTCATGACACATAATTTTATCAAAGGTTTGGCTGAAATCCAAATAAATTGTTCTGTGTGAACTTCTGTATTTTTATCAGCTTTGCAAAACTCTAAAAAGATAAACTCAAGATAGAAGACTAATCAAACAGAGTGAGCTTTTTTTGCCATCCCTAAAGGCAGTGAACTAACACAAGGTTAGTAAAACTAACATGGGTGGAAGCAGTTCGCATGAAATTATTGTCAGCAACTTCACTCAAAACACAAAGTAAAACTTTTCTGAGATTTTAAGTGCCTGTTACACTTCTGAGAATTATTTTATTCCTTTGCTATCCCATTTGCTCCACTTACGTTTGGCTGGGGCCCGAATGTACAGAATGGCTGACTTTCTCATGTGCTGAGTGCAACCTTAAGCCAAACCAGTCATATCCTTTTTCGACAGCTGTTCCCTTGAGTTTTCCAGCCCAGATCTTCATACTCCTAAGAACCCGAGAAGCTGGAAAACTTTTAGTTTGCCGGGTGTTCTTCCAGGCAAGGAAAACAAAATGAACATACTGCATTAATTTTATTTCAGAATACAAAACTATCTGGAAAAAGGTGAATAGCAAAAAGCTACAAAATAGCCTGTGTTTGAAAACGTTTGGATTTGTGATGTCTTTATTACATACCTTTAACTTGATGAGAAGTTATCTGTCTCCTGAGACAGTGGCCATTTTCTTTGTAGTTGCTGTTAGGCAAGAGAGGTGCACTCTATTTCCTTCAAGAACAGAATTACTTCTATTTCTTGGCTTTCATCTTGAAATTAAAGGAAAAACAACTTAAAGACTGAGAGAAAAGTGGAACATTTTTGTGTGCATACATACATATAAATATAAATCTGAATATATATAGAGAGAAAGTAAATAAATGTAACTTGTAACCATAGATGGTGTTATTATTTGGTACTTGCCTCCATTTTCATATACATTTTGCTGGAGAGAAAATAAGAAGCCCTGCACTAACAGATGTTGCAGAGCTGCAGTGTGGTGTCCATACCATTCTCCAGCAGCAGTTGAATACACAGAGATTCCAGGCTTGATCCCTTATAATCACATCAGGTGTTATCATTGCTTTGCAAATCATCAATGTATATAATCTTAGTTTTGGTCAAACACTAACAAAATGACTCAACTTTTAAATAAAAAATTCAGACTTCAAGTGCCAGTGGAAACCTACATTTTCTGTGACACAGCAGACTTCCAGAAGCACAATAAGGGAAACTCCAAAAGGTGGTAGAAAAGCCCCTTCCTCAGTGTCCCTATCAAGTGAGACAATTTTGTCCTTTGGAATAATGCATTGTATGGTATTTTCTACCTTGTTTGGTATTTAGAGTTGGAATTTATTGCCAGGCTTCCTGGCAGCAAGCTGTGCAGGTTGCAGGCAGAGGCTGATGGAGGTGAGTGAATTAATGTGGTGGCTGCTTGGAATGTCGTCCAGCTGCCAGGGAGAATTATGTTTGTTTGCCTTTGGCACAAGTGTGAAAGGAACAGCCGTAGATTTCAGAAGTGTGAGTCTACATTTTTATATCTCACACTAATGAATACATTTTTTTGTACCCTATACATTTGGGGAAATAGTAGAATTTATTTGTAGATTTTATTTACCACTTGTGTGGTAGAGAGGGAATGTTTCCTCAGAGACCTAACTTGTACTTTAGAAAAAAAAAAAAAAGGAAAAAAAGAAAAAAAGAAAGAAATGAAAGAAAAGACCTGACTAATCCAAAATGGTGTCAGTAAAAGTTACCTTAATTTCATTATTTTTGCAACTATATCTGAAGTCAGATCAAAGGATGGGAATTTTCAGCAAGGTTTGAAAATTTCTTCATGTAACTTTTTTTTTTTGGGTGGGGGGAATGCCACTGAAAGACATAATTTTGTATTTGTTTTCTGCTGGAATTTTATTTCTTCCAGCCAGATCTTTCCTTTACCTGTAGCCTGACAGTTATTCCTACCCCAGCCTCCTGTGCTATCAACAGAGGGATGATAATGCTATTTGTAATGTGCTCTGATGTGAAAAGTGCTATAGAAGATCGAATTGTTGTTGCTGATAGGACCAGAAATTTCCCCAACTAGATCTGTCAATAGCTGACACTAAAACAACAAGGTACAAAGTGCATTTAAAGACTGTCAGACACCATTGCTTTTTTGTTTTCTCTAGCAAACTATTCCTTAGATAGCTGACTTGACCTAGCGTTGTTTAAAAAGATCAAGGGCTAAGTGGCTCAGAAAAAAAAAAAAAAAGATGGAAAAGAGTAATATTAGTTACTCTATACTATGTAAAGCCTAATGGTCTCTTGTCCCATTCTAGTATGTAAATAAAATTGTCACTTACATATCTTTTATTGGTCTTAATAATATAGAAAGAAAAAAAAAGTTTTCTGCTTTTGGTTCAGTAATGAACCAAAACACTCATTTGCATTTTTAAAAATACTTGAAATAATTATTTGCAAAAAGTCACATTATGGGACAGACTTTAAAAAAGCAAATTATGAATACTTAGCTTCTTAGTTTCTATGTGCAGACAGGTAACTTACACATATTCATGAAAACTGCAAATTAAAAGAAGCTTTGCAATTTAATTTTAATGATTTTAAATTTATTGTTTACATGTTAACTGATTGCTGCGAAGACTGAAATATACTATAACATAATTCAGTGACTATTTGAGGATAAGCAAATATATTAAACATTAATGAGACAATAATTTGTTGAATTAATATTCCCCAAACCCTTGTTTCATTCTAATAATTTTTTAAAAATGTTTTCAACCTTGATCAGAGCCTATTCCCTTCAAGGAAGGAAAGATGTATCAAGCGGCATGACCACAGGAGAAAAAAAACAGATGTGCATTTGTAAGCAGGACTATTTTCTGGTAGGATGAAGATGTGAGATATCATTTTGGAGATGTGATTTGGGGCAAAGAGGCAGGAACAAGAAAAAAGTAGAGGAAAGCAAAAGAAGAAAATTGGGGGGTGGGCAGCTAGAGGAAACAAGAATAAGAAGAACAATAGAAAACAGGGAGTGGAGGGTAAAGAATGTGACAGAGAAGAACAAAAAATAAGGGTCAGTGGGGAAAGAGAAAGAGCATAACAAGCCAATAGGGGAAAAAAAAAAAAAAAAAAAAAGAACTGCTTAAAATGAGGGCAGGGTGAAAAAACTAAAAAGGGAGGAAACTTCCCCAAATGAATGCTAAACTGAAAGGAGAATGGCAAGCCCCTCTTGGAGCAAGCAGTGCTTCCCAATTACCCACATGCAACCCCTCTGAGGCATCATAGCTGTGCAGCCTTGGTGCCAAGGTAACCATCTGGAGCTGTGGTCCCGCGTCAGAGGGAGCAGGAAAAGATGGCAGGAGTCCTGTGGCAAGGAAACCTCACCTCTTCCCCGAGCTGAGCGCTCCCGCCAGCGGACCCAGGTGCAGCCAGCTACGGCTGGAGCCACTGGTACTTGCTCTGTGAGCAGGGTGAGCCCCCCAAGAGCAGCAGGGGTGTCACAGGCAGCTAGACCTCTACAGTTCCCATCTTTGTATGCCGGTGCATAAGGAGGTGAGGGCAGAAGGACAGCTGGAGAATGGAGCAGCAGCAGCAGTAAGGGAAAGCGAAGCCTATTGTAGAAAGGGTCACAAAAAGAGGGCAAAAGGGGGAAGAGAGTATAAGAGAAAAGCAATTAATGGTCATAGCCTCTTCACCGGGAGAAATGACTTGTACTACATACATAAGCAATCCCTATGTGAGCTGTAGGTAGGAGAGGCACAGCAAGGAGCCTGCTGCTGCTCTCGTGAGCTGAGGGATGTACATGCAAGCACAGAGCGACACACATTTCTGCCTCAAATCCGGCCACTCTTGAATGTGGAAGTACTCCTGCTAGGGCAGTTCAGTGCAGTATGTAAGTAGCAGTTCCTTTCTGATCAGCTTTGACCTTTACCAGAAGGCAAACCCGGATTTATCTTCTTTCTTTATTTTGCCAAAATGGCTGTATTCGTCAGCGGAATAATGAGTTGAGTCAGCAGAGCTCTGGGAATAGACTTCCAGTTGACATGCGCTCCCTCTTCTGGTTGGCATTTGCCTCTACACACCAAGATCAAAATAGCCAAATCGGGTTCCTCTAGCTTTTTAAAAGAAAGAGTTGTAAAACATTCTGCTTACTTTATAAGGCCGCGAGATCCTTGCTGCTCAGAATACCACCCTTGGTGGACCAATGGCACATGAAGATTGATGCCTTCTGATTTCAGACAAGAGGTTTTACAGTCCACTAAGTCAATTCATGGATTTGTTTGTTAAAATGGTATTTCTATTCTTTTAAAGATTTGAGTGTGCATTAGTGCTGCTGTTTCCTTCCCAGCAAGGACAGGTCGCTGATGCTCCCTCACACAGCTGTTCCTAGCTGACCTCTGGAACACAGCGCAACCAAGGCTTAATTTGGGGGAGATCTGATATGTGATGAGCTGGACATCATTGCAGGTAGTCTTGCTGGTTCACTTTATCTGTGATATACAATGAACAGAATACTAAAATATGTCCTTGGTGAAACAGCTCAATCTGAAAAATTTTGTGAGAAGAATTCATTCTTCGCTTTGACTGCGGCCTGTTACAGTGTAATCGTGTGTGCAGGTACCCACAGGTGGTTAAGAGTGGGTCAGTTCAGAGACCCTAGAAATGCTGCATTCAGAGCTATGGTTGTTAGGGCTGGGTGGCCTCTGGTGTGACCACCAGCCACAAGAGCTCCAGATATCTGGTAGCACGCCTAGCAGTTTGAGTTAATGAACTAAACTTGATAGCAATTGACTCCTGAATTCTAATTGTTTTTAACACCAAATCCTGGTCAAAATCTAGTTAGATCTTCCTGATTTGCTTCCACATCTACAAAGTGGGAATAATCCATACTTATAATACTTACCAGGCATGGTGAAGCAGATCTTCAGCGTTTACACTTCATATCATGTGTTAAGCTGCCTCCGCTTGACTAGGTCATGCCTCTTTGGTGCTACCACATAAATGTTAAAACTTAACCATCATCTGATCTTTGAAAAGGGCAGATCCAATTCCCTGCCTCCTTTTTTTTCTGGAAAATTACCCTTTGAAATACTGTTTTAATAAAAAAGAACAGAAGAAAACTCTACTTGGCCAATTCTTTTGTCAAGATCTAGGACAGATTGCTGGATAGTATTTTACATTCAGACTGGAATTATTACTTTGGCCCTTAGGCAAAATGTACCAGAAACTTGTCTTGGGTCATGCTAGCAACAAATGATGAAGAAAGCAAACATTTTTTACTTTAAATATAGTCTGTTTTTTGAAACATAGAGACTAAATATAGACAATTGCCTTGGAAATAAGCTCAGAGAAAATTTAAATTTTTTTTCTGTTCATCAATTTTCTAGCTGTTCAAATTTAAAATAGGCAGTATCAGTCAACTGCTATTTCCTCATCTAGAAAGCTTTCTTTACTGGCTTTAACTGTTTCCACTCATTATCATAGTTCAGTGCTTGCAGACAGTAAAGCAGCTGAACAAAATAGGCATCTACTAATATTTCCAAGTCTTTTTCAACCCATGGGGAAAGCTATATTCCATTTGTCCATAAGAATTTCACTCAAGCTTCTTGAGACTACTTTGGGTTTTATTGCATTAAATCAATATTCATATATATATTCAGTTAAATTAAATTATCAGCTAATGTTTGCTAGAGCTTATATCTAACCTAGAAAAGCTAATTTTTGTAGTATAATCCAAATGGAAATGTAATTTGAGTGAGAATTGATTTACTATCTTTGCCTACAACATTACTGCAGAAAAAGTTAGCAAAACGTTATGGCACTATTTTTAGGACACAAAATGCTTAAGGCACACTTAAAAAAATTGCCAATATTGCTGTTGCAGTGATACAGCTACATCTCAAATGCATAGGTATCTCAAAGTCTTTTTATCAACACTCTATTGTTTTGAAGGAACAAATCAAATAGCGCTAACTTTCATTTGAGAGGAAATAAAGCAAAGCTGATGGGGTTCATACTCATTAAGCATTTCTTTTCTAAGCAAACACCATTCATCAAACAGAAAACTTGCTCCTTTGGATACTCAATTTCTTGTAAACCCAGAGAAAAGCTAACACTTTAGAGACTTACATCTTGGACAAACATTTTGCAGCTATAACAGAGAAACAGCTCCAGTGATGGGAATTCTTGTGGCACGTTATAAAAAACTGAGATATAAAACCATCACACCCAGCCCTTTTGCTTACATCATTGGTCCCCATATTCTGCTTCATCAGTGCCTGCTGAGTAGACTGTGGCTGCTTGGGGAATACCACTGGGCATAGGCTTAGAGAGTCCTGTGAGGTAGCAGAGTACAGCACCATGGCCTGTCACCTGCCTTGTGATAAAATACATCACATGGGTCTTCTGGCATAGAATAGATCTCATGGCTAGATGATGCTCCACATGCAAAAAGCTTAGCGAACAGTGCTGCCTGTCCTGCTGAGAGGGGACCAGAGTTGCTCACCTCTACATCAGGATGGAATTTCAGTCAAAATGAGGAGGAAGGGCTTCACTTTCCTATGGACACCAAATAATGTGGTAGCAAGGAAATTCATCTTGCCTAGGGCACATTCAAGTTTAAATTACTGCTGTCAGATTTGAAGCAGTGTCTGAAAAGGGGATTCACCACAACAGGTAATGCTTGGTCCCAGTTGTGTGTGTGTCTGTCTGTCTCCTTCCTGGACTGTCTTACTTTCAAAACACGCTGAAAAGTCTTGACTTCACCCTGCATCAGAATGAAACCAAATGCCAAAACCTCAGAATTTTTCACGAAACAGAATCCTTGTTTCCTGGCCAGCCCTATTATTGAACCTTAATATGATACAATATGTGTCCATATTTGCACACATGGTCCACAGCCCTTACACATGTGTAAATCCTACTGAAGTCATGTATAAAGGATCAGGCTCTAAGGCTGTTATAGAAAAAGTTCATGTTTCACTGAGTTTTTGGTATTCTTTGAAGATATTACATTAAGAGTAAATATAGAGAAGTACATGTTATATGCAAGATTTTCAGAGAACATTTAACTTCCACACCAGAAGGTCACATCTAAGGCAATATGGTCTTGGAACAAGTTCAAAGTTGTCACACTTGATAAAAATAGCTTAAAGGGCACATAACTGTGCTGGAATACGGGAAAACAGTGGAACATGAGAGGGAGAATGATTGAAGGCCCCATTACTAATTATGTACATATTTTGCTGCTATTGAAAGCTAGGTTTCCAAGCATGTACATGGTACTTAAATTAAATAGAAGTACAAGCAATTAAAAGAATATAAATGCTTTTGCATCACTATGTCTAAGCAAATAACATTTTACAAATATAATTCTGTAGAATAATGGAAAATCTTTTGCCAGCAAACAAACAGAGGATAAATCAACTTTATTTCTAGTTTCAAAATAATGTTTATACACTTGATTTTTGCATTACTTATTAATGTTTTTGTAATGCTTTCTTGAAAAAGAAATCCTACATGTTTATTTCGCTAATATAAGAAACTATATTCACTTTTTTTTTATGTGTCATTTGAAACTGTTGCAATTGTTTTGTAAGGAAAAATAATCGGTTGCTTCTTCTAATATCCTGACAGAGGCACAGATGTACACAACAGGGACCTGAATTTTAGGAAAAAAATTACACTGGAAGATAGGCTGTTATAGCATAATATGTGGTAGATGATATAAAAAAGTTGACATTAAATTGCCTCTTGAAATACACATAGTGTCAGCTTGGCAGTCATTAGTCCTCAGGATTGTGTTCTATGTACCGGATACCTGTGAAGCCACAGTGAAACCTCCTGATGATGCTTCAGCTATAACTTAGGTGAGCACAAAATACAGTCCCATAGCCCTTCTGCAAACTGATTCACTCGTGTGGAGGTTCCACTGAAGGGGAGGTTGTTTCATAACTAGCAGTGCACTCATGGGTCATATGTGACCTACACAGAAAGCAAAGCTGTACATTTTCCCATTTTGATTTATTATATTGTCATCTTAATTTTGTCTCTGTCAAGAACATGTCATGCAGAGGAATCTTTACTTCGCTTTTGATTGAGACATTTGCTATATTTTGCACATACCTTTTAATGATTGATGGCATGGTGCAATCTTTGTGCCAAAAGTTAAAAAAAGTAATGCTTGATGATTTTGTAATGCAATACTTTTGACTCGTTTTTGTCCAGAATTAGTACATTCAGAGCTCCATCATGTCCTGATCCTATTTATCTCAGTGAGGCTCTTGATGAGAAAATGAAATTGCTGTCTTCCATGCTTGGAAACAAATTTTTCATTCATCCACGTTCTTCCCTGTAGAGAAACTGCCTCAGATGCCATTTGTTTTGGTTTTGTTTTGTTTTGTTTTATTTTTTGACCAGGTTTTGTCTCATAAGACACTTACATAAATTACCATGTAAGGTAATTTATTTTACGGCATCAGTCCGCAAAAAGTATGTTTTGTGACAGCAACACTTTTTTGCCATAGCAATGATGTACTTAAGAACTGAAGGTATCCCTTCAACCAGAGAAAGACGACCAAAAGCAGACATATCTCATGCCTCCCATAACACAAATACCTAATGGGAAGATTTTATGTCTTCGATGATTAGGAAGCTGAGGATAGCAAAAGTGCTTGAAAGCCATTCTAACCATAGAGAACAACCCAACTCCAGGAGGTGCCCTGGATACACAGAACTCTCCATACCATCCTTTAAAAATGTATAACCACGGGGAAAGGTTACGCTGTATTACAGCAGAGAAGCAACAATGTAATTTATGCTGCTCAGTTTAAAAGCATCACATTTTTATACAATAACAAAACGGCAGAGAGACTGAGTCATTAGAAAAATACTTGCACAGCTGGTAAATTGTATTTTCTATGGACCTTATACATGTGATTCTAAGCGCTAAGTATACACATTATTAGGGTCAATCCAAATCCAGGCTGCTGAAAAATCCAAAGTGTTGGAGGATTTAGGATCTTCCTGTGGATTTTGTTGTAGCCTCCACAATCTATGCTTTCATTAAAATAATATATGTTCTAACTTTCCAGGTTCTGAAAGGAGTCTTTGCAATGTTAACCAGTGCACTGTCTCACAGACTGTACAGCCAACAGATTGAAACAATACTACCAGGATATGTAGAGTAATAACAATATTTATTCTGTATTTTTGTCTTCTTAGAACGGATTGACCACTGATTCAGAAGCAAGGAACTACTGTGATATGGCCCCGGCTTCTCACTCAGTTGGAGATGGTAATGTTTTAGTGGTTTTAGTGCTAACCATCTATGAAGGAGCACAAAAGGTAGCATGCCCACAGAGAGCAAGATGATCAGGGTCTGTATGTCTGTTACAAGCCCATTAAGAGGGATTGTACTGCTCTGTTCTTTCGTCTTTGTAAAGTGAGAGTGAAACAGTCCACCAGAAGTTTGCTTAGCTGTGAAAAATGACACATCTGCTGTCCATTCTTTTTTGTCTTGATGTCTGGAAAGAAGTGCTTCATTTCTTGTTGCATCTGAACAAAGACAGACCTACTGGAGGTGCTCCCAGCTCCCTGAAGTTTCTAGGATGTTTTGTTATAAACTTCTGCTCTACTCAGACTTGGGCTCACCTGCTTTCCCAGTCATATTTACACACCATACTTCTTTTGGCTGTATTTCTCTGAGGTCACTCTATCCCTCTCTTTATCTAGTGTACAATTCTGAGAACTGCAGTGAACAGGAAGGCTTTTAGTCCTTTTGCCAGTTCACATAGTCTGCTGCTGGGAAGCCCTTGAGCTGGAAGAGATTAGAAATCATATAATGCTCCATGAGCCAATGCCCATTGCTTTTAACTCAAAAGGTTTTAACGGCCATCCAAGTAATGCAAACTGGATGTGCATGTCTCTAATCCAATGGATTGGATGTCACTGAAAGGATTTTGCTACCAAAATTATTTGCATTGAAGCAGAGCTAAAAGCTGCAGTCAGGAATCAGTGTAATATTTTACAAGACACCGTACAAACCCAGAGCCAAAAGATGGCCCCTGCCTGAAAAACACACAACATAAAGGTGTTGTTTGGTTTTATGCTTTCCACAGATGTAATAGTTGGCATGTGTTTTGTACATCAGCTTTGCCACAGGAAAAAATATTGCATGTAATTACATCCTAAAGTAATAGATAACATGGAGATATGACTGATGGATGGGGAGCCCAAGGACATGATCGTATGACAGTGATCCACCAGACAGGAAGGGTATCAGTTCCCTTGCTCCTAGCTGTTGTCATTTTGGTAGACATCCTGGTGACAGTGAGTTTTAAGAAAGGAGATGACAAATTATAGTGAGGGTCTTTGTAGGTGTTTAAAACATGTTTTGTCTATGTATGAAAGGCTGCTTAGGCAATAACACGCACAGGGTGAAAAACTTGGTGTCAGGATGGTGATTTGCATTACTGCCAGAGCAGAAGTGAGCATGGATCTGCTGCAAGAGTAAAGGAGAGAGAGTATGGGTAATGTGCTTGAAAGAAATGCAAAGCATTGAAAATTAGTATCTGTTGTGATCAACTCAGATAACTTAATG
This sequence comes from Athene cunicularia, assembly GCF_003259725.1. NCBI lineage: Eukaryota > Metazoa > Chordata > Aves > Strigiformes > Strigidae > Athene > Athene cunicularia. The sequence continues at coordinate 130,394,610 of NW_020799095.1, forward strand.
GGGGGATGCAAAGGTTGGTACTTTGTATAGGAGAGAAATGGTGTAGATTCGCAATTGTCAAGTGCTTTAGAAAAGGATGCTATGGTGCCTCAGACATGAGATGATGAGAACATGAACTTATCTTTCCTAATAAATAGCAGTTGCCCCACTTTCAGAAGTTTTCCATTAGTAAAGTTTAAGTTGCCCTAATAATTATTTTGTCCAGCTTCCCTAAAACAAGTATTCATCCTTTATTAGTATTGAATTTGTATGTCTGAAAGAAGCAAATAAAGTCTCCTATGAAATACAACTATTTCTCCCTTTTTCTTGCAGATTTGTTTCTTGTTGAAGAAGAAACTCTGTGAAACATGAGAGAAGGCAGAGGTACAAAGAGAAAATAGCCTAAAATGGCTCATTTTTTCCAGGTACCTTGTGACCAGAGCTAAAATCAGCTCTGTCCTGTTGGGAAGAGAATATCTTTTCAGTACACTAAATTGTTAAGCCTAATTTGCATTTGTAGAAATTCATCTGTTTGTTTGAAAACACAATAAAGGTGATGTCAAAACATCTGGATGTAAGGATATGAGATCCATTACTATAAATCAGGTTATTATGTGGTGTCAGCCTTTGAAATAAAAACCTAAGGATTAATTTTTGAGAGTTCTTTCCATCTCATAGACTTGTATGTATTACTTCTTAGGCATAAGATATCTATGTAAAATGAACCAGCTATCAGAAACCTGGTGTCTGGATGTCAGCAAGCTTTATTTTTGCAGTCTGTGTCACAAATGTAAATGACTAATATATTGGGTTAGTCATATTTTCTTATTTTCTCAGATAGTCCTTAAGAATTTCCAATATGGAGCAAGATTCAGAAAAGAGTGAGAGCCATCACTAATAAAATGCTTTGCAATATTTCATACAACACTGTAACAATCTCTCACTTAAATGATGCTATAAACATTCATGTATTTTATAAAACAGCCTCTCAAATTCAGGTTACCATTAATAATCTGGCATGCATCAACACTCTTCCCATCCTTCCAGGTTTTATATGGAGAAAATTATAGGTGTATATCATGTAATTGATATGGCATCAAGAACACTGATTTGAACTAAAACACAAAAAAGTGTAAATTGGGTGGTCTAATTATTCATCTTTGGACTAATAAATGATATTGATCTGTACATAAAAACTGCTCACTGTATTGTGGCCAGATGGTATAAAAAGCGTAACAAGAAGTTCTAGTGCATGACATTAATACGTGTTGGATATGGTACACAGGAAATCAATACCAATTGCTAGTAAGCATGTTACACAGAAATATGGACTGGAAAAAAAAAAAAAAAGTAAGCCCTTGGAATAAAACACAAGATATGCAATATTGCCCTCGGTGAACTTAAGATTGAAAGAAGTTTCCACTTTCTCCATCTTCCTTTTCAAACCTAGATTAATGTTGTTAGCAATATTAAATCTAAAATGTGGATGGAAAATTACACGAATGATAGAAAAAAAACGCTGCCTAGATAGTAAGAAACACTTGCTTAAAAGCAAGTGTCTTACCCAATGTCTCAAAACTTCTAAGCAAAACAGAAATGTTTCAAAACTGCAACATGATGAATAGATGGTGTAACAATCTCCTAATCACCCTTTCCAGGTCTCTTCTACATCCTCTGTGTTGTATTTACTTGCTCTGTCTTCTCCTCAGTTTAAAATTCAATTGAATCATTAGGCTTCCAGCTTTGCGTGTTGGTGCAGTCTCCTTTCTGGTGTCAGAGGATGGTCACTTGTTGCCCATCCTTTCAGGCTGCCACTTCCTCCAAACCTCTTGCTGTGTGCAGACATTTTCCCCAGACTCCACGTCTTGTTTTTCAGAGGCAGAGGGAATCCTGAGCAGTCATTCCATCAGAAGTGGGATCCTTGCAGAGCTTTTCTAGCCATTGATTTTTGGAGAGGTGTGAAACAGCTACTTAATTTCATGACAAAACACATCAAAAAATGATTTAATAATGTCTGTAAATTTCTGGAGAAAAAAAAATAAGCTTACCTAAAGTGTGTAAATTATATGCTAGAACAGAGAGCTAAAGAATTACTAAAAGTGCTGCAAATGACAAAAGCCTCCCTTACACAAAAGATTCAGGTATCTCAATTAAATGCTTTACATGTGCTCTCTTTAGTACTTTGTCTCCTTCACAGTCTAACTTCAATTTATACAGACTGATTTCAGTGTTAAGACACATGTTTACTTATCTATAAAGTCCAAGAAACCCTGGAGATGAGTGCTGAAATAATAAAGATTTTATTCACACAGCTGGGGCTGCCAGTCAGGTTCCAAGGGTGGCTTTTTGGAGCTGACACACGTTTTCTTGGCTTTGCAGTTCTTGTAGCTATTCAACATGTCTGATATTCATTAATATCAGCTCTACAATATGCAAATCAAATCTAAGGATGTTTTAATTTACATTAAGAAGAAACTTCAGAACAGACTTCAGCTCCTACAGAAATGCTTCTGGCTCCAGCTGCAGGACAAGACAAAGAAAGGGCATCATGGAGTGTTATAGGTTCACTGAGAAACTAATTTTGCCAATAAATAATGAAGGGAACTGGATGTTAGAATAATTCAAGCAAAAACATTCCTGAACTTCACCATTTCTATCTTCATCCTCTAAAGAACCAAGCAATGACACAGGAAGAAGCTGTCAGTTACTTTTGTTCTTTAATAACATATAATATTTTTAAAATCAGGAAAAACTGTAACAGCAGTGATATATATAAATATTTATTTGAAATGTATTTTTAGCATATTTATGTATTTCATATCTATTGAAAATTATAAGTACAAATACATATAAAATTATATATTTGTATTTTTCTGTAAATATAAATATATAAATATCACAGAAAAGTGATCATTTAACTCTTGAAAAGCAGGATTATTTTAAAAGAATGTATGCTAGAAGTTGTCATTAGAAATACATATGTTTTGCGTGAACAGTACAGCAACAGTCAAGCGAAAACCTGTGTGAAACTTTTAGCACATAAATCTCCTCATGCCTGGAGGCAGTAATAAATTACATGCTTCTTTACATATACATTTTAAAATTGTCAAGCATACATTTCATATACTGGAACTAAAAATAATATTTTCTTGTCTGACTTTTTTTGATGTATTCCATAATTAGATGTAGAAGTCAAAGATATCTCTTTATACCCAAAGGATACATAAACCCTTGAAGCATATCAGAACAGGTCAAATATCTTTATATACCCTGAAATTTCACTACCGCAAGACAGGTAATTGTACTCCTTTGTTACCAATTCAACAAAAACTTGGAAAACAATTTTAACTTTCCAGCTTTAGATGGCCATGCATGCCTCTCATGATTTACCTGGAAATTGTACTCCTAGAAAGCCAGAACTGCATTGCTTGTACATTCCCACTCTATTCCATTCAGGTTTCCTATCTTGTCTTTCATTAATTCTGGTGTGTTGATAAAAATTCAGTACCACGGGTATTCTGGAGATGCAATATAGACTCTGTATCAGAGGTCTAATAATCCCCAAAGCAATCTGAACATGCGTAAAAAGAATGTATGCATGCAGTCTACATTTTAAAACACCAGTCACTGTATTTAAAGCCTTACATTTGAGTGCAGCATCACTGTCTGGACCAGACCCTTTCCAACCCAACCCTGCTCACTCTGGTTAAATTGGCTGTTAGTCCATTGCACACCCTTCTGAAGAGGGGAGTCATCAGAGGTTTGCCCCCTTAGCTCAGAGTGAACACTCACTGACAGAGGAAACACTGGGGGAAGCTGGTAAAGCCCCTGTGCCAGGTTAGCACCCGAATTTACATAAATGTGCCTTACTCCCCAGTGCCCCGAGCATTCTGTCCCCAAACTGCTACAGGGATTTAAATTTACCAGAGATTTAGAAACTGTTGGGAAAAGTGATCTCTTAAAAAAACAGATGAGGCAACAATGAGCTGGGATTATATACAGAAAGTTACTTGCTTCCAGAACTGCATGACCTTCGTTCACTAAATTAATAATTTTCAGTTTTACTTAGTGTGAACTTAACTGTTTCAGCAGACTCTTGCTCATAATCACAGTTACAAATTCTAAATTTATTTTAATTTTTTAAAAACTGATTTTCCACTTTAAAGGTGCCACAATTCAGTCTATTTTCCTTAACACTTGAAGAAAATTACTACTTCAAGTCTCTGCTGATAGTTTTTTCAGTATGATCATTGGGCAAAATTTAGGGAAGAGAAGAACAAACAAAATTTACAACCAACAATCATTTGCACATTTAAATCTAGAATATACCTAACAATCAGATTACAATGAAAGACTATGTGCAATATTTTTGTTAAATTTGGTTTTATTTTTTTAAAAAAATTCAAATCTGTGTGCATTTTGGGAGACTTGAAAATAACCCCATAGTAATAAAAGCAGCACGGCAATTTTTGTTTCTCAGTTTTTGATGGCTATATATGATTTAATAATTAGATAACATGGCATCACTAACATTTAAATCTAATAGTGAAATACTGATTTATATTTCTTGCTTTTGTTGATGTAGTTTTTAAATATCTGAAAAATATTAGAAGATACATAATTTGAGCCAGCCATGAGCTCAGCTAATTCCCAATAAAAGATGGTAATTTTTTATAATGTCTTTTATAATATGTTTGTATGTTTATATAATATAATGTATACAAATGTATATACATATATATAAACAGTACAAAATATAATTTACTATAGATAATAACTTGTAGTAAAAAAAGAAAAAGGAACCAACAAGAAATGTTACAAATTAACTAGTCCAAGTTTTACCATCTATAACAGGAGAGAAAGAAGAAGCTCAAGTCATTTTTATTTCCTTCACAGGTGTTTCTCAAGTATTTCTGTTAGTATTGATTATTTAGGATTATCAACTCTTTCATGCTGTCAGTCTCATGCTGTCTATGGGACTATAAATAATCATAAAATAGTGAAGTCTCCTCCCACATGAATAGACTGAAGGCTCCTGGGATCAGCTGTCTACATCCACTTGCTGTACTTGGAGGCATCGGAGCAGGACAGGCAGAATCGGAGCAGGACAGACATGGACAGCAGTTTGCCCAGGAAGTTAACCCGGTTAAAGCATCCAATGTTAGCTAAGAGACATAGTGAAGAAGAAGGTTAGAGGATTGAAAACCTTATTCCAGTGAAAAAAAGGAGTTCCTCACAGGTTGTCTCTCAACCCTCCTTGTCAGTAACCTCAGATTCTCTCAGGTTCTGCAAATAGCCTGGGCCAAATGCTTAAAAATATATATAAATGTCTAATTTCCTTGTTTTTGCCCTTGACTGCAGCTTCAGGTAGTGGGATAGTCACTTAAACATCCTCTACCTTTTTTTTGACATTCCTCATTTGTTATAAACTCTATTTTTCCCCTCCATTTTGCACTTCATTAATCCTGCTTCTGTTGCAGGAAATGCCAAATCACCCATACCAGCAACACTGAAGCTAAAAACACACTGACAGTCTCTTTTATCAAGATACAGTCCTCTGAAGGTAGATATCTATATTTCCCAAGGACTTCCTAGAAATCCCGTCCTCTTTTCACTTCTGGTCAAATGTTAGACAATCTTGTGTACACTTTCCCAGCCTCCAAGTTAAACTGTATCGACTTTTGTTAGATTTTAAGGGATTCAGAACTGCTCAAGTTATATGAACGAAGAAGATGTGCATAGCACTAGATCTGTACTTTTTAGTTATACCTATCCTGCATGTTTCACTGAATTGCTGAAATACCGAATAAATTGGACTAACTCAGGCAGCTGACATTTCCAGCAACATGCCCTTGTTGCTTTAGTATGCCCAAGTTCATTACTACACGCCACCTGCCTGTTCCCTGCAAATTTCCCATGTACTCGGCTCTCATCTCTTTGTATGTCACGGACCTCTTGTAACCCTCTTCAGCTACTTTCATTTCATGCCACCCATTTCCTTTCTGTCAAAGGCTGATTCCCACATGACCCTTTCCTCCCATTTTTTGTATTTTTGTTTTTTTCTTCTGTAGGAAATAAATTATTCAGGGCGTTAACATACTTAAACTGAAACTGAAATGGAGGTAGTTATAATGAAATGCTAATAACTGCCAGGAAAATTACAGAGTTGTTCTGAGCTGCTAGGTCTGCCAAGCAGCTGCCAGGAGCACTACGTGTCTCCCCTACTCTTCTCCTAGTTTACTGATTTTCACCAAAATAGGGCGTTGTTCTTCAATTTCAAACTTTCAGAAAACATTCCAGCGTTGATTTGATGTGTCATTCAAAAGTAATCACATAATGGACAAAGAAACAGAGGAATGTTTTTCTGTTGAAATGAGGGCTTTTGATGCATGCTTAGGGTGTGCTTCAACATTACACTTATCTGTTGGCACATCCATCGTTGTGTCAATGCAACTCTATAGGGAGGCTGTGCTATAAAATGAGGTTGCTGCCATTAGCATAGATTATTTCATGGAGCTGGCTTGCACTGCTGACCCAAAAAGTTTTACCAGTGAAACTCACCACTCCCACAACTCTAGCAGAGGGACAGAAACGTGTAGCGGATGTGTGAAGGAACTCTTCAAGAATGTTAGCACTAGAGAAAATGGAAGTCAGAAGCACATCCTTAATTAAACACCACTGACGCTGTTAGAATGTTTCTGTCCCTCACCTGCCTGCCACCACCTCTTTGTCACAGGTTAACATGCCACAGCTGCTGAAGAATGGTCAAACATACGCTTGAATATGAGCTGTGGGAGCAGTGACCATCATAAGAGGAAAGGTAGTCCAAGCTGCTTCAACCCTTTGTGAGGTGAACACTGTCTTATGAGCTGAGACTCATGAGTGAAAATGGTACAGCAAGTGAGGTGATGGTGCAGGGGTAGATTCATGATTAACTCAGCGTGTATATACCAGAGGCAGAATAGACAGGTAACCCACCGAAAGCTGGAGCCCTCAGGCCTTGATTAGCTCAGCCAGATTTCAACACCGGTACTGCTACGGGAGGTAGGCTCCTACCCGAGTGCTCACTGTTTGGGCCCCACTTCACACAAACCTACCCCAAGGGCCATATACTGCTTTTGACCATGTAACTACATTGTGCAGATCAAACACACAGGACTTCAGATTTCCCAGAGGGCTATATCTCAATGGGCATCTCCATTCCAGGCTTTTTAAAAAAACCTCAAATCAGAGGCCTTTGTAAAAGGTTATTTACAACCCGTCAAAGGACAAAAAAATGGGCCCAGGCTCTTTTCCAGATAACCCACACCCAACTGGTGAGGAGTCCATTAAACTCACGCCTTTCCAGGGCATTTGCTTGCTGCTGGGAGCAACCGCAAAAGGACACAGGACTGTTGGGGAGGGCTCTTCTCTATGATTAACATATTGGGAAGAGGACTCTGCACACAAAAAATTGAAGGTATTTCTGACTAACTTTCTTCTCACATTTGAAATGGTGAGATTCAGAACCTAAGCAGAATTTCAAAGAAAACGTCCACCTTTATTAAACCCATGGAAAGAACCGACACGTTTGCCAGCACCGGCATTTGCCCCAAATGGTCACACTCATCAGTGTAACAATACGGATCGAAACCTGGAGCTGGAGCTGGCTGCAGCGGCACAGCCGACAGTAACGCCTCTCGGGGATTCATGGCGGTAAAGGTTAAAGCCCGCCCTCCTCGGGCTCCTCCGCGCCAGGTGTTTACACCTCTGTGAAGGCAGGAGCGTGAGCAAACGGCGGACGCGGGTGGCGGAGCCGGCGCCCTTTGCCGCCCCGACATTTCCCGCTGACAGGGCCCCGCCCGCCTCCCTAACGGCCTCCACC
>NW_020799095.1:130402502-130406574 GCF_003259725.1 Athene cunicularia
CGGAGGTGTTGGAAGGGGGAGGTAAACGGGACCTGGGGGGGCGTGGGGCTGGCGGAGGGAGGTGTGGGGGGTGTCCCGAAGGTACGGGCGGGGGGTGCCCGGGAGAGCCTGCGGCGGTGACGGAGGCGGGAAGGGTTTCCTCAGTACGGCAGGGAGGGCGGGGGTGCTGGAAAGGGTGGGGAGTGCGAGGGGAGCGGTGTCAAGCGTTAATGTCACTTCAGCTTGGCTAATGAAGGATAGTGGCTTGCTTAGAGTTAAGGGTGGCAAGAAGCGGGCATTTCTTCCATCTATGCGATACTCAAAGTATCAGATCGATGAGGTGTATCTAAGGTGATGGTTTAGTGTGGACTTTTATCACTTAAAAGTGACAGGTTTTTTGTCATTTAAATTTTATATGAAGGTATGATAGACTGCTTGACTTCCTCCTCTGTTTTTCTGGTTTGTTTGAGTAGACTTCCGTTTTGATAGTGAGCAACCCAGTTATTAGTTCCTGTGTATATAAGCTGGAAATTTGTAAATGCAAATAGATATGCTTTCATCTTGGTACATATTTCATCTTTACATGTAAGTATATGTATCTCTGGATATAGACATATGTTTAGAAAGCAGAATTTGAAGTATAATTTTTCATACATCCAAACAATGTTACTGTTGATGTATTGAAAGTTAACTTGACAGATTTATAAATAATACCTCAATTGTCTCTCTTCCTAGTGCTTGACCTGTAATACAGAAATCTTTCAGAATGCTGGAGTCCTATGTAACTCCTATTTTGATGAGTTATGTGAATCGCTACATAAAGAACTTGAAGCCTTCAGATCTACAGTTGTCCCTCTGGGGAGGAGATGTTGTACTTAGTAAACTTGAATTAAAGTTGGATGTACTTGAACAGGTATGTTATGTTTACAGTAGTTACAGTCTGTGTCTTTGATTTAAAAGAAGTTGACTAAATAATTTAGACTGGTCTGCACAGATAAATGTTCATTTAGTACTCACTGTTTTTCTTCTTATGCAAGTTTTTTTCCCCTCCCTGCATTTAGTTAGTATTGCATTGATTCCATGCCATTTGTTTAGTAATGAATGATAATTCTTTGCACATTCTGTAAGTTATGGGATGTGGAAAGAAAGGCTTTTTTGTGGACACGTTTCTTCTTACATTAACCATTGTTTTTCAGTACAAACATTAACTAATTTGCTTTTCCAGTCATATTTACTAATTGCATATAGTAACTAATTCAAAATGTCACAAAGTAAAGCAGGATCACTTATTAATTATGCATACTAAATACAAATTTCTATTCTCTGGATTGTTTTATGACTCCAGTTTTCATCATTCCAGTTGTATCTAAACAAGAGTAATTGAGGGACAGATCAGCTGGTTTGTGTGGATTAGATCAGAGAGTCTGTAAGCTTGTCTTTTTAAGGCTAAGTTTTGACCGAGTAAAACACTCGATACAGAATTTGGAGCCTGTGGTCAGTATGAACTGTTTAAATCTTACTGGAGGGACTGTCTCCTCCTATGCTTATCTGAGTTAACACCTTAAGGAGCTGAGTGTGTGCGTCAGATAAAGCTGTTTGCTGTTGTGCATGGTGTAATGAGTTGTAGCTAGAGTCCTGTGTCTGGAGGTAGTCTAAGTAAAGGAGCTGAGAGAAAGGCAACAAAAAATAATGGGAGGTTTAGAGAATATGGCCACTGAAAGAAGAATACAGTAGACGGTGTGTTCTGGTTTAAGCCCAGACAGGAACTGAGCACCATGCAGCCACTTGTTCACTCCTTTCACCTCAGGGATGGGGAGCAGAAATACAGAAAGGTTGAAGATCCAGACAAGGACAGGAAGGATGACTTACCAGTTATGGTCATGGACAAAAGACAGACTTGATTGAGGAAGAAAAAGAACATCAATTTAATTTGAATACCACCACCACTAATTTACCAGTCAGAGTAGAACAGTGAGAAATACAACCACATCTTAAAAACACCTTCCCCCCACCCTCCCTTCTTCCTGGATTCAGTTTTGCTCCTGATTTTTCTACTTCCTCCCTTGCAGTGGTGCAGGGAATGGGGGTTGTGGTTAGTTCATCACCCATTGTTTCTGCTGCCCCTTTCCCCTCAGGGGGAGGATTCCCCTACTCCAGCGTGGGGTCCCTTTCATCGGAGATAGTAATCCGCTAACTTCCTCCAACATGAGTCCTTCTCACTATCTGCAGCTCTTCACAGGCTGCTCCAGTGTGGGTCCCCTCTGTGAGCTGCGGTCCCCCCAGCAACTGACTGTTCCAGTGCAGGCTTCTTTCAGAGTCCTGGCCTTCTTTGGGTGCAGCCACCTGCTCCAATGTGGGGTTCTCCATGGGCTGCAGGGGGGCAGCCTGTCCTCTCACCATGGGCTGCAGGGAAGTCTATGGTCTGGTGCATCTCCCCCTCCTTCCTTCAACTGACCTCAGTGTTTGCATAGGTATTTCCCTCACAACTCCTCCCAGGTTACCCTTCTTAAATATATCACAGGTGCAACCACTGTTGCTAGTTGGCTCAGCCTTGGCCAGAGGTGGGTCTGAATTGGAGCCGGGGAAGCTTTGAGAAGCTTCTCACAGGCACTACTGCTGTAGCCCCCTCCCCTGCTACCAAAAACCCACTGCACACAAACCCAACACATTCTGGCCCTCGCCTCTGTGAACCACTTATTCCAGAATTATAAATAAAATTCACATTCATTGCACAGTATTTACAAAATTCACTCACATCAACAAAAAAACCCCTTCCCCACACCACCAAAGTAAAAATAACATCATCATAATGCCAAACAAAAGTACAAAATCCACCCTTCGTTCCTCCACCACAATTACAAGAACTGAAATTCCATGGTTATTCCACTAACATTGTTCAAGTCCATATTTTGCTTGCTACCTCTCCCAATTGCTATCCTTATCTCTCATTCCTCATGCCCCATGGTGGGTGCCACAAAGGACAGTAATGTGTTTTAAATTTTGAATAAAATAAGGTGACACAAGATTGGGCAAGAATTATACGGATGAGGAAGAAAGACTGGAATAAATTTCACTCAGGAATACTTAGGTTGGACATCAAGGAAAACTTTCTCATGTTTTAATGGTATTGTGAGGCATGGGAGGAGACTGCATGGTCTATTACAGGAGACCTTTTAAAACTTTTAAGAAATATTTATGGTTAATTAAGGGTCTCTAATCCTGTTCTGGCAGAGGAGATGATTGTTCATGAGATCCTGTCCTATTTCTGTAAAGAGCCTGTTTGTCTTCCTTCAAGTGTTTGATGGCCTCTGTGTCTTCTCTCCAGTCTTTTAGTTCCTCATTTTCTTGGTACAGCTTGTCCATACAGCTGATGTGGATACTAGACTTCAGTTGTGTAGGATGTGTTCCTCCTGTGAATATTCATAAGCTTTTTAAAATGTATATATTATAGAATTAAAGAAGGCTTTGGGGGTCATCTAGTCCAGCTTCCTGTTCTGAGTAGGCCTGTTGTCATCATTATGTCAGATCAGCTTGTGGCTTTCTCCAGTTGAGTCCTGAAATCTCCTGTCTTGGTTGTGAAAACCTTCTCTTTGGGTAAACTGTTCCAGGGCTAATCTGTGTAGAGAGACAGTTTGTTCTAATGATGAATGATGATTTGGGATGGATATATCAAACGTGTTATGTTACCTGACACGATTAGGATTTTGCTGCCATCATCTACGTCATAGTCACAGTTTACTGGTAGATGATCACTGGCGTCATCTTTGCCTGTGTATCATCTGGGTATTTAAATATCCAGTGCAATCTGTTAATGTCATAGCTCTTATACAGGCAAATGTTGCTATGTGCCCATACTTGTGCTCATGTTTTATCAGCTTGAATGGGGATTTGAATATGTGACAAATGCAAAATTTAGCTAAATTTAGCTTAGATCCTTTTTTTTTTTTTTTACATTATTTGGCTGTGTGCTTATGTGAAATGTAGTGATCTTAATTTATCTCTTACTATTCTTTGGAATTGCTTGGACCCACAGACTGTATTTACGGTGTCTTTCTCTTTTTTTTTTTTTTTTTTTTTTTTTTTTTTTTTTTTT
>NW_020799095.1:130406624-130409580 GCF_003259725.1 Athene cunicularia
TTTTTTTTTTTTTTTTTTTTTTTTTTTTTTTTTTTTGTAGTAGGGATGCTGCTTTATGCCTGTTCAGCAAAACTGTTTGAGTACATGGTGTGTGGTGATACAACATCTCGAAGCCTTTGCAGCTGGCAGAGAGCTCCCTTGAAAAGCTAAATTCTCTCAAAATTACCAGTATCAGTATATATTATTTTCTTTGGGTTCTCTGCCTGGATGGATTAATAATAGCCAAAGTTAGTCACACTAACTGCCTTGCTCTTCTAACACGCTTTCTGTCCTGGGCTGCCTTATTTGGCATGAGTGCAGCCTTAATTTCATGCTTGAGGCTTTGGATACAAATGCACATAGCCTGGATATCTTCATCTGGAGCCTTAAACATTTTGACAGGATTCCAGCTTTTGTGGAGCTATGCATGATTAACTAAACATTAGCATAGGTGCCAAACTACCTGGACAAAGCACCCTATAACCGATTTGGGTACAAATCTGTGCTTCTCTCCTTGCTCCTTGCGCTGCAGCTGATGTTAGTGTTCCCATGTCATGTTGTGCTCTTATGCATCACAAAACAGAATTCCAAAGAACAGATGAGAACAGAGTGTAAACTATTGTCTGTCTTCTAGAAGATCATTACTTTTGGGACCAAGTTAAAACCAATACTTTTTGAAATCAAGATGTAATATAGTGGTTGACATAAAACATTTATCAAACCCGAAGAGACCATTTCAGTACCTGAAAATACTTCGCATGTTTTTACGTATGTTTTTGTATGTCTTATATGGTCTCATTAAACTAAGCTGAATGTTATTGCAGTAACTCTTAGTGTCTGCTCTTTCTCTGCCACCCTCTTTTTTTTTTTTTCTTTTGAACAATATCAGTTCTGTAGTGAAAGTGGAGTACTACTTTATCAGATTCAAACTCTAGGTACAGTGTAGCTTTTGTGCATAATTATGTTGCTCTTTGAATAGCCAGTTAATTTTATAATAATTATCTCTTGCTAAAGATTAATACATTTTTAATATTTTTTTTTCCTATCCTGGATGATTTAATTACTAGAAAAGTAAGCATTCTAAGAAATTTTCCATCTAGGCATAGCAACTGGTACATTGTACAAAAACTACTTCAAGAAAGAATTTTGTAATTAAAGTTTAATATTTAAATACTGTTTTATGGAAGAGGCTTTTAAGCATTTTTGGCAACTTTTATGTGAAGTCACTAGGATATTGGAACTGCCTGTGATCTTGGTAACTAGCTTGTATGTTATATTTCTGTTGACACAGAGGTACCAAAGAGGTAAGATATGTAGTGAGCTCTTTTTGCTGGTTGTGTATATTTCCATAACATCATAGGTTATTACGTTAACTATTTTACAAACTCAGAAGGGAAAGATGAAGCAGTCTGTGATTGGAAGACAAAGGAGAACTTGATCTAAAGACTATTGTGTTGACTTCTCATATCTGAAAGAATTTAGAAAGAAAGAAATATGAAAAATGCTAATTACTTAAAACAATTTTAAGTAAATGAGGGCATTAAAATATCTTTACGGTAAGTGTCTGTTATGTGCCACTGGGTTACTTGTGAAATACAGCCTTGAATGGGAAGAAAAGCTATTTGAATTAATACTGATGTATAGGAAACGTTACTTGCCTGTCACTCCAAAGTTTGAGGGAGTCTTGAATTTTAGGGCACAGGGTATTATGATCATCTAGTCTGCAGTCTTGCATGATGTTGGTCAGTCATTTGTGTCAAGCCCAGGAGTTTGTTTTAAGCCATGTCATAATTTTTTGAACGATTTATGACATAAATGCAAAATCTAAAATGGTAAGTCTAATCAGTCATAAGTACAAAAGATATATTAAGAATTTCATGCAGTATTTAATGAAAGGGGAAAGACTGCCCAGGAAAGGAGGAGGAATAAAAATGGTCTTTGTTATGTTTAATTATGAATAAGTTACTGCATTTGTCACACACTTTTTTTTTTTTGGTGTTGCCTACTGAAATAGAGCAACAAAGATTTATCTCCATTGCTTTAAGGAAGCTTGCTTGTGCAATTAGGATAATGTCAGACAACATCTGTATCTAAATTCCTTTGGAAAAGAACCAACTATGTCTTCTAAATATGCTATGCGTTTGGTTGTATCATCTCATTTTGAAAGAGTGCCTATTTCTGTTTCTTTCAATATCTTACAGTTAAGCAGACAAAAATGGGAATGTGTTAAATCCATCCAGCAAATAGTGGGAAAGATCTATTCTAGAATGCCTTTTGAAGTAAACTCATAACTTATATTTGTGAACACAACTCAGGATCTAAATAGATACTGTGGTATTAATGAATGACATTAAAATCATGTATCTGTGAGTCTGGAAAGGGAATTGATTTCTGTTACTGTTAATAGTGATAGTTTACTGTCTTGATTCATGACAGTGAATGTCTCTGAAATTGTAATGTATTTTTAGATTGCATATTTTTTTTAATCATTTATTTCTATGGCCCTGCCCAAGCTGTGGGATTGTGGGATATAAGATGCTTTTTCATTTATTGTATGATCAGTGTAGTAACATCCGTGGCTAAACTGCCCAGTACTTGCTTTTTAGTGGCTTAACTGAAACTGTTTGGATTAAAATTTTGTTGATTGTAAGCCTAAGGGTGAATTTTTAGGACAGAGGCTTTTAGCTAAAAAACTTCAGTATATTTGTTAATGAGATAAAGAAAAAAAACTTTGTAAAAACAAATTAACAGTTTTCTCTAAGCATTTTATGAGAAAGTCTGTAAAAGTCGTCATTTAATGGGAACTTGAAATTAGATGCCACTTTGTGTAAGCATGGCTGATGTAGGAGTCAAGAATTTCCCTGACATCAGATGGATGTGGTTTTTTTATATTTCATTAATGAAAGCTCATTAAACCCCAAAAACTAATTTACAAACTGAAAGCTGTCCTTTGCAAAAAAAAAAAAAAAAAAAAAAA
>NW_020799095.1:130409630-130434406 GCF_003259725.1 Athene cunicularia
AATATATATAATCCATGTTTATACAAAAGTAAATATATTTCTTCAATTTGAAGGACAATTATGCTGGTTTTTCAGAGGGCAGTGGGTTCTTTAAAACTTAAAAAGTGTTATTTCATCTTTGGCAAGGCCATGTTTCCCAACACACAACAGACATCTTGAAAAGGCAGCTATAGTTTTGTGTGGTTGTCTTTGAAGATTTTGTCAGCAGTGAATATACTTAGCACTGGGATGCAAGATGAACTTTTTCATAGTACCAGTAGAAGGGCTGAAGAAGTATCAGCTGCAGAATGGAGAGTATTCCTTAAAATTGCTCTTATTAGCAGCTGTTTGCTGTGATGGTGCTAGGTATTTGCATGTGAGAATAGTTGATTTCTCTTTTGGGTGACTAATTAGAGGCTATCTCAGGATGCTGACCTGTCACAGTTGCAATAGTGGTTATTTCAACTCTGAACTTATGACATGGTCACATCTAGTTTGGCAAATAGGAGGCTGAGGGGAGATGTTATTTTTCTCTACTGCTTCCTGAGGAGAGGAAATGGAGAGGGGGGGTGCTGATCTCTTCTCCCTGGTATCCAGTAACAGGACACGTTGGAACAGTTCAAAGACTGGACATTAGGAAGCATTTGTTTACCAAGAGAGTGGCCAGACACTGGAACAGGCTTCCTAGAGAGGTGGTCAATGCCCTAAGCATGTCAGCGTTTGAGGCATTTGGACAATGCTCTTAACAACACTTTTGATCAGCCCTGAATTGGTCAGGCAGTTGGACTGGATGATTGTTGTAGGGCCCTTCCAACTGAAAATATTCCATTCTAACGGCCTAAACTATTGCCCAACATCTAGGAAAGTTAGATTCACTTCTTTCTTAACCTGAGAAGATTCATACCTGTAGTTCCCAGCATCTAAGAAGAAGACATAAACACCGGGCAACTCCAGGTGAAGACATGTGTTGTTTTTTTCCCGTGAAAGCTTGAAGCCCGTTATAGCCAAAAATGTCAGGATAGATCAGAAAAGATGATATATCATCACTGAAGCCTCGTCATTAGTATTGAGAATGCTGACTTCAAATTCTGTCATAATATCAAATATTGTTTCTTTATTTTGTACTAAGCACTCATTTTCATAATTCTAAATCTTGATTTCTAGGCCTGGGACGAGATCTCTAGCCTAACTGTTCTGTCTGATCATTGTTAAGCTCATGTTTCCCAGGAGAACCCCTGAAGCTACTGAGGAAATTTTAACACTTATATCCAAAGAATTTGTCTAAACCTTGGCACTTTGTTTCCTGTTGACTCCTTGCATACAGCAGCTGGCTCACTGGGGCTGTCCTATAGAGGTGTGATCTGTGCATTGACTGAGTGAAGTGCCAGGCTTTTGTTAGGAGTTGGGGACTGACCTGCACCATTTTTTTTAAAGCAGTGTGACATTCATGTTAGGCCTTGGCAAGGTGTCTGATTTCTGCCAACAAATAATTTAATAACTGTATTTACTGTGCAGTTTGATATGAATGGGGCAACAATGGGCCAGTCTTAAAAGCACCAAGCTCTTACAACTCAAAGTACTAAAATATTTTGGATGAAGTTGCCTTACTGTGGCTTTATCAATGCTTAATTCCTCAGAATAGTGCTGGTTGTATATCAGTGTAAGTATTTACTTTCATTTGGTTCATTTCTTGTCCTTGTCCCTTGAATTTTGCAGTAGCTTCATGCAAGAGGGGTGGTCTTAAACTGTCTTTTATCAGGGACATGGTAATACAAATATCTCGCTTGAACAGACTAATTGTAAGCGTGAGAGCGATTATGAAGCCAGTTGCCAAACCCGGTGGCACACTGCTGATGAGGGAGAATTTATGACTTATGTTTTGTGCTAGAACCGTACTATTCTATGCTACAAATGTGTGTTTAATTTTGATATGTTTCAGTAGTTAATTAATCACTCTTTTTGTTGTTAGGAGCTGAAACTACCATTTACTTTTTTAAGTGGGCATATTCATGAACTTCGGATTCATGTACCATGGACAAAATTGGGATCAGAACCAGTGGTCATCACTATCAATACAATGGAATGCATCTTGAAATTAAAGGATGGAGCTCAGGTAAAAAAATGTGGTGAATATTTTTCTGATATTGAGAGGTTGATGAGAATAATATCTTCTATAGGTCACTTCATTTAAAGCCACCTGAAGAATCAGGCACTTGAATTTGCATTCCCTATTTTTTTGAGAGGCTAATATTATTATTCTCATGACTAGTGTCTTCCTTCATGCTTATTCTTAATTCTTTATTAGCCATATCTGTGTTCTTACAGATGTAAAAGTGTGTTAATAGTGCTCTGCCAGATTTTTTTCTATGACTAGACAAAAGCAATGTAGCCTTCTGCCTTCCAAGAAGCAGTGATGGTTGCTTGAGACAGCTGTGTGTGGCACCACTGTGCATTGGGCATTTTTCAAAGGATGTGATGTTATTATTGAAGGAGTGCTTTAAAGATCGTGGAGTAATTCTCTCTTCCCTTTAGAAGCTGTAGTACTTGCTTGAGTGTACTTGGAATACTTCTTACATCTAAAGGTCTCAAAGGGCTTTTTGTTTAGTTGCAATAATTTGTCCATTATACTGTTTCACAGGCTCAGGAAAGATTTCCTTCTGACACAGTGAAGCTGACACATGTAGTGGGTTGATTTTGTTATGTCTAATTTAGTTAACAAAAAAGTACTTGGGTATGTTAATGTTGAAGTTGGTTTTTTTTAGTCAGTGTGGTGTTTTTTTTTTTTTGTTTTGTTTTTTTGTTTTTTGGTGTTTTTTTTTTTAAAAGCATTGTTCACATTTCAATTTCAGCATAGAGTCCTCCAGTTATATTAAGGATCATGCAAAAGAAAATTCTAATTTGTGCAAAGCTCTCAAGTGTCTGGTAGGGTGCTTGATGAGCTGTTAACCTTTAACATCAATGATTAGATGTAAGCCAGCAAGAAGATTGGAAAACACTTTTCCATTATGTTTGATATTTCTTGTAATATTCTTTTACAGTTCCAGAGCTAAAAGACTTTTGCTGCTGAAGTTGAAATCTGTAGTCCTAGGTATGCCACCTACAGAGCATACGCTTGGATTCTGTAGTTACACTTAATCTATGTGCATGTGTGTGTGTGCATATACACACATGTATGCACACCAACAGCCAAATGCTAAGTACATTTCCAATGTTAAGGTAAGATTTCAAGGCCAGATGTTCCATGAGAAATGTGTTTTAGAAGCAGCAAATTGCAACTAATTACAGAAGTTGCAGAAAGAGATTTGTAGCTCATGACTTTGTGCAACCCAGAACTAATATTTGATATCAGACCACGCAGATGGCTACTGCTGGAATGATCAGATTTCCTGCTTGCATGGTATTTGAAACTTAAATTTTGTGGTGCATACAGCAAAAGGTCAAGTGTCACGAATGTAAAGCACTCTCAAAACAAGTATTTGTTACAGATGTTTAAGATTCAGAGGCAAGAAAGGATTTTTGAAAATTGCAAGTGACATTTGAACAAATTATTCAGTGGTATGTACACTCAGGAGGGTAAAATTTGGGTCTGTGCCATAGAAGGATTATCTTTGACTAACAAGAATGTAAATGAAAACACTTTTATGCTGTTTTCTGAGGATATGGTTAAAAAAGTTGACAGCTTGAATTTTATTTCTTAAATTACTATTTGAAAAGATTTTATAAAAAGAAAATATTTTGACAAATTCTTGTGTTCTAACTTCCAGTGTGCCAGTGTACTTGGCTAAAACTATAAAAGTCTTTGTAATCAGTGAATAAAAAACCTGAATGAAATAGAATATTTCTGTGGAAAATGGTACTAAAATGAACTTTTGGTGAATTTAGGTCCAACTGAAACTTGCCAAGAACCTTTGTATCAGGGAAGACTAATTAGCAAGAAAGTTTAGTTTAGTATCAAACACTGATTGGCTTGATCCCATATTTCCTTCTGCAGGTGAAACCTCTAATGAGCACATGCGTAATTCCATCTGAGTAAGAATTAAAGTTTCTGACCTCAACTTAGTGTGATGTGTGTTCTTTGGAAAGGGACTGTTTCAAAGAATGTTTATTCTGAAGATGTATGGTGATTAAAATACATGGCATTGTTTGAAGCTCTTGTTCAGTGGACCCTACAGATTTTTGAGAGCAGAAAACCCTTTGTATGTTTTTTGAAGAGTAGCCCTCGGAATGCTTTTGTATATCTGTGATTTACGGTTACACTGCTGTATCATTGTTAGTTCAGTTTCAGTGTTAGTTTGTTTGTTTGGTGGGTTTTTATTGCTTATGCTATTGCAGCATCTCTTCAGCTGAGATAAAAGTTTGGAGTAGACAGTAATGGCTCAACTTCTAGTTTTATGCTAAAATTCTCCTTTTCTAAGCAGAAATATTGTGTAAGTGGTAATTTCACTCAGTGATGTTCTATTGGACGTGGTTTGTATGTGCTTTTTGCTTATGAATTTGGTTAATGCCAGTAGTTGAAGTAGAAATTGAGTGTGAGGCATTTTGCACTGCTTTTTGAGGTCTGTCAGTTTAATGAAACTGTACCTGTTTTATTTGCTCCTGAATGTAATCTCCTGAGGCACTGAGCTTTAAGTACGACCATTTACAATGTTATCAAATTCATTAAATGTGTTGGTAAGTACAATTTGAAATGTGTTCTTGCACAAATATGGTTCTGAAGTTTGCTTGATTTGTATTTGTTAAGTTATGGTAATTGACTCCCATGAGACTGTTCTTAATGAATGTTACATATTGTTTTAGAGCGTAGTTAAAATTCCAGTATTGTATTTCTCTCATTGCTTGTGTCTATATAGTAAATCTCAGGACTTCTAGAATTGAAATCCACTTGCTAAACTTACTTGCTTCCCTCCAAGAGTTTTTTGTCCTGTTGGACCCTTCTTAACTTTTTTCTTTTCTACTTGTTTTTTTTTTTTTAAAGCTATTTGAAATTCTTTGCTCATTTTTCTTCCCCCCTCCATGCCACAATACCTCTGTGCCAACCAGAGGCTTTAAATTCAGACTGCAAATTGAGAATGACAAGCCTGTGTCCATTTCCTTCACCTTCCTGACATTGTAACTAATCACAAGACTGATCTTTACCTCCAACCTTGAATTCTGTGGCTTTTAGTCTTGGAACTGACGCAAATGAAGAGATTCAAGGAGAAATGTAGCATCTGTGTTACTGCTTCACTTTTCAGTCCTTGCCTTTAATCAGGACACATGCGTCAGGAATATGCTGATGTATATGAAGATGGAAACTGTATCTACCCCAAGGATAAATAATTATGGAATCATGGAAGGCTGTTAAGTATCTACAAGCACTTACAGGGGCACAGGGAAACCAAGTAGTTGTTTGGATCAGCATACTGACAATTAAGCACTGTTCCTTTTATGAGGCATTGCAAAAAAAGGTTTTGAAAGAATATAATAACTTTGTGGAGACAGTGGAGAACAGCCCTTGATTTTCAATAGTTTTTTTCTGGTATTCAGATGGATGTACTTTGCAAATTAAGTGTAATGAAGAGAATGCAAGGTAAGGGTATGGCTCTGTGTTGGTGTAGGTATTGCAAGATAAGGAAGCTGCCAGGAGTTGTGTGTGTAGTTAGTTTTCAGTGCCTGTAGCAGCTGGAGCAATAGTTTCTAATAAGTAAATGTTGCCTTTTCTCTGCTTGCCTATTGCTTTCTGAACAAGGCCTTCTCTCTGTACCTCTTTGTGGTGTAGTTCAGATCAAGTTTGTGCTTCTGAAGAAATATGGCTGTCCAGGCTTACTGTGCCTTGACCTCCATTGTGGGATGGTCTCAGAACTAATGACCTGGATTCCCTTTTAGGTGAAACTAAAAGGGAAATGTACTCCAGCTGCTAACTGAATTAGAACAGTTGTCTTATGTAAGCTGTTAATAGAATCAATACTCTGTGATCACCAGCCATGGTGTGGTCTCCGATTAGGAGCATGGTGAATCCCACTAAACCAACTGAGGTTTTTTTTTAAGAAGTTGTTCTGGCTGTCTAGGTTCAGAAGGTCTGTGTCTGACCCACGTTTAATGCCTGCTTCTCTGCTTTTCGTAGGTAGTATGTCTGTGACAGTAGTCCTCTCACAAAACATCTCATTGTGGACATAGTGCAAGCACAACTATTTTTATTTTCCCTTCTCCTCCTTTATAAAAGCACATCCCTCTAGTATTTTGTAAGACAGTGGTACAGTTGTATGTTCCTCTTACCCAAGGGTTCAGCAGAAAGTTAACATGGTAAAAAAGCAGGATCTAATCTTCCTGAATGAGATTTTTATCACTCTGGTCATTTTTTACAATGATTTAAGTAGCACACAGTCTAGAATTGCTCTTTCAGAATGTAAAAACTAGAAGAAAAAGGAAAACTGTCAGTGGTAGTCAAGCGGATCCTGTATTACAGGCAGAGGCCAGTGCTTGCTATCTATGTATTTGGCATGGATTGAAGAGAGCAAATTAATACTCCTGTCCTACTTCCAGGAGTGTCTTGAGCTCTGTATAAACAGCAGAACATTATGGTATGAGTTTATTTGTTAGGAAGACTTCAGACTAAATTGGAAGAATTTTAGGCATATGAGGATGCAGTGATTAACAAGGAAGGTTGTGGACACTGTACTGCTTAGTCATGCCAGCTGCACTTCAGATTGTCATGAAATTTATTTCTTGGGCATGAAGTCCTTATATCCTTCATGCTGACAAACTTCAAGGTATGGTCTCATTATCATGCTTAGACCCCTCATAGTTGTTGCCACAATTTATTTTGTGCTCCTGTGTACTGTGTGAACCTAATTGAATACTGGTAGAGAGCAAGAAGTCTATGCTTTTCTCATTTTACAAGTCTAGCTCTAAAATTCCTGTTGCCTTATTCCTTCTGTCCCCAAGCTACCTCTTTCTAAACTGATGGTTTGCTTCAGTTTGCAAGAAGTGATTGAAAGACAGTTTTCATGGTGCAGTGCTGGTAGCTGTAAAGCTAATTTGACATGGACATACTACCTTATAGCCTATGCTGGTGGAGTACCACCGTTTAAGGACAGCTTTCTTCCAGAAGTAAAAATGCCTGTCACCTGTTGGGGTTTGTTTTTGGGTTTTTGAGGTTCAAGACCTCAGGTTCCCTAGTTGCCTTGTTGGGAGTTGTGATACTTTGTATCTTTTATTATACAGTTGTTTTGTTTTAGGCATATGGACTAGGCTTCATGTGATCTATTCTGAATTGCTTTTTTTTTATTTTCTAAAATTGAAATATTTAGAATTAAATATTTGCTTTTTATTACTGTTGGGCTATATTGGTTTAGACTGGCTTGCTGCCTTTTCAAGATGTCTGTTGTGTGTTGGGAAACATGGCCTTGCCAAAGATGAAATAACACTTTTTAAGTTTTAAAGAACCCACTGCCCTCTGAAAAACCAGCATAATTGTCCTTCAAATTGAAGAAATATATTTACTTTTGTATAAACATGGATTATATATATTTTTTAATTCTTTATCCATATAAGTGCACATGACCTTTATTTTAACTCCCAAATCAGTGTTTCGGGTTTGAAGGCTGAGCTCTTTTTCAAGTGCTTGTGTGGCACTAGATCTGTATGTCATTTAATGTATGACATTTTCATAGGCTGTTAAAACAACCCTGCAGCTGTAGACTGCAGCTCCCATTTTCTTCCTTCAGCAGGTAAAGTTTGAGTTAACTGGATGGCTGCAGGCTATGTTTCCAAGAATGCTCTTCTGGAGTCCTCTCTGACTTGCTGTAGAGTCTGAAGCATATTTACAGAAGTAGACACTTCACAATTTATATCAGATTTATGGTGGTGTTAGCTTAGCACAAGGAACGTGTTTGGAGCGTGCCTTTAAGTTAGTTGGTCTTATGCAGAACATCAGTTGGAGGTCTGTCTCAAGTAGCAACAAGAAAGGGTAATGCAGATAGGGAGTAGTACATGGAGAAAGGCTGAGGCAGCTAAATGAACAAACAGGTTAGGTGAGATTAAACTCACCTGATGGATGTGAAGGGGAGAGGGTTTTTTTGGGTAGTGGTCCTTTAAGCTTTCATAGCTTTACAGGTAATTCTAAATACATTGTTTAATCAGATGATGGTAGCATGCTTACAATGAAGGATTTGTTTGCCTTGGACACCTGACTAGGCAAGAAATCTCTCATTTATTTTGGTGAAACCTTGTCAGGATGCCATATATTTTTGAAGGATATAATCCTAATTTTGGACATGTTGGAGTAGTTTTCCATGTGTATGAATATTTTGGGGGATCCTGCATAGTGCTGAATTTCTTGAATCTGTCATAATATTTCAACCTTAGTAGTTTAATACATTACTATTTTCTCCTATGCTTTGAATTTTTTTTTCTTCAGAGCAGATTACTAGAACACAATTTCATGGGTTTGTTCTAAAATAGATGTGGATGCTGTTTTCTGGATCAACTCATATTTCAGCAGAAATCAATGCTTTATGCAACATGTGTTTCTGATTTGTACTTTTTTTAAAGCCTTTGGCTTTTGGGCAGACACTTTAAAATTAGTCTTATTCACTCCCCCACCTTATTTCTGTTATTCCCTTATTTTTTTTTTAAATTTCTAAGTGTGGATGGTTTTTTTTAAACACTGAAAATGTGGGCACTGACTTCCTAATTAGCTTCTCCTTTCTACTTAGAACTCCACATTAGCTATAATTATGTTTTGATATTTGGCTATAGAAGTTTATTCCTCTTCTTTTCATAACGTCTTCACCATGTAAGGTCTAATTTTTCTCTGTAAGTGTTCCCAAGTTCTGTAAAATACGATTTTGACAAAAATTAATGAAATAATATCTCAGCAGCTCTCCTTAGGTTTATGAGTCTTTTGCTTTGATTCTTGTTGTCTTTCCTTCAGTTTACTTGGCTGATGGAGCTCACTCAGTGCTTTCCATCTTGCTTCCAGCTTTAGCCTACTTTTTCCCATGTGTTGTCTGAATTGGAAAATTTGCTTATCTCTCAGAAAACAGAATCAGCCCCCAAAAGGTGATGAAGTTGCTTGATTTCTTTGTTTGTTCTGGGTTAGTGTGTTGAATGAGCTTGCTGGGTGATCCAGTGAGGGCTGAAGGTGTCATACAGAGAAGACAGCAAGTGTAGGAGAGGCTCAACTCTGCTTTAGGTGTGTTGTCTAAATGCATCCTTGTCTGAACAATCTCATCCCACTAAATTATATATTGAGTGGTTATTAGCTGACTTACTGAACTGGCCTTTCTGAATGATAGCCAGTGCTTCTCCCCCCCCCTCCCCGAGTTTTCTGGGACTAGAAAATATTCAGGACCTAGTGTCTATTACAATGCCATGTTAATGCACTTTGTGATTTCAGTTCAATATAGGGAGTAAAGAAGCAGATTTGATCCTTTTCAAAACTGAATTGTTTGAGAAATACCATGGTGCGAATTCAGAATCTCAAAAATTAGTGTTAAATTGAGAAATATTCATAAACATGTTAAATTTTTCTCAGTACTGCTACTGGTGATGGGGAATTTGCTGGATAGGATTTTGCTGAAAATTAAAGTATTATGAGCTTGTTGCACATGAGCTATCGTTTCTGAAAACAAGAGCTAGATACCAATCTGTAAGACTTTCCCTGGAACTGCAGTGTATTAGGAGTAGAGATTTATTGGCGCAGAAGCTACAAACCGTGCTGGGAGTACGTCCTGGTTGAAGTGTTTCCCCATGTCTTAGTTGTGGAAACTTGCATATTGTTGAGAATATTTTATTGTTATCTAGTAAGGCACAAGTAACCCATTGCTCTCTCTGTGTCTCTCCCCCTTTTCCTCTTTTATTTTTGCTTCTGTAATATTCTATAAAATTGATTCTAGTATTTGACTGTTACTTGCCACTGGCAAATTATGTTCTAATTAAAACAAAACAGAAAACCCCTACAAAATAAGAAAACGGAATTATGTATGCCAACAGCCAGTAAAACTGTTTGACCCTCACATATGCACGTTTCTCTTTAGTCATGCACATGAAAACTTAAAAACCTATGCCAAATGCCAGTGTTAACAAAATCTGTATTATTTATTTTAACCAAAAGCAGGTGGTTCTCTTTTGTGCATGGGTAATCATGTTTCTTTGCTCATCTCTGTACAAGTTCTGTCCTGCAATACAATTTCACTTTAGTGAGCTACCTCTTAAGCATTTCTTTGACACTTAATATCCATACATGTCCCATGTTTGTTGTTGTTCCAATTTTGCCTGTGAAGAAGTTCAAAAGTTGACAGTTCAGTAGTGTTGCCCATGTGGAGGGGAAGAGTTTGTCTCACAAGGAAGCTGATGTTGCTGCTTTTACTCATTTAAAACTTTAGTTCCCTATTGCCTACGTTGTTGCTTGAGATTCCATTGCTCGGAGAGTTGTGATGTTAGAAGTGAGGAAGCAGCAGACTTACTTCTCTGTGCTGTGCTGGCGTAGAAAGCTGGTTCTTTACGTTTGTGTATATATATGTGTGCATGTGTCTATGCATAGTAAAGACAGCTTCCCATCTCACTGTTTTTCACTTCATTTTTGCTGGATGGTAAGGAGGAACAGTTGGGACAAGAAACATGAATAGCACTTACTTTACATAGTCATAACTTCACTTTTATTCAATTTTTTAGTAATGCAGTGATAGCAGTGAATTCAGTTTTCTGACTCTCTTGTCGGCAGGCACTGTCATGTATGTCCAGCTGAATGGTAGTCAGTGTATATTTAACTTCTTAAACAAACAGACAATTTTTTCTTCTGAAGTTCTTTCATGGACCATCTTTACATGTTCTGTAATCACTAGAAAACTGCAGACCCCAGACTGATTATTTACACTATGTAGTACAGATATATTCTAGAAAATTTACATTAAGGTTGTATATGTTACAGTTGTTTATAGAGCATATTAGCTGAATTTGCTGTGTGGAGGGAGAAGGGGAAGAAGATAAGTAGGGGATTTCTAGGCTGCAAATGAACTTGGAAAATGAATGTCAGGTTGAACTCTTGGCAAAGCACCAGTTAGTGCATCACTGAAATGCAAATAATATTTTTGTTCTGTACCAGTTAGGATAGTATCCAGTACCTTTTTTTTTTTTTTAAGGGATTACATGTAGCAAATCAACATCATAGTAAGGAAATGGATGGCATAATAAGTTAAATACTAGAGCTATGCAGTGATGACCATTGTAACTTGCATTTTAGAACTTTGGAGTATGTTGTGGGTCTCAAAATTGTGGTGGATTTGAATATAAATACACTAGAATTGCTTTTAGTGCAGTTTAATGCAGTATGTTTCTACAGAAAAAAGTCAACAGGTCAGTAGGTAGAAAAAACAATACCTCCCGTTAATGTTAGTGATTTGCATATGCTCATATATTTCAGATGAGATTACCTGTGTTAAACTATTTGCTGTCTCTGGGATATGTGCAAGTACAAAGGGTTTATGTGTGTCTATGTACATGAGTTTTCTAAAATCAACTTTGCCAGCTCATGTTGGAGAAAACTTCATGAGGCTTACTGGGTGACTGGGCTGTTGGTTAGGTCTTCTGGAAGTTCACTCCTGACATCAGCCCTCCTGAAGACAATTCTTTAACTCTGTATCTCATGCTTTTAGTGTTTTGCACTCCAACACTTATAACCTTCAAAACACAGATACTTTGGCATGCATGGAGGTACAGTGGAGTTGAACAAACTATTGCATTTTGAATAAACTTAAGAAAACTACTAATTGCACAACTTAGGAGTTGCTTCAGAATGACTGTTTTGAATACAATGACATGTGCTTCTGAGTTTATTAATCTTTCTGTGATACTGCCTGTCACATACAGATATGTACAAGTATATCCCATCAGAATTAGAAGATGGCACATCTTGCCTGAAACTTGTTTGTTAACACATAATGATTTTGGAAACACGTAAGTATCCTGAGTACCAGCACTTCAAAACATAATACAAATGCTGTATCTGTAACTTTATATATTGGGAGACTGACTATGGAGACAGCTCAGACAGTGATATAAAAGTTCATCTGTTTGAGGAACTGTTCTGAGGATAGTCCTGGACAGGTAACAAACTGAGTCAATCTGTGTTAGCCAGCCAGCAGACTCATTCCTCTCTGCTGCAGTCCATATCCTTCCTTGTGGTGTGGACTAAGGTGTTTGGAGATTAGAAGCTGGCTTGTACATCCCTGATGAAACTGAATTTCAAATTTTAGGTGAAGTTACATTTGCTGTTATGCAGCTCGGGGTTCAAACCTGCACCAGCTGCTTTCAGAACAAGGTTTTCTTGGCAGAAGTCTTCACTGTTCATGATTATGCACCATCTAGAAAAGGTCATTTGGTTTCCTTTTTGCTGTGGTTAATTTGGTGAACTGGTAACTGGGAGTGCTGTCATGGTACGTATTCTTGAATTTTGGGAAGGAATCCATTTGCATAGGAAGAGACAAACAGTGATTGCTGCAATACTATCGCTACAGAACTGCATTTCAGAGCAGATCTTTGGGTTTTTTTATAGGAGAAAACCCCAATGTTGTTCTTTTTTTGACCTGCTTGATTACTGAACGTATAATACAACAAAAGTATTTGTTTTAATTCTGCAGGTGTGCAAATAGATATAACAGTTGAAACTTGGATACTACGATCTTGCTGATTTTATATTCCAGAGTATAGGTTTACTAAGGCAAATGCAAATACTAACATCTAAGTGGTGTATTTCTCTTTATAAAGTGCAGATAAACTGTTCTGCTGTGTAGATACAGGTCTATAAAGTAGAAAGATTAAGAATAATCCTTGTACCTTTACTGATTTTACTTAGCTTTTTTTCTGACCTAGTTATAGCAATAGTCAGTGTCTTTGTTCCAAGGTATAGGGTGAAAGGATTTATATATCATCTTTGGCATAATTCCTAGAAGTCTAAGGTCAGATTCTGATTGAACTTTCCCCGGCGTAGATCTGGAATGCCTCAATTGATTTACTTTGGAGTAATTCCAGATTTGTCCCCATTCAGCTGACATCAAATCAGGACCCTACAATCTGGCTTTGTTTCATGTAGTTGGGTGAAGAGTTTGGATTAGTATGGTTTAACAGGGAATGAGGTGAGGTAATGCATTTAAAAATATTTCCTTGGAGAGGAAGTAGTTTTTCCTCGTTTGTTGATAGATTAAAGCATAGTTAAATTTGTTGGAATGTGTTTTAGCTCCTCATTATAGCAAACCCTACTATTTCAGGATGGGCATGATTACAGATTTTGTAGTGGAAAAAACCTGTAATTTATCCACCTTTGGTAAAAGCATCTTAAAATTCCAAAAAGACAAAATACTCCTAATTCTTTCAAGTACAAAGTGTACTCTGAAATTATAGCTTGTTCCTTTTGGAAAGAGCGGTATTTTCTCTGACAGGGTGTGATTTTAATTATAACTTACTAGATACAGTTATTGAGCTTAAGGAAAAAAATTCTGTTTATTCATCTATTGCTTGTGACTTACCTTAAAATACTTGTACTTAAAGAGTGGTTCCTGCTAAATAATTTTGATGGACAACTGATGTAGATTGTGTTTTATTTTGAACACTTACAGGCTGTAATAAACTCTGTCCTAGCAAGCTGCCCTTTTCCCAAAAGACTGGGAAAATGTTGAGGTTTAAATTTCTTCTCTAATGAAAACTCATTGTCTTAAATTTTTACAGGCCGTAGAACCTCAAGTACTGTGCTGCTGGCAATATCCTGGTCCATCCAGCTGTCTCAGTCATCTTCTTAGTTTAACTCCAACTGTTAAATAAACATGAACTTTAACTGTAAATACTTAATTCTTTGTCTCCGGGGAAAATGGAACAAACTTGATTCCTCTATTCAGAAATACAAAAGTGTATAAATATATTTCCTCCCTCCCCGCCTCCCTTAGCATGTTTGTTTAGTGGTTCTGCCTCTTGACTTGCTAAGTAATCGTGTCCTGAGGCCATCACCTTGGCTTACTGAAGATCCTCATTTGGTTTCCTTTACCCAGGCTCCTGTCAGCTTTGGACTAGTTGGAGTCTAGCAGGGCTAGCTGTCAAAATGCAGCGGTCTAAAGAGTCCAGAATATTGTAAGGGTTTGTCCTTAATTTTCAGTATAAGTCCTTATGCCTTGCACCTAACTAGAGGATGAATAACACCAAGCTGCTTTACCCTTTTTTATTTTGTATGCATGAAACATTCTTCTGGAAGACTTTGTCATGTAAAGAGCTCTCTTGGAGTTATTTAATTTTCAGTATTTTCAGTTAAATATAAAAATGTATTTTGGTTTTATTAGATATTTTTTTTTTACTGTTAGCCTGTAAGAGTTTTTCAACATTTCAGGTTAGTGTAGGATTCCCTAAAATAAGCTAACAGCTGCTGCAGCAGTAGTAATGTGTAATTACTTAGAACTAGGCCCTAAGCTCCTGATATTTGTGACTTGTGTTGATAATTAGGGACTACTTCTCAAAGAACACCAGGGATTTTCCATGCAGTTCTGTCAGCTGAGTGATCTCCTGATCAATGCAATCAATGCTGCTCTGCTGTCTACTGTGGAGACCAATTGTGTTCCTGTCCTTTGGGTGGGTGGACTGCTCTTCAGTTTGTTTTTTATTCCTGGTGGCAGGAGAGTGCCATATTTCATGGCTTCTGGGCCACTTTCTCTAGGTGAGTATCATCTGGGCTGTGTTGTATATGAGTGCAGTTCTGCTGCCTTTTGGAAGCCTCTGCCTTCCTGCATCCCTAGTGGGTTCCAGGTGTTTTAAGCTTTTTGCCCTGTGGTTTTTCCCCAGCAGGGCCTGATGAAGACCTGACAAAGAGGGTGGGCAAGAGTGTGTTGCTGACTCCATACAGTTCATTCAGCCTATTCCTGATGGTCCTCTTTACCATATGTTCCTCAGATGTGGACAGTGATGAAGTTGTGGGGTAAATGCATTGTTCTGGCAGTGGGAAGTGGCCATCTTTCCTGGAAGCTCTTCAACCCTTTTCCCAGCGTGCATTTAAATATGGGCTCATTATATTATGGGGGAGAGGCTACAAGCCTCCTAGATAAAATGGTTGTGGGGAGCAGGCTGCCTGCTCTAGTGCAGTCATCTGGTGTGCAGCTGAGGTTCTTAAGAGAGGAGGCCAAAGGGAAGAAGCTAGATGAATTGTCCTGCCATACTGCATATGGCCTGTGGGCTATAGGTTGTTACTCCTAGATATTTGCTTACAATCATGAAGAACATTAAGATTTTTGCAGTAAAAATTTAGAAAAATACTTAACAGCATGAGGAAAATCTGCTTAAGCCACAATGAACTCTAATTCTTTTTACCAGCCTTCCACAAGGAGGGAGCATCTGGTGGACAGAATAGATCAGAGTCCCGAGTACATATGCTAGTGGTTTTATTGTCATCAATAGACATTACATTTTTGTTGATTTATTTTGTGCAACGAATAAAACTTCATTTCCTGCTCTGTTAAGGATGTTCTATTTTGCTTGACTTGTACAAAAATGAACTATGGTTGTATCCATATAAAAGTTGAAAGCCATTGGGTGACATGGAGTTAATGGTGGACATCTTTTTTTGTCTATTTATACGTATACAACAGTTCTCATCTGAAGTCCTCTAGTTGTTGATAATGCTAAATCTTCTGCAGTTAACTTTCCCTTCTCAGCACTGTTACCTAAAGGTCATGATACTCTCATCTTTTCTTCATTTATTACATATCTAAGAGTATTCCACTCATAAATGTGGCTTATAAAACTGTAGTTTATTACCCATATACAGATTGTTTAAGCACTTCTGTCCTCAGTAAAGTAAAATCAAGTGAACTCTGCATATAATTGCAAAAGCTGACATTCACTTCTGCCGGTGTATGTATAACACAGATTAACTTGAGAAAGGATCATGTTATACCTGCTCAGTGATTTTACTTCTGGTATTTTTGATGAAAATATAATTTCTGCAAAATGGTGTTTTCTTTCTAGTGAAATTCCAGTGTTGTTTTTAGGCTTTCTTTGTCTTGTCTTTTTGAAAAAAAACCCCAAAGAACAAAAAAACCAACCAAGATATCAAGTTTGGAAGAATACAGAGCAGTATTTTCCTGCTTGTCAAAGTAGGACCCTCACTTTTTTGGGACTATTCAGTATTGAGTTTTATCTAATTAAGTTGCTGCTCTGTTGTGTGTGACTTGTAGCTTGGTTGTTTCTCCATTCTGGACAGTGTGTCTTTAATGTGTAGCATGTTTGTATTGTTTTTTCACTTGAAAGAATACATCTCTTAGATCTTTGCAAATGGCTTATGCATTACAGTTATGTATAATATTCTTGTATAGGCAGAAAGCAAGGATGTAAATGTGGCATTCTGTTATTTTCAGAGTTTATGCCTGCCTCTAGGGAGATACGTAGTGCTTTCTTAAGTGATTTCTATAAGTAACCTTATGAACACATTCAGATCATAATAGCATAAAAACTTTCTTTTTACATGATGATTTTTTTTCATCACTGAACACTGTTGTGATAAATTCAGATATGGTATGATCTTGTCATCTGTGCTGGCTTGATATAGCTCCTTGTACAAATCAAAATCTTCTTGGTATTTATTTCTGTTCTTGAGTATAAATTCATGTGTTCTGCCATGTTTACTCTTATTATTGAATAAAATGATTTTGTTCATGCAAGGTTATCCTCTTTTTTATGCAATTTAAGAAACACAAGTATATTTCTTAATATACATTCTGTCTTTGCTCTGGTTTTGGTTCTCTACAAGTTGCGTCCTGTTCAAAAAGAAACAGGGGCTAAATCTGTGTTCTGTTCAGCTTCTGAAAGTCACTAGATGTGTAAAAACAAATACTGAAGTATGGTAATTTCTGATTTCAAGAATATACTGATTAATCAGTAGTGACTCTAAATGAATAACAGATGTGTCTTGCATAGTGTGGAGACTTCTTTATTTGTGCTTTCACTACAGTATCAAATCTTGTTTTAGGAATGATAGCAGGGCAGGCAGGACATGGGGAAGGGAGGACATGGATGCTTGTTGACATCTGGATCAGACCATGCATATAAGAGTTTGGTAGGCTTCAACATTTTCAGAATGATTCTTAGCTTTACTGCCTGAGAGATGTCATACGTTTCAGTCTTCTACTCATTGTTTACTTTGGATCACCACACGCTTTGCTACCTGCTACTCTGTAAGATGCCATTCTCTACCTGAGCTATTTTCTGCTTCCTGAGCTTATGTTTTGCCTTTCTGAACTTTCCCTTCCTTGCTCCAACCACCTCTCTCACTTAACAAGCCCCTAGTGCTTCAATTGCTGTTTAATTTTGAATGTTAATACATATTTATTGAAGCTATTGCATAATTTATTTTGCCTTAATTAGAGTGTGCAAGACCTGAGTTTTGGATAGGATTCATGTTGTATTTTGAAGATGAATGGTATTTAAGCACTCTCCCTGTCACAAAACCAGGCCTTAGAAGCTTGTCCTGCAGTTCTGTTCTAGCTTCCATACATTTTTTTTAATTCAGAATCCTGATCTAAACTAGGCTGAAAGTTAAAATAGCATCAGAATAGAGGACAAAAGTAGTTTTTATCAATGTCTACAGTATTTGAAAACATTTATTTCTTAAAGTTTGAGTCTTAAAGATTAATAAGTGCCTATCTGACAAAACCAGTTGTATAGTATGTCTTTTTGAGATTAAATTTATACAACTAAAAAAAAAAAATCAGATTTGGATTCCATTAGAATAACTCAATTCCTTTAATAGACTATCTGGATGAATGTAAGAATTTAAAATGTTGAACACTTGCGCAATTTCTTGTGTGAGTTTCAAAGTATTTGCAGTTGGCTTGGTAAGCAGAGGTAGAGTTCATAGAATTTTCTGATGTATTTTTTTTTTCTGGCAGTAAAAAGTACAAATAGTAGTAGTCTTTATCACAATTCTGTTTATAAACAGAGCTGTTTATAAACTCTCATTTGATAATATTTTTAATGAAAACCAGTTTATTTTAGGAATAATTGCCTTTTCTTTACTCTCTTGGAATACTATCCTTGTCCTGTTTTTCTCTTTGTTCTTTTGGGAACTTTCATTTCTAAAAAAAAATGTGATTCCATGAACTGTTTAAATATTTGATGTTTTGTCCAAAACTTTCTCATATATAAATCTGTGATTCTATAAAACCACTTCTGTATTTTTACTAGAATGCTAAATATTTAAGAGTGAAGTCAATGCATCACTGGAATGTCATGCCTCTTCTCATGATCCATTTTCTTGAGTCATTGCTTTTCCAATCTCCTAATTAAAATCACCCCTTTCATGGAACACAGATATATACTTTAACACATTAGAGAACAGTGATGGATACTATGCATTTAAATACAAATTTAAATCACAATAGCAGTATAAAATGCAAGTACTTTTGTACACTTTTTTTGTACATTATTTTCATTTTGCTGTAGTCTGACTTGGAGAAAAGAATGTATTGACAGTAATGTACCTTGTGATTTGGTAGAAAGAGCGTTCACAGTGTGGTTTTATATATGTGTGTTTCTTGTGGGGTTTTGTCTATGGTAAGGCAGCAGATAATTATGTTCCCACATGTTGCTGGTTAAATTATCTGCTCGGTAAATCAGTTCTTTTGTTCCTGTGTAACAGCAGCAGTGACAGACTTCTAGCAAGGTGTAAGTTGTTGGAAAAAATCCCTAATAAAACTGATAAGTTTATCGAACTTCAAAACTAATCTCTAATACATGTACATATTCAGGGACAATACTCACTGGGGTTTAGTCTCTGCTGTATTGAAACTAGCTGCCTGTTGGCGTTCAGTGTAGATAGCTAACTTTTTTTTTTTTGTGTGACCCAAGCACTGAGTATGTAGGTTATGCAGAAGGCTTCTTGTTGCTACAAAGTGTGGCGCTTAAGATGCTGCAGAAGATCAGCTTGGGGACAGCACTGTTACTGTTTCGCTGCCCTTATGGTACCTGCTGAGAAGTCTGCAAAGCCCCTGACTCCCAAGGTTGGCCATCTCATCCATTGCTGTCCACAGCCCTTCCCTCACCTTGTGTGTGGTCCAGCAGTTCCCCAATTGTCAAAACTCACAGTAGCTTTACCCCATGTGTTTAATTACTGTGATATTTATTGACCTTAATGCAGTTCTGAAACCAGTAGTTTGGTTGCCCAAAGATTAATTTGAAAATATTTAGCTATTTTAATTTCCTACTTAACAGTGGGATCTGCACAAAATACCATGTGAGTAGCAGGTAGTTTCATGATTCTCTGGAGGTCATGGTTTGCTACAGCTGTTGTACTCTTATTCAAGAAAATGTTTTACTGAATATCTCATAACAACCTGCTGTTATATAGTCATGGTGGTATTTTGTAATATACCTACAATAATCCACCTGCATGGATTTCAGAAAAAGCTTTAATGAATTGAGTCTGCTAGCTTCCTCCTACCTCCCCACCCTGAGTTGGAGAATGTCCCAAATTCTGCTTGGAAGATAATACTGGGGCAAATTAACTCCGAAACTCAGGATTCTTCCACATGAGAAACACAACTCCTTTTGGAAAAAAACCCAGCCTTTCTAGGTGTGTAGAGTTAACAAACATGCCTTGCATTTTTATCTGAAATGCATAAACACAGTATCTTTATTCTAACTATATTGTTTTGTATGGGGCTCTTTTACATCAGGAACAACTGGATGTATTTGAGGTGCATACTGGCACCTAATTTCTGAACATTGAGCCATGGGAGAATCAGATGGTTTAAAAGGTAGTCATCTAAACAACTGTACATTGGTATGGGGAAAAAACCTGTTTCCAATAACTTCTATAGATCTTGCAGTATTTAATATACATCTAGTAATAGTTGTGTATGTAATTGTCTCTATATGATAAAAATCAATTATTGGACGTAGTTTTACATTCAGATGCCAAATTAAAATTTACTGTCAAATGTGAGTGAGGTTTCTTTTTCCATTTAATAATGCTGGAACTAAGATTTACCGCTCTCTGTGTAGTTCAATTTAGTATATTGTAGTTGATTGAAGTATTGCTGTGAGATGCTTATGGGAATTTTCTCATGCTAGTTGGTTTGGCTGTTGTTCAGAGAGTCATTTTCATAACTTCTTCCAAACTATTTTGGTAAACTTACAGATCTTATATATAATAATCCATTTAGTAAATTTTAAAACCTTGCAGAGAGACAGTCATGCATTTGAGTTTTATGTAGCAAAAGAGATATCTGTAAAAGAGAGTAAGGGCAATGTCTACTACTTTTTTTTCTTCCTTGGATTAAGCTAGTGACTGGCCATGCTATGACTAGCACTCTTCAGTGAGGGTAGTATTTCTTATGTATTAAAGATGCTGTTTTTAAGGAGCACTTTTGGGTTTTTTTCTACTATGCTTTTTTGTTTCCTTTGTTTTTTGTCATCTTTGTCGTACTATCTCACCTTCATTTCTGATCATCTACTATTCTGTCCTTTTTGGCATTATTCAGTAGCCAATATTGGAGTAGATAACTATTGAAGAAGCTTCCTATTATTGTGGATGAATAAGCTTTTAAGACCAACAGGAGTTTTTTGATCATCTAATCTGATTTTCTTATGAGAAAGTGTCTATACATTTACTAATTTTCCTTATCTTTAGAGCTACCGTAAATAAAGTGTCTTCCTTGGGCTAACATATATCACCCAAAAAATTAGTTTGGTGTCTGAAAGCTTGTTGTTTTTTGGGTAGACTTATGGAGGATTTTTTTTTAAAATGTGATCAGGATGTTTTTAGGGCTAGCAGCCCTAGGAAGTTGAACGTCTCTGGCCTTGTTACTGCACACTTGAAAATACAAGAGAAAACTTCGACTTGGTGGTTTAATGATTCTTTCTGATATATACTGCCACAGGGCTGGTGCTCTCCCACTTGCATGCTCTGGGCTAATAGCACTTGCAGCAGGGGAACAACATGAGACTCTAGGGTGGAAGGCAGAAATAAAGAATACTTTCTCCCTTCAGACATTAGGAAGACAAGGAGGATTTAATGTTTACAACTTGTTATGGAGGTTGTGAGACAGAAATTTGGCAGTTTTAACAGTAGCAAGCATAGGAGAGGACTCAACTGGATGAGTGGTCTGTAGCTGGTGTATACTTTTTTAATGACTTATTTGGCAAAATGAGCTATGTCATCTTTTGGTTGCATGAGTATGGATGGATGGATGGACAGGCTTAAGCATAATGGAATGTATTAAGCCAAGTGTAACATTTGCGTAGGAGCAGTGAGGGAGAGAATAAAGGGGGTGGGGATGGAAAAAGAAGTCCTCTGTGTTGTGATGTGCACTGTGTTATTTCTTCATACTTGCTTCCTCAGCACTGTGTGGAACATACCCAAGTTTTAGACTGGATAAGCAGCTCTTGTGCATTGTTTGTCTTGTGGTTTTTTTGTTTGTTTGTTTTTTTTTTTTTAATTCAACTGAAAAGCCTGACTACTTTTCAGTGCTACCTCTTCCCTTCCTGCAGTTTTCTGTCCTTCATGCTGTTGATGGAGCAGTCAGCAAAAATTGACATTGGAGGCCCTCAGTTTGTGGTGCTTTTGAAGACTTTTGAAGTTGAAATTAGAGTTGGTTAAAAATATTTTTGTGAGAATTTAATCTTGTTAAAAAAACTTAACATACACGTGTTCTGCATAAGAGAAATGTTCCTGCCATCTTTGATCATTTGCCCTTTGGGATAGAACCCAAAGCTACTGCAAAGAGTTACTTACTCTATGTTGTTACTTTCAGCACTTGTAAATCACAGTTGATAAGGAAAGAGAAGGTGCAGTACTGTGAAACTTGGTAATTCCTATCTTTTTTAATCTGTGATCCTTCAGCAGCTTTGAAGTGCTTCCCTGCTTTTAGGAATGTGTACATAATCAAAGTGGTCACCATCCATAAATGTCTTGAGTTCTGTGTACCTTATTTAAACATAACCAACAGGAGGTGACAAATACGGTTTCATCAGTAATTTGCATTAATCAGAGCTCTTTGAAAGTGAAAAGCTAGTGTCTTGGTGACTCATCTTTAGCGCCTAATTACACTGCAAAACTTTTATTCTAGAACATATCCCAGTTGGCCCTATCATGTGGAAACAAGAGGAGTGTCTTTAGAGCCTTCTGCTATCTCACATCATGCATCTTAGGCTTTGCGATGTTTAGTTCTTGTTGTGTTTGTAGCTTAAGAAGTCTTCAATCTGATATCAGAAAAAATGTAATATTCCAAATCCAAATACGTTTAAGTAATTTTGTTGTGATTGACCTAAAATGATGTAGTGGTGAGGGTGGTTTGCATTAAAGAAAGAAAATCTAAACTTCTGCTTAGTTTTCTAAACCAAGCATACTCTTATGTAGTAAATAAATGTTTTTCATTGTATGTTTTTAGCACTGTTGTTTCTTAGACTAAAGCAGTCTATGGTCTCTACACATTTTAAAAACCTTATCAGACAGGGAAGTGTTTCACACTGGAGTGTAAACCTGAGTGGCGGGAAAAAGCCACAGATTATCTATCTCCACTGTTGCATTGAAACTGCAACTCTTTAATTGTATCTTACATTAATTTTCATATTGCTTTTTCTATTTAAACTATATTTGTTCATCCTAATGCTTGCAGAGTATGGGATAGTTTAAAAAATGACTGCATGTGGCTGAAAAAAGGCTGTTCATTTGGTATAAATTCTTACCTACATGTAAATGTGCCTGTGTGCTTCCACAAAGGGAGCAGGATGCAGTTCTAATTGCCAGATCATGTTTCTAAAAACATATAGAAAGTGGGAAGTACAGTTCAGTATATTTAAAAAGATGGATATTTAGATATCCCTGTGTGATTATATTAAGAGACTTGTATTAATATGATCTATTGCCACAGTCATGTCCTGTGGTAATGTTCTTGATATGTAGTATATTGTATGTTTGAACCTTGTATTAAAGCTTAGAAACTGAGGCTCACATAGATATGAAAGGATTATTTAGCACCCAACACTTCTGTACTTGTTCAGTATGAAGTGGAGGTGTGTCATTCTTTGCATCTCACCTTCTTGAGCAGGAAATTTGGAAGTGCCAGCTAGTTAGCTGTATGAAAGCTAGATGTATTTTTTTTAATATAGTATAAAACAAATACTTAATTTTTTTGTACAGTGAGGCACAAACTTGTGTTCCTCACCAACAATAAATCTTGAAAGACCAGCCCTTAGAATCAGTTGACCGTGCTTAGTCAAGATTTCAGGAAAAAAAAAGTTGCTCAAACTGTCATGTTGTAGAGCTTTATATTTCCAGAGCACTTTAACAATATGTGTGTATCAATACTTTATGTTGAATATAGTTTTTAGAATTTTACTTGTTTATTTATGCTAATGATATATAGGACTCATTCAGAAGTGATAGTCGCAGTGTCCAACTTTGTAGGCACAAGTCCGATATAGCTTAACCTTCTCTGTGAGATATGGGGTAGATATTTGGCCACAGGCTCTTTGAGGGGGAAGGAAGGGAAAGACAGTAGTGAGGAGACCTGCCTGGAAAGAGTAAGTGGAGGGTGTCTGTGGTGGATTCAGGAGTGGATGGACTATGGCTAAAAAGCATGAACCTTATCCCTGGGTCATTGCCATGGGTGGACAATCCTGGGTTAGGATAGTCCTTAAATTATTGGTATTACCTAAAATTCACACCAAGACTCTTTTTGTAAAGTGAGGGATTTGCTTTCTGAATAATGGAATTACCTGTTACAACTGCTCTTCAGAACTGCAGATAAAAAGCATCAGTCAAGGAAAGTTCTCTTTTCATTTGGTATGAATGCAGTTGCGCTTCAGTGAATTTAGTGTTGTGGGTAGTATGTTTTAAGTTAGTTTTTGAAGAAGCTAAAGCTGTCTTCCATCCCCAAAACTATATACCATGTAAAATGGTAAGTGTTAGAGAAACCTGAATGAGTTGATGACTTAATGGTGTTACCTGTGATTGCTCATGTCAAACTTAAATTTATAAAACAAATTTGTTAATGTAAATGAATAGATAAAAACCTGATGAATTAAAGAATTAAGATAACATTTTTGTGAATTTAGTTTTAAACATATTCCTTGGCCTATGTTATTCAATAATTTTGTTACTGATGATGTTCCATGGTTTGATTTGAACAAGATACATAATTTTTTTTCTTCCACACTAAATGCTCCCTGAGTTTTCCTGCTTGGCATAGTATGAGATGAGAAGATGTTTCCAGGCTTTTAGTTTTTCTGTACATATTTTTTTCCCCAAGTTCTTTCGAATATTATTTCTCCACCCTGTTGACCAATTTTTAAACTGTTACTTTTGCATGTGTCTGGAGTGCGCAGTTGAGCACCAAACAGTAACAGTCCTGTCCCCATCTCCCCAGCTCCTTTCAGAATATTTATTTTGTTCCCTTGGGCACTCAACTTCTATTTCTTGCTGACACTCACTTTCCTCCCTAATTTTAAATGGGTACTCATTCTTTCATTGCGAGTTAGACCAGGGATAAAAGAGAAATTATTCAAAATGATTGATACAGATTTGGGAGAAGGGGTTTTGTTATTAATTTTACATTTAAAAACTCCTGTTGAGGTTTGAACCCAGCTGGCAGCCAGACATCATGAGGTTGGCCATTTACCTCTCCCCCCTTCCCAGTGAAATGGGGGAGGGACAAAAAGAAGAGAATTTGTAGG
The DNA here is from genome assembly GCF_003259725.1 of Athene cunicularia. Classification (NCBI taxonomy): domain Eukaryota; kingdom Metazoa; phylum Chordata; class Aves; order Strigiformes; family Strigidae; genus Athene; species Athene cunicularia. Next base: position 130,434,297 of record NW_020799095.1, read on the forward strand.
TTGAATAAAAAAGAATTTACTAAATGTAACAAGAGAACAACAGTAACAATAGCGAGTCCAAAAAGAAATGAGTGAAATGCAGCAGTGGCTTACCAAGTGCAGTGACACCC
>NW_020799095.1:130434456-130600764 GCF_003259725.1 Athene cunicularia
CCAGCAACAACACAACCTGACCTGACATAGTAAATGAGCCCAAACCCTGAGGAGAGCCTGCCCACCTACATCCCTGGGCATGACATCACATGGTATGAAATACTCCAATGAAAGTTAACTCCATCCTGTTCAAAGCCAGGACAACCCGCAAAACAACCCCTTCTAATGAGCTTGTACCAAGGAACGTATATTCATTTAAAGAATTTTGAATGTCAAAATTTATGTAAGGAAGTGGCATGCACATGGTGGTCTCTAGAAAGAGTAATAAAAGTTGGATCCTGACAAAAAGTCCCTACTGCCTGAGAGGAAACACACTGTATTTTAAACTAACGAATGTGTTAAAAATTTACATGTTATGATTACAGAGGTTTTTTGTAAATCTTCGAAACAGTTGTAGTGTTGACAGCTACACTTCTCTTTAATATATAGTATTCTGGTGGTTTTGTGTGATAGAATGCTGACTGTTTTAGCAGATAAATTATTGTTTGCTTAGGTTTAAGAATGTTTCAAAATTTTTCTTATTTAAAAAGCAGAAGCAATAAATTTACTGAAATGGTGTACACATCTCAGGCTGACAGTTGCGAAGGAAATGACAGAATATAAGTAAAAATTCCTTAATGTCCATGTTTTGTATAAGTTGCACCTGATGTACATTGATTAACCAGGAAATTCTTGCAGCCATTGATCTAGCTTTGTAACTGATAAATTATATTTGGAAATGTATTCTTTACTATAGTGGTGTCTGAAGTTAGCTTAGAAAGAATAAAAATAAAATACAAAAATTAAAGTGAGTTGTTAAAAATACAGTTGGGCTATTAATGTGTAATTGCAAGTTTAGATACAAACATTTTGATTAAATAAAGATAAAACTATATATAAAATCATTGTCTTGTTTTTATGGAAGTTTGTTTTGTGACAACTAAATATCTGGAAATAACTGGAACCTTCCATGAACTTGGCTTCTGTGTTTGATCAGCTGAAAAGTTAGAAAACTATCTAAATTAAGGCAAATGTTTCAGCCATGTATATGGAGGTCTCTAAAATTTATCATACGATTATACTCAATAGCTTTTAAGTTGTTAAAGCTATTTGAATATTAATCACAACAATACAGGTATAGAGTATTACATGTATGAGCATACAGTGCACAAAAAGTATACGGCGTGAGAGTAACTTGCAAATAAGTCAGGAATTGAAGTTTTGTCTTAACATAGTGCTAAAAAAGCCATTAGTGTTCTTTTTGTAAAGATTGTGCTGCTTAAAAAGGGGAAGTATTTTCTACTAGTATCATGTCAATGTTCCAGTCTCCTGCTGTAGGTCATATTGTATGCTGAGATCTTACTTTAATGAAACTTCCCAAGCTTTTGAATTTGTAGAATGCAGTGAAAACTGTAGAGGGCTTCCAGTATGTGCTTGTGGCTGAGAAATCGCTTTACTACTTGAACCTCCCTATACTGGCAGAAAAATCCTGAAAAGTACCATTCCCAGCTTGGAAAGAATTCCCATGGTGTGTGTTCTGTGGAGAATGGTCACTAGCTCACTTTTGGCTTGAACCCATCTCCAGCAGTAACTGAGGAAGAAAGGACTGGTAGACCAATATCTGTGACCCCAACATTTTTCAGTTGTGTTGAGTTTGAAACTTCGTATCTTAAGGAAACCAGATATGCATGATTTTCTGTCATTCAGTCTTGTCTTCCTCTTGTTCTGCACTGCTCTATTAAATTTTGAACCTTTTGACTAGTTTCAAAGAATTCTGATGGAGAATTTGTCATTTTAAAGATAATGACCTATACATTTATGAAAATCAGTGGCATCTGGGAAAACCCTAGTGGGTATACTCCTCTTTGCCATTGGCATGTATAATCCATTGCCACTTCATTACCCCCTTTCCTCTCTTTCCACCCCTAGCAGCTGCCATAACCCAAACACTGCCCAAATGATGTTCAGCAATGAAAAGAGCTGCTCACTTGGATAGCACATTCTCCAGACAAAGCTTTGTGCTTCAGACCTTTCTCAGTCATGTCAGAGGTTTGTTGTGTTGTTAGAAATTTGAGAGCTGGGGATTACTCAGTTTGCTGGGTCCCTGTTGTAGGTATGCTGCTCAATAGTGTTTGGGATTAGGAGAAAATTTGTTCTGGACAGTATTCTGCCTTCCTCTGAAGGAAGTGGGTGGCAAGGTTATGTTGAAATAAAAATTATTACTACATCCTTGGCAGGTGCTTGGTGGAGGGAATTCTTACACATGAGGTCTGGCTTTCTAATAAACTGCAGTAGGAAATGTGTTAGGGGAAAGTACCCCCTAAAGAAAGTGTGAAATGGAGCTGGAACTACAACCCACTAGGACAGTGGAGGCAGCAGGTACCCATAATAGTCTACCACCACAAAGGAAAGAGATGTTGTGGTGAGGAGTCTGGTGCCAGTTGAAATGGGGTTGGGGACTAATGTTAGCCCTCTAGCAGTTTGAACAGCTTATAATAGGAAGAGTGACCTGGATGGGCCAAGTTTTTACTAATGGTTCTGAGTTTTTGGTCCACAAGTTTTTTCTAATGAATCTGTGATGTGATTGAGCTGTGTTCACAATGGTGTTTTGATCTTCCTGCAGTTCAGGATAACATACTTGATAAATGCTAGAGAAATAGCAATCAGCTGTTCTCAATATTTCAAGGGGCTTGTAACAAGGTTGAGAGTATGTCCAGTCTTTGGTACAGTGTCTTCCAAAATAGCATACAAAAAAAAATATAAACTGGCTTAAATGCAGTGGTGTAAGAAAAATTTGTTGTGGTTCTTACCAGTTCAGTGACTGGACCTGTTGGTGGCTGTGTGATCTGATGAAACCATAGTTAATGTCTCAAACGTCCAGTAAAGAACTTTGATAAAGGAAATTGTTTCTGTGGAAATGCAGAGCTGTGCAGGGAATGGCAGGAAGATGTGGTGAGAGGAGAGGATCCCATGGAGGTGGCATCTCACTTTTCTGGGGCTGAACTTCCCTATCTTGAGCAACTCTGTAAAGAGATGACAGAAAAGCCATTTTCACAATGCATACATCAAGAAGAAAGGTTAGACAATGGTTGTACCTGCAGGGAGAGGGGAGTAACTCCTCAATGACCCCGAAGCCCACTCACCCATTTCCAGAAGAATCTGAAGGTACAAACTATGCATGCACAAAAGCAAGGAGAATTCTAGAAGCATAGACTGTGCATGATGCCTAATTAGCCTAATGAGTCCAAGTGTCTGCCCAGAAGAGGGACAGGATGTGAGTCAAAGCCATGGGTGGCAGCACCCCTCCAGAGCTGGGCTGACTGGACCAACACTGGAACCAGGACTGGTGAAATCTTTCTTTTTTGTCTTTCTTGCTTGCTCTCTCTCCTTTTATCTCCCATTCTCTATACCTGTATGCCTCCATATAAGACAAGGCTTCTTGGGGCATGTTTAAAACTTGCCAGCCTATGTTACAAGATCTGCTGCTGGTTGGTTTATGTTGTAAGGTTTGTCAGTGTATGTTATGAAGCTTATCACTTGTGGCAGAGGTTGCAAGGCTTAATGACAAAATTTTGTGCCAGTATCTGTTGTGAGCAAATAAAAATTGAGTTTTGTGAATTGAAGAATGCCTGGTGTCCTTTCACCTTAATCCTGACCTGAGTCGGTGAATCTGAATTGGGATGTGACAGGGTGAGGTGCTTCTTTAACAGCCCCTGAATTGTGTGTTAGGCTGGATGACAGTAGAACTGATTTGGAGCTTCCATGTGTGGAGATAAACTGTTTCAACTTGGAATATATTTTGTGCTTTGTTCAGACTTTTTTAAAGATTTTTTTTTTTTTTAAAAAGGGTATCAGTTCTTAAGATTTTATTGTTTCTGCACACAAGTTGGAAAAGAGAATACAAATGCTGTAGGTCACTTTTCTCATGTTTTCAGTCAGTTCTCCTGAGTGTGTTTCCTGTCAGTCTTTCCTCCCAGTCCTTCAGCGTAAATTTTCCAGCCACTCTTCCTTCTTGTTTGCAGGGACAGAGAGTATGTGGGGCAAAAGGACCCTTTTTAGCCCACATCCATCTTATATTGAAGATGCCCCACATCATCAGTTTTGCTGAAGGAGCTCACCTAGCACTAAGTCCTGCTACATCTCTCCTCCTGACTATTTTCCTTTCAGGCCACCCAGGCGTGAGAATGACTGAGTTCTGTGCACTGAGTTAGGTGGAACAAACATTTAGGAATTGCCTGTTTTTTTTTTTTATCCTGTCTATCCTTCTATAATAGTGCCAAAACTTGAGTAGAGTTGCCAGTTGCTACTGTAATACTTATTATTTGTTTTGTTCTTGGTTGCTTTGAGAGCTCTAGTCACGGATCAGGACTCCCCTGATTAAACACTCTGTTAAACACAGAATAATGTAACAGAACTAAGATGCCCCCACCCATATCCCCCCAAAGCTGGACAAACTTTGTTACATGAGGAAGACTGAAATCTTTAGAAAGCTTATCCTAGGAGAAATTACAGAAAAGCTATTTTGAGATGTTTATTTGTATTAAAAAGCACTTACATCATGGTAGGTGGCCTCAATTTTTTAAAAACACAATAAATGTATCAGAAACTTTACTAGATGATCAGTTAATAGTTTATAATATAACCTTATTTCCAAAATAAAAATATTTTTACAACTCACTTCCCTCAGAGACTTATAATTTTATTTGTTACTCTATTTTAGGGTGTTGAGAAATTGGGGTGTATTTGTGAGGAGCACTTAGAAGAGCCTGTTTTATTTTTCTTTGGCTCTATGGACTTATCACCATAGGCTTTCAGACTCTGACAGCTCCCTTTCTTGTGAACAAAGGAATGTTGCTCTCAAATACCTCAGATAATTAGCTAATCAGAACAGTAGCAACATCACAGGGAGACAGTATTGCCCAGAAATCAATAGGCAGGCAGCACACATTCTGCAGTACTGGTGCAACAGACTTCCTACAAGTTTCTTGGCTTTCGTTTGGGGCTGCTGTGGCAGGGTTTTAGCTTGTCCACAGCTTTTGTATGGATTTTTAACTCATACCTCTATTTCAGAGTACATTGTGCTATGCTAATATAGAATTAACAAAACGTGGCTTCTGATAACAGACTGAGAAATCATAGAATTAGAGTGGTTTGGTTTGGAAGGGACCTTAAAGCTCATCTAGTTCCACCCCCCAACATGGGCAGGGACACCTTCCAACTAGCCCAGGTTGCTCAAAGCCCCGTCCAACCTGGTCTTGAACACTGCCAGGGAGGGGGCAGCCACAGCTTCTCTGGGCAACCTCTTCCAGTGTCTCACCACACCCACAGGAAAGAATTTCTTCGTTATATCTAATCTAAATTGTTCCTCTTTCCGTTTGAAATGGTGACCCCTTGTCCTATCACTACACTCCCCGATAAAGAGTCCTTCCCCGCTTTTCCTGTAGCCCCCTTTAACTGCTGGAAGGCTGCTATAATGTCTCCCCAGACCCTTCTCTTCTTCAGGCTGAACAACCCCATCTCTCTCTTCCTGTCCTCATAGGGGAGGTGCTTGAGCATGTCCTCCTTATGTTGGGGGCCCAGACCTGAAAAAAGATGAATGTAGCCTCCTGATCTAGTACAGGTATCTTAGTATGCCTTGCTGGTTGCTGCTACTGCTGATTTATCTGAATCTAACATCAGCTGAGATCAGATGCAACAAGACGCAAATGCAGGCTGACGCCTTGTTTAAATTCCTTTTTGATTACTCCAGTTTGTCTATTATTCTTAACCAGGTTACCCTTGCTTATTCCCCTCACTCATCAAGGTACTTTGCCTCTTCCCTGAATTCCTTGGTATTTCTCCTTCATAGTCTAGTACATAATTTAAAGGGTAGTTTTTTAATAAGTTTCTATGTGAAATAGTACTGAAAAAAAATTAAGTAGAAAAAAATAAAGACCTTCCATCATGTTCTCATCTGCCTTAAGAGAAAGACAATGCTTAATCTCGGAGTACTCACTCCAAGGTTTTGCCAGTTTGAAAAGATATAAAACTGGGCTTTGTAACAGTGAGGGAAAACGGACTGTCTTGAATAGATTTTTGAAGGTATAACAAATGAGGAAGCTATATGTAATTTCCATATACAGAACTCCTTAATATTCTACAAAATAGTAACCCAATCTGGTTTGGCTAAATCTTCTTTTCAGTTTTTTATATTGACATAATTTTTGAATTTACATATATTATTTTAAAGTTAGCATGCATTGGACTTAGCTCACGCCTTCAAAAAGATTTACAGATGTCATAGTTAAGTCACCGATTTTTCTCTCTTTCAGTGTTGTTATCCATTTAGTTTGCTGTTCATTAGAAGAATGATAAAATTAGTTTTTATTACTTTTTCTTAGTAATTATTAGTTTTTATTAAAATTTTGTGTTTCCATGTTTCAGTTTCTGTTTGTTGATAACTCTTAGTAAAACTTTATTTGCAGGATAATTGTGCAGTGAAATTACTGAGGCTGTATTAAGGTTGATGACTCAGTTGTAATGCTTGACCTGTGTTAGCCAGCAGTGTTGTTGCAAGATTAGACAGAGGTGTAGTATGAAAGAATTTGTCTGTTTGTGTGTGTATGTAATGTATATTCACAGTTGTTTACCAGTGGAACATAATCAGTTATCTTTCTGAAACCAAGATCTTGATAGTGCTTACTATTTTAGTGAAACGCGTATTTTTAAAAAGACTGTCTTAAAAACTATTATTTTTTGTTTCATTTTTGCATGGAGGGCAATCACAGAGCAGTTTGGGATGATCTCTGGAGATCACCTAGTTTGAACCTCATGCCCAAAGCAAGTCCAATTAGAGCAGATTGCTCCAGGGCTTGGCCAGCCAAGTGCTGAATAGCTCCAAGGATTGAGACTGCTCCACTCTCTGGGCAGCCTGTTCCAATACATGATCACCCTCCTAATTAAAAAGCTTTTGCCCTGCTTGGAATTGCCTGTGTTTCAGATTTGTCAGTGTGCTGTGAGAGGATGAGTAGCAACAGACACAAGAGTCTGGCTCCCTCTCCTCTGTACCCTCCCAGTAGGTAGAGTAGGATCTCCCTTTTCCAAGCTGAACAGCCCCAGTTGTCTCAGTCTTTCCTGAGGGAGAGCTTATGTGCTTCAGCCCCCTAACCACCATGGTGGCCCTCTGTTGGACTGGGTTCTGGTATGTCCATGTCCGCCTTGTATTGCAGAGCCCGAGGCTGAGTGCAGTATTCCACATGATGTCTTACAAGGGCCAAAGAGAGGGGAAGAACATACCCCGGGCTTCACCCTTGCTAACAGAGCCCAACACAGTTGGCCACCTTTGCAGCAAGGGCACACTTCTGACTCACGTTCAACTTGCTATCCACTCGGACTCTTGGATTCTTTTCTGTAAAGCTGCTTTCTAGCACTTTATGTCTCAATCTGTAGAGTTACACAGAGTACCTCTATCCCAGGTGCAGGATTTATCATTTGTACCTGGACTTCACAGAGTTCCTGACAGGCCATTTCTTCAGCCTCTCAAGGAGGATATCAATAGCCGCCCTGCCCACCAGTGCATTGGTTTCTCCCCCTAGGTTGGTACCATCCACAGCCTTGCTGAAGGTGCACTCTATCCCTTCTTCCAGGTCTTTAATAAGGATGTTTTAAACACCATGAGCTTGGTCTTTAAAGAGAAAAAGACCTATGCATTTTAAATTTGTAAAGCAGAATGAGCAAAGATAATAAACTCCACTTACTAGGAAAGTTCATAATAAACCTCATCTATTATGTGTTCAGGTCTTGTCAATTGTAATTCACTTTAAACCTTGCAATAACTGTTTTATACTGCAGTAGAAAATTGACTGAGGAAGTCGCATGTAAATTTACTAGCCTAGGTGTCTTTAGCATGTTACTTATGACTTGCATAGCTTTAGAAGTAACCATAGTGATCTATAAAAACATTTCAGCCAAGTACATGGCTGAAACACAGGTACAAACTCATTTGCCAAAAGGGAAAATGGAGCCTGGTTGTGCAAACTTGTATTTGTCATGATCCAAGGTATATTTGTATAACAGCATCCATAAGCAGAACCTCATATTACAATTTTTAAAGTTTTCTAGGCTTTACTTATGATACAGGCTAGTGGGAAAAGATATTTTTGTAAATGAGTGTTATTTTTTTAAAAAAATAATCTCTCTAGGTACATCATGAGAATTTTTAGATTTCCGCTGTTGTGACTTGTTTGGAATCACTCTCGTTAATGTTCAAATAAATGGGTGTTTATTAAATCTCGTACTATAGTTATTAGCACTTTTAGAATGTAACTCCCTTCCCACCCCCAGTATAATTTTGACTTTAAAATGTTTGTCATCTGGTGTGAGGTGGATTTATGGGAGCGCAGTAGTTTTAGTGCCTTTTGGCCGGGTGTTTCTGATGACATCACTGTGATCTAGACATAGTGTGTGACTATAGTTGGTTCCAGTGTTAAATAGTTTCATAATTATGCTAGTTTTGGCAGTTCACTTGGAACTTTTTCCCTTCTCCTTAATGAACATGTTTTACTTCTGGGCTTATGAGACAGCCACATGTTTGAGAAATTAATAGTGTGCTCTTAAAGTTAATGTTGAGCAGAAGCATGCAGATACAGAAATCTTTTGGATATATGTCTACATAGGAATGTAGTTCCTATAATGTCATGGCCACTGTTATCTTCCGGTAATTAAATACAACATTTCTTTATGAAGTATCAGTAGTTGTTTTGAAAAATAGTGTGTGTTCACATTCAAAAAACCCCATTGTAGCTCTAAAACCTTTTTGATATTTGAGTAATGTAAGGGAACAAATGGATGTTATTCCCAATTAAAAAAACTTTTTTCAAATGTTCGTCCAGGTTGAATTTCTCTTAAAAGTTGGTATACTCTGTTACTTCATATGGATTAAGTCGCATAGGTATATTTCTGAGGTAAATTTTTGTTTTGTGTTTTGGCACTGTCTTGGAATATGTACCTTTTTGTTTTGATTATTTGTAGGTTCAGCTTGCTCTAAGCATTTGCAACGATGTTCCATCACAACAAAGTTGTAGCTCAGGGAAGTATAAAAAGCCTATTGTACTGAATTTATTAACAGGTTAAGATTTGAGACTTAATTTCAAAATCAACACAATCTAAAGGTTCTTTGCTCCTTTCCTTTAAAATAAACAAACCCCCCTAAATCCCAGTGTGCTAGTGTGTATTCCTAACTCTCTGAAAGTGCTAAAAACTTATTTCTTTTTTCATTTCACTATAATACTCTATATGATTAAAACTGCCTAGATTTTGCATGTGATTCATCGAACATGGTTGTATCAGTGTGTAGATAGAAAAGTTATACTTGAATGTAGTCAGGCCTGATACAGTTAACACTCAAAAATAGAATGCCTTCCCCATCCTGCTGGTGTCCCTTTTTCTTGCAGCCAACATAAATATTAAAAGGTAAGTGTAATATGATCCTATCAGATCATTAAATAGTTGCACCGCAGCATTCTGTACAATCTCCAAGTGAGCTCTGTAAGGAAGGAAATGTGCTAATCAAGCTGTTTGGTTGCTGTGACATCTCGGGTTTTTTTCAAGTTCAAAACATAAATAGCAGTATGGTGACTGATCTGAAAAAATACTTTCGTGTACATATGAACTAGTTTCCAAGAAAGACGATATGGTTAAAGGTTATTTCAAAAAAATTAGCTTAGAAGTCTGTGATCTAATTTTTCTTGGTCAGCTGGAGACATGAAGGAGAAGGTGAGCTTTTCTGATTACAAAATATACATGTTTATGAAGAGGCTTCTGTCATCCCAGGTTTAAAGATAAAACAAGAGCTTCAAGCTGTCATTATTGCTCAGGTGTGCCCTGAAGAGAGTGGTGGCTTTCTAATGACATTGCACTGTAGTTAGAAGTTCTGAGAGAGTCTTTGAGAGACTCTCATTCCTCAATGAAAAGCATCGGAAGGTTGTCAGAGATGAGAAAGCAAACAAAAGCCCTCCAAACAGAAATGAACTTTTTTCATGCATTGGAATGGGAAAGTCCTGTAGGACAGAAATGGCCCCAAACCCATGAATTGAAAAACAGCAAACAGCTTGTTTCAGTATTATATTAATGACCAGAAAATCTGAAATCCTTTATGGTAATCCGTCCTTCTTTTAGAAGCAGTCTTCCACCCTTCTGATGTATGAATGGGTCTGTCTTCTGCAATTTCCTTAAATAAGTTCAGCCTTCTATTTTTTTTTTTTTTCCTCAAGCTAAGGTTATATTGCTCATCATCTTTTTTTCTTACTGAAATGGTATTTCCTTTTTTATCAGAGAATTTCTTTGTGTTCTGTTTTTCTAAATGGGAAGTGGAAGAAACTGTCTCTTAAATTGTTGTTGAAATTGTAGACTTCTATTCGAAATGTATCATTACATGTAACTTTTAAATTTTTTTTTTCTGCTAAAACATTAAGAAGCAAGTAGTGTGAAGATTCCATTTCATAATCTCTCTGAGATGATTAAAAATGCCAAGTAGCATGCAGGGAAACACATGCTCTTTCTTGTACAAAAACCCAACACAGTTTAAGCTGTTTGCATTTTGGTGGTTAACAGATTTAAGAATATTAGAGCTGTGTACTGCAGTACTTGAGATTTCTTCCATAAACTTGTCTTTTTATCGACACGTTGTGTGATCCTAGTAGTGCCATGACCCAGTGAGTGTTTTGCTCTTTTTCTGCAAGAGACTACATCTGTCAAAGAGGTAATTTGGCTTGGGTCAAAAGTTGTAAGAATTTGCTTCCTCTCTAACCTGCTCTTCTAATACACTCTTGGCTTTCTTGCACTTCAGTCTTGTAGTTAAACTGTCATTCTGGAATGTAATGTGAATACTAGTGGAGTATTTAAAACCTTAAATTCAGCTAATTAAGATTTTCTTGGGTCTGTGAATTTCATTTTGTAAGGCTTATATTGCATTCTCTAATTACGAGCCATGTTTCTCACTTCTGAATTCCTTAATATGAATAAGCTATATAGAAGCTCAAGATGAGCAGGTGCCCTCAGTTCATTTATCTTTTCTGAGGCCTACTTTAGAAGTCTGCAAAAATATTTTGCTTTGTGAATCAGCTTTAATTAACTGTATTAGGAAGGACATGACTCTGACATCTTGGAACCTTCTGAGGTGGTTTCATGAGTAGGCATACAAGCTCATAAAATTCAGTAATTTCTCATATTTGTTTTGGTAGTCTGCTCTGTCTCTGTAGGAATGTTTCAGCAGAAATACAGCTAGATGAAATGTATTCAGTTGGAATTAACAGTTAAATGGCTGAGTTTTTTTAAAAAATAGAAGTTAGTGGAAGAATCAATTGCAAATAATTTTTTTAATGTTGTTCAGCTAGTTTTGTAATTCCTATAGTTAAATATATGTACAGGATTGAACTGATGGAAAAACAGTAATGGAAGTTTAATTTGCCAAATCTTTGCCAAGTCATTCTCCCCACATTCATTTTCTTTTAGTCTGGTTAACTTGGTTGCTTCCTTTTCCTCTAGCAGGAAGACCATGAAAGTTGTGGTTCCAGTTCAACAAACCGCAGCACCATGGAAAGCATGAAATCAGCAGTAAAACCACGACGAGTTCATCAGTCTGCTTCCCCTGACCCCGATTTACCTCCAGGTAATCCATAATTTCAGAAGCTGGATTGTATTTGAGTGATAGAAAATTCTACATTTCATTCCGGTGGCCACAGTGTCTAAGTTAGACTTATATCTCTGTCCACCTGCAAATCATGTAACGTTGAGTGAAATACTTGGGTATTCTAAAACAGAACCAAGTTGCAATAAAACATAGTTAAACCTTATGTCTTTTCTTTCCATTTTGTCAAATCCTTAAATTTACAGAATTTACTTATAGTGCAAGATAGATTAGCATGAGAGACATAGGGCTAGTGTGTTAGATTTTTATCGTCTGCTGCTCTTGTTCTTCTCTTTCAGATCACTCTGTTTTCTACTCCTCATTAAATGCTCAGAGGTTCACAGTAGGTTCTTTTCTTGTATGTTTTCAAACATCTTGTTTTCAGATTGTTATAGTAGTTCTAAAGGTAAGGTTTTCTCTTTGGAAGTAATAATTCTGAAAGATGTTTCTTATTGCATCCTGTATCTATTGGTAGAGCTATTCAGCACTTTTTTTTCTTTTTTCTGACATGGAATTTGGCTCTGTTGAACTTGGAGATATATGATATAAAAATGCCTAAGGAATTATAGATCTGATTACTATTGTATCTGAGTTTGCACAGAAATTTGAAGTATAGGGTGCTGTTCTGTGCAGTAAAATGAAATTGGAGAGTACTGGAATGAATTGCAGTTTGCCTTCTGCAAAGTAGTTGCATGTAGTTTAGATGGGTTAAAGACATGAGTTTTGTGTTAGGCCTTTTTTCTGTCTTTTGCTAACAGGAAATTTATAATTGCCTTGAATCAAAAGAGAACACTGATATTTAGTGTGTGGAATATTATGTACTACAGAGTATTATCTTGCATTGGAATGGGTGCTTGAGGCCAGAGGTGCTCCTAAAGCTCTGAGACCCAATAAAGTCTGGTGGCTTGGAATTGCAGGACTCCTGGCATCCACCGTTTCCTACCATGGACAGCGCTTCGGCTCCAGCGCTTCCTTTGTTGGTTCTTTGGGTCTCACCTGTGAACAGGAGTCAAAGGCTTACCAGCCACCGATTGGATGATTATGTTGCCTTCAGGGACAGTTTTAGGATTTTGGTTCCTCAAGTTTCTATCAGTGTTATCTGTGGACCTTCCAGAAAGGTGTAGTCTTAGCGAAAGGCTAGAGGTCTGCTTATTGTAATGTTGACACCTGATGAAGCGAAAACATTTCGAAAGACATGTTTCCACAGATCCAGATGTAACACACAATTGAAAATTGGCTTGTGTATTGTCTTTTATGAATATATTGTGGTTCTTAATGATTAGTGTGCTTGTCCGAATTGCCCATATTGTATTTGCAGTACTGTAACAAATTATTAGGTCTGGTGCCTTCTTACATTACTATTGGATGGATTCTGCAGATGTACTTTGTGCTTCTGTGAAACTGCAGGGTGTTACCATCTCCTTCATTGTCATCACATTCCTTCTTCGACTTCATAAAGTATGTTGGTAGTGAAGTCTAATGATTCAGAGAGCTTTAGTGAAATCTTACCTTATTCAGTGGACTGTAAGTTACTTTCCATGTCACTAAGTTTTCTAAATAGTTGATTTTGGTTTTAGTTTTTGATGCATAAATAACACTGTTTAATTTAGAGGTCCTATGTGGTAAACAGCCTCCGTGATGGTTAGAGGCCTCCTTATAGGAAGATTTTATATTGTGGTATAGGATATGGCTTTGCTAAGCTTTAATTTGCACATCCTTGATTTTTCTAAGATGTTGTCATCTACTTAGACTTGTTGTAGTCTTTGGAGGAGATAGGTATTATACTACTGTTGTAATTTGTTGAAAGATTATTTTTCCTTTAGTTCTGCTGTGTTCTCGGAGATGAAGCTAGGCAGAGATTAGCTAAAACTGTACCTTTGGTGACAATAGAGCACTGCTAAACTTAAGATGTGTAGATGTGTCTATTCTTATGATACTGATTCTGTTGAATCAATAGGCTACTCCATGGACTATAGTGTTACGATATTTTGGAGGGTTGGATCTGACACTGCATTTGTAGCTCTTGCTGCATCGTATGGCCTGCCATATTCTGGAGAATTTCCAAAAAGCATAAATGTGGATTTTGTGTGCACCTCAGGAGAGAATTTATCCCTACAGATTTTCTGGTATTTTTAGTCACTTCATCGTAGAACACCTGAATTGTAGTGGCAAAGATGGTCATAGTTTTGTATTTAAAAATTACAGGAAGAAGCAACCTCCACCTGTTTTCTTCCACTTGTATTTAAAACAATGTTTTTTTTTTTTTAAATAGTATTACACGAGAACTTGCTGATGCTTTTATTAAATGTTTGGGATAGTAAGAATTACAATTTAAATTAATTTTCTTAAAAGACTGATCATCAGTCATGAGAATCTGATTCTGTTGTATTTGAAGCTAAACTTAATTAGAAAGTTGGTACCTGTATTGTATTTTTAACAATATGCTGCACCCCTAGTTTGGAAGAGTCTTCTCAGAAGTGTTTTATTAAATCCGTGACCCCTGTTTTATTTGGAATATATAATTCTGCTCCTTTCTTTAATGCATTCACCCAAAAACCCACACAGATGAAAGCATTGTTGCTCTATTCTTGCATACTGCTGGAAATGATCAGTAGAGCTCTCTTTTCTTCTGCTGTGATGCTGGATTTGTAATATTTTTGTCATTCACAGCAGGAAAATGTAAATTATATTGACTTTGAAAGACACATGAAAGCAAAATATTGAAAAGCGTTGGACCTGTGGAGGGAGAACTTCACTTTCTTCAGTGAAATCACTCTCTTTCTTTAAAATTATAATTAAAATACTTGTTATGATTTTATAGTTGCTAGTTATATAGTCTGAAAATTACTTTTATGCTGAACTTAAGAAAAGCAACTAAATGCTTTGTGCTGGCTTCCATTTGTATACAGGTCAGTTTACAACACTCTAGTGATGAATATGGGTCCCTTATGCCCCTTATATATAAATAATATATCTAGTTTTCTGAGTTCATATGACCTAAAAATATGTTAACATTTTAAGAAGTCAGTGAGAAAATTATTGAAAACAAGTCATGCCACATATTTTTCAAAAGTTTTTTTAGATTGATATGCTAAAAAGGTAAATTTGGGTTATGCTGGAACTCTGACAGTACTAAGCTGTCAAAATTTTGACTTTTACTGCATTTCTGGATTTTTTTTTTTTTAGTAGTCAGTGGTCTAAAACATTTCTCAGATTATGTTTTAATACAATTACAATCCTGTAAAGATGGCAGGAGATATTAAAGTGCTATTTCTTCGTGCTGGAACTTGCTTTGCTCAAAGGGTGACATACGCTCTTGAATATGTGATGTATTTTATAATTAAGGTTTTAATATTGAATTACTTTTCAAACACAGAAATGTACCTGATCAGAATCAAATTATTCTGCTACTGGTAGCGGAAAGCATGTTTTGCATTTAATAAAAGGGTGATTGGAGGCTTTGAATGCTAAAAAAGGAAAATGTTTTATGTCAGCTGTGTAAATTTGCAGTTGTGGAGCTCAAGAAAATCACTTATGTAATGGTAAAATGTTCCATGTACTCTAAGGTGAAAAGTAATATTTGAGTGTGAAAATGATGAATAGCTAGAAAAAGCAGAGTAGAATGGAAGTAGCAACCTGAGTCTCCTCCTTCTGATCTCATAGTGTTTTGATATTCATTTGAAGTTTTATTTGAATTAAAATAGTTGATAGAAATGAGTGTTATTTAATGCAGGTTTTGCAAAACTGCTCTTGAAGCTTGTGGATTTAAACCTGTATCATTAACTGGCTTTTTTCAGTGTAGTTACCAAATTTAGGTCTATAGCATGTGCTAAATGTATTTTTAGATAGAATGTGAGCAATGTTATTAAATTTTAAAACTTAGAAATTTTAAGGCTTTATTTTTTTATTTTTTTCCCCCAGTACAAATAAGTTAGCTCTGTAGTTACATTCAGTATACATAAAAGATGTGAATATGGGTAGTATTTAATTTCTTTACCATATTGGTAAAATATGAGTGTTTACTGCATACTGGGAATTCACAGATGAAATAATTTTTCCAATCACATTATGTCTGAAAAAACTTATATGTATTTCTTTCCAATAGGCTGCAGTGCAGGTGCTTACTATTTGGGTTGTTGACAGAAGCTGATTTTGCTGTACCTCACAGGGGTCTTACTGAGCATGGTGTGGATATATTAGCTTTTAGAATGAAAAAGTACTAGTCATGTTGATGTTTATTTAACTTTTAAAAACCTAGGTGAGGGGGCAAATAAGTATAACATACTCAAAAAGTAGCTTAGTAACTGCTGTTCACTTTTCCAAACCTGTTCCTAAGTATCTTTCAAATTAGTCATTAAAATTCTTTGTCCTGAGTCTTCTGTTTTCTTAATTAGTTTGAAAGTTGATTCTTGCCACAAAAAAATTAATCTCTTATGCTATATTATATTCTTGGTATTTAAAGGGGTTTTGGTATAGTTTGTTGCATTTCCAGGTTGCTGATTGACTTAACTGCACTGTTTATAGAGAGTTTTAAATCCCGTGATTTTGGATAAATAAAGGACAAGGATACTTGGTTTGTTTTAATTTTGGTTTTAAAAAAGAATGCAAGTTGGAAATAATGACTTTAGCAATAAATGAATTTGGGATTGTGTCTTCCTTAACTTCTAAGAATTTGTTTTATTTTGTAGGTTATGTTCAGAGTTTGATTAGGCGTGTTGTAAACAATGTCAACATTGTGATCAACAATCTCATATTGAAATATGTGGAGGATGATATTGTTCTCTCAGTCAATATTACATCTGCAGAATGCTATACAGTGGATGAGTTTTGGGATCGAGCATTTATGGACATCTCTGGTGAGTAGATTTTTTTGGTTTTTTTTCATTTTAAGTATCACAGTGGAAGAAGTTAAAATGATACAGAAATTTGCAAGTCTAATAAAAATGGCTGTGTATGTCAGAAGTATGATACTTCCTGCCTTTTTAAATTTCTTATCAATTTTTCCTTTGTCCTCCATTTTGAAGAGCCAATTATAATAAAATAGCTTGATTCTTAACGCATACTTATATGGTCACATGATACAACATGTTTTATAGTCCTCTCTGCTCATACTTGCCATCTTTCTGTGATTGCATTTGATTTTGTGCTTGCTGCTGACAGTGAATGCTTAGGCAATCTGTTTATAATTTTGTGAACAAGCAGTAGCATCTTAAGGCATTCCGATGCAGTTGTTTGTGACAATCTTGAAACTCTTTAAGTAGGCTGGCTAGAGAGGTAGTAAAATAGTAGCCAGCATGGCATATGAATTGCAACGGCAAACTTCATTTCACTTTACATTTTCAGGGAAAAAAAGCCCAAACTTTTTGATTATTATCTTTGTCTTCAGCATTTGAATGTCTTGGTCCTTGATTTACCAACATTCACCTGTAAGTCTAAGTGTTCTTACTGACATTTGGTAGGGATGGAATTTGGGCATGGTAAGAATATTCTGAGATCCCACAGAAGATCTTTGGTAGAATGGTGAATTTAATTAATGGTTTCCTGATGACTGGACCTATTTCTTTGTACTGGCTAAAATTATTGCAAACCAATATACAAAATTACAAAACACATTTCATGTTAAGATCACTATAATAGCTCCTGTTTACTTTAGAAGATTCAGAAGAAAACTTTTTGGGGAAAATATGCATGAATCTTTCTGGTCAAATAACAGGAATAATATTTATTGGTCTTATGCTTTCATGTGAAGCATTACTTTTATTTTACAAACTAATCCAAGGTGCAGTGAAGGTATTGAAATTTGAATTGGTTCTAACTAATTTGTCCTCACTATTTAAGAATTCTGCAGGAAGTCTGTGATTCAAATTACTCTCTCTAGTCACATAAGCAAGTACTTTGCTAACAATTTAAATAATGACCACACAACTATCCTGAATTGGTTTCTTCTAGATAAGGACATGTATCCATAACTTACTTTTCTTGTACAATATATTTTTTTTAACCTATATACTTACTTCAAAAGCCACCGATCTGGTACTGAGAAAGATGATCAACTTTTCTGACTGCACAGTATGTCTTGATAAGAGAAATGCTAGCGGTAAAATTGAATTTTACCAGGAACCTCTGCTGTACAAATGTTCCTTCAGGACTCGTCTGCATTTTACTTATGATAACCTCAACTCTAAAATGCCATCTATTATTAAAGTAAGTATCCAAAATAATTTTTTTTGCTATTCATTTGTAAAGTTTGGAGTTTTTTCAAAATATACTTCAAAAATCAAAGTAAAATGAAAAGCTAATGTTGTTGGGTTCTGCTAAAGGGATTTTTTGATTGAGTGTTGTTCATATGATGCAATTAGTTGCTTTACAGTAACAGCATATAAGGAGGTAGTGTTCTCTAAACCTCTATTTTTTTCTGGAATTTTAAAAAAGAAAACATAGTAATTGAAAGGAATAATATGCAGGTAATCTGTTAAAGAAAAAAATAATACTGTATGCTTCCAGGTTCCTGCAATAAGATGGAAAGGATTTTTTGCATGTTATTGCTTCAAATGTAGCTCAAACTGTCATAAATAACAAGAAACTTCAGGGTATTAGCACTATGTAGTGAACCATGTGAAATGGATTAGCAAGCCAAGCTCAGTTCCTAGTGAGCAGAAGTGCAGTATTACTCATGGACATCTGACACTAGGTAACATGTTTACATTCTCCAGTGCAGAAGCAAAATGCTGAGTTGGTGGAGAGACTAAAGTACCTTTCGCTCCTACTTTTTATTTTTCTTGCTCTGAGTAGTCATGCATGTAAGGTTCATCTTCCCTCCCTCCCTCTCTCAATGAATACCAGAGATGCCCATTCAGTTAGCTGAGAATTGTTTTAAGTGAAGACACAGACTTTACACCAGCATTTTCTCAGGCTTTAATAAAAAATAATCGAAGGTATATGAACTGCAAAATAGTAAATGTTGAGATAATTTAGAAGTGTCACTTTTTCAGTTTGGATACTGCATTTGTTTGACTTGTGATATGATTCAGGAAGGCCTAAGCTGTTGTGAACTTAAGGCTGGGAGTTAATTTTTTTTTTCTATAAGGTTTTTTTTTGTATATGCTCGTGATTTTATTGGTTATGTTGCACATAGGTTACTTATCTTTTCCTTTTTTCTTCTTTTCTCATCTTTTTCAATCTTTAAACATAAAATACTGTTTATGAAGACATTCAGAAACATAATTAAAATGAGATTAATATTTAAGTGAATTAATGATTGTTTATTATGA
Organism: Athene cunicularia; assembly: GCF_003259725.1. NCBI lineage: Eukaryota > Metazoa > Chordata > Aves > Strigiformes > Strigidae > Athene > Athene cunicularia. The sequence goes on from NW_020799095.1 coordinate 130,453,372, forward strand.
TCCAGAGAATAATGTTCCAAAGTTAATGATTTTTAAATCTTAGATCTTTTCTGGTATTTCACTACCATACCGTTATGCAATGATTATATCTACAAATCTGTTTACCCTCACAAGTATTATATTTGATAACTTTCTGATTTGTTGCATCCATGTTGATTGTGTGCTGTGGATCATCAGGATGCAGTTATTTAAAAAGATTTTATTTAAAATATTTAACTCTTGAATGGGAACAGCTGTTTTTTACAATTGAAGTAAAAGGACCTTTTATCAGTAAATAGAACTACTTAATAGAATTAATTCAAGGACGCTTAAAGCTTTTTAAAAGTCTCTGCTGCAAATGAAATTACTGTAGCTTCAGTGTGTCTGAATTACTGAATACCAGCAGCTTGTGTTCTGGTGGTTTGATTCCCAGCTGAAGACAAAAGTCAGCAGCACTCAATAATCTTTCCCTCTAAGTATGTGAAGTTCTTTATAAAGAAAATTTTCATAGTCTGTGTTGTTCACTTGGTAAAGCACATCTGTTTTTCCAGTCTTGAGTGGAAGTTTCCAAGACTTCCATGTTTGTAATAGCATATGCTCTTCTGGTTTCTCTGTAGGGACTAGAATATTTTTATAACCTGCATAATTTTGACTACTGTGGCCAAACTAATCTTAATGAGTTTAATTAAAGTTGAGAATTCTCAAAGGAGAACAGTTAAGTACTTGGATATGTACTTGTATGATTTTTAAATTGGTAACACTAAGCTCCTATTTTCAATTTTAGAGTGAAAATAGTATACGTGGGAGGAGGCAACAAAACACACGTAAAATGATTAGAGTTTCAAGCTTTTTGTTGCTTTTCTTGTTGAAGTCATCATGGGATGAGACAGCCATGAGACAGATGTGCTGATCTGTGCTGGGGATATCAGTCCAGCCTCCCCCTATTTGCAGCAGCACTGACATTTGTCTGACCTGTCAGTCATCTAAAGTCACTCACTATGTTGACAGAAAGCTAACTGAACATGAAGAAATAAATAATTTTCTGCTGGTTTTAGTGAGATGAGTCAATTTACTGAGGAGCAGATGAGTTCCACTGGCACGGTTAAGAGCAGGATCATGATGGGAGGGTAGTACCATACAAAAAATCCAGGAGTGTAATAAAGTTTCAATTAAGACACTGTATAATTATGTTCATTGCCTGGAGTGTTATCTAGTGTTCCTGTCATCCACCATGACATATGCACCTTGTGTGACTTTTAAAAAGGCTTCTGGCAAAATAATATTTTTTCTTCCAAATCTTAAGGTAGTTATTAGCTTCCTATCTTTCCTGCTGTTCATCTGCACAGAAAAGATATTATTGACAACTTTTAATCAGTTGGCCTTGGAAAACTGGTACTGAAGGATTAATTTTTAATTTCCAAAATGTGTTTTAGGATTTTACATGCTGTTTTCTTTCAGAGAATTTTAAGTAATAGCAAAATTCTGATACCTAAAATCTTTAGTCTGTATAAATGTCCTGATACTATGTTGTCACTCATTCTGTATGACTAAGGCTTTATTAATTTAGTCTCATAAATTTAGTTGTGAAGTCTAATTAGTATATTTGCATTTTTTAATAGAAATATTTATTTTACTACTGTATTTTTACCTGTACAATGGATGTGCAGTACTGTTTACAAAGTAATTTTTCATGTTTCTTGAATTCAATTGCATTAAAGCCAATCCTGATGCTTAGTTACTTTCCATCTCCATTAATTTTACCAACAAGTTTTAGAAACTGGACCTTGAGCTAGAAATAGGTCTGATGTTACAGACAGTAATTTTATTACAATAATTTTATTTTATGCAGCTCTTATTTTAATTAAAGATAGATATCTTATAAAGTCTTTTTTTGTCTTTATAGCATGATCACTTACTCATAAAAATATTCTGAAGTATTGCATAAATAGCTAAAATATTTAAAGGAGGAAAATTTTAATCCTAGTCATTAGTCTTTGCAAAGCTTGTTTTCATTTAAAAAAAACTGCTTAATTGTATGTTTGAACTGGAATATCCAGGGAAGCCAGCTTCCACTTCAGGTGGAAGGAATCCTTTTTATCCCCTGTACTTGTCCACTTGCAACAATGTTGGGTGTAGGAAGGAATCAAAATAAAGCATCTTGTATATTAAATCCTATATATAGAGATTTTCTTTAGCATCTGGAGATTTTTATGTATAATGAAAAATGTTTAATCAGATGCATTTATGGACTTATTTTTTAAAAGTTTCTTCAGCCACAATTTTAAAATAATATTTTTATATATATATATATTTTATATATATATGCAAAATACATTACATTTGACTTTTCAACCTGAAGATCTCATGTAGCAATCCAAAGACTGTGTGTAGGAAGTCAAAGAGTGTAAGCTACAATACAACGCAAGGCATACACAAATGTATGCCTTGTGTTAAAGTGCAGTTTTTGATTTTAGAAATTAGAATGCATATACAAAATTAATATGGAGAAGTATGGTGTACAAGTTGGCTTTAGTATGACAGAGCTTTAATGTTACTTGCTTTTGTGCTCTTTCATGTTATAGATTCACACATTAGTTGAAAGTTTGAAACTTTCAATCTCTGATCAGCAGCTTCCTATGTTTATACGTATAATGCAACTTGGGATTGCTCTTTATTATGGAGAAATCGGCAACTTCAAAGATGGGGAAAGCGAAGATTTGGTTTGCCACACTAAAGATATGTTGGGAAATATCTCAGGTAAATACAATTTCTACTTTTTAAAAGGAAAAATTAAAAACATTAATTTCTTTGCTTTTTACAAATATAAATGGCCAGGTCTAGTCATTGCAAAGTGTATTGACAGTCTGCAGTTTGTTAGAGGCAGTTCATAGTGTTGGGTAAGTATGCAGTGCTCCAGCGTCTTATTCATGTTATGTTCTGAAAAGTATTCTGATGATCCTGACTAAACTGAGGTTAAACTTTAGATAAAAAGACTATTTTAGGAGTTGTGACACAGTAGGATACTTTGGATTTATCTGTCACTATATTGTACAACAAGGCACCTGTCCTTAGGCAACTTTAGCTTTTCTCAGATGTGGCTGCTGCCAGTTTTGAAGTGATGTGGTTTTCCATTTTTCTTTGAAACATGTTCCTGAGAACAGGTGTATCAGCATTTGTTCTAAACAGCAAAGTATTACTTTGCACTATCTTTTCAGTAGTTCTGTCCTTGTACATTGTCTAGACTCCTCTGCTTTTTATTTTCATATAATATACATTCTCTTTTCTACATGATCTTTCACGGTAACTTACTGTGACATAATCTTTTTGAGGACCATTGCACTGATGAGGGGTGAATTATCTTTACCTTTGTGTGATAGCTTCCCATCTGCTGTTTCCCAAATATTGCTAGGGTTACAACAGTGATACATTTTAAACTGTGAACCTTTCACTCCAGCCCCAATTTTATGTGACTTTGCTATAAGCTACTAACTTTGCTACTGTATTTTTATTTTTTTCCAGTTATATCATGACATAGATTTGAATGTTGAGGTTTTGTTAGGTCAATTGTTAGGAATTTGCAGCAACATCAGAAAGGCATATATAGGTGCTTAGTTTATATTAAAACGGAAATAAAATTTCTAAGTAGGTACTAGAACTTATAGAACTGACTAAACAGAAAAGTATTTGTGAAATATAAACATAACATTCAAGAGTCAAGCAGTCATATTGACTTACATCATACTATTGTCTTTAGTTAATTAATCAGGAATGTAATGAACTTGAATATCCAAACATGAATCTGAAGTATTTGTAATGTATCAGGCCCTAAGTAGAAGAGGGAGGATGGAGCATTATTCCAAATTCTGAATTTTCTTGTTTTCATGCTTTTGTAGAGCAGAAGTTAATTTACTTGTCAAAACAGGGAAATTATTTAGAGATTTTGTGCTTTAGTTTTAATCTCCTCTGGACATAAGTTTTGGATCTCTTTCCAAGGTTAAATTTGGAACTGGGGAAGTAGGAAGAGATATTTACCACACAGCCGAGAGCATGATAACTTCTAGAAAATTCTTGGAATTATATGTGAAGGTGATGCAGCACTCTTAAGCTCTGTTTATCTTTATACTGTTACAACAGTTTGAAACTTTGTGTAAACTATTAAATTAATAAATTCTGTTTAAGAAATAGACAATCTTATTTTACATAAGGGGTTTTCTTCTTTTTTTTTTTTTAAAATCCTGTGTTGCTCTCTTCTCTGGTTTCAGAGAAATAAATATATTATTGGAAAAATGACAGAAGTGGAAATACTTCTGCCAAAATATATCCTTCAGTGTTGGTTGGCACAGATAGCCGTTTCACTGTCATGCCAGATGTAGAATTCTCTGTCATGCTCCTGATATGTGGAACTGAGCAAATGAATAAGATATCTGTAAACAGTTCTCTTGTATATTCTCTAAAGCTCAAATAGTTTTCTTCACTAGAAACTACTTGTCTTACAAATAACGTGGAGTTTGTTACACAAGACCTATGATTAGAAGTACTTAATATTATGAAAATATTAACTTACTTTTCTCCTGAGACTTAAAAAGCATAGAGCTTTTAGAAGAGTTCTTCGCCATTTCCCCTTCAAACAGTACAATTAAAGCTTTGGGTTAGATGCAGTGAGTTCTTAAAATGCACACTTACTGATTTTTCAGTGGAGAGTTGCATCACCCTTGGTTTCAGACAGAAGGTTGTCTTTGTACCATGAATATTTTTTTTTGTTCCCGTCAAAGTTCACCCAAGTTTGGTCAGATTTTCATGCCATAGAGAATTATGATGTATTTAGAGTTGCTTGAACTTTGTAACTGGATTCATGGAGCTACTAAGGCAAGTAGGACTATTTGAATATGGGAAAGACATTGAAAGAGTAGAGAAATCATATGAGTCAGTATGGGGACAGCTGGGACTGGTAAGCAGTGAGTTTCAGATGAAAATATCTAAGGATTGGAGACAAAGATTAGCTGGGTAATGAGAAGACTGGGGTCAACAGCTGTAACTGTGAAGGAGGATGGAAGTTGGATAGGAGAGGTATGTGGATTTTGTTTGGCTGCTCTTGGTTAGGGTGTGAGATGGATGGTGAAATGGAAATACAGTTCAAGCAAAGATTAAGGTTAAAACAAAAGGCATCTGCCTACAAGTACTTGGTCTTTTCTGCATCTGGAATGGAATTTGAGATTATGTCCAAATATGAGTATAATATTTGCTGATGCATCTCTTGTTTTCCTTATTTGTAATGTACGTCCTCAGGAAGGTTGAATTGCAGTTGCTGTCTGTAAATCTCATTTGCATTCTTTTTTCGAACAACTGTGAATGTGACTTCCTAGTTTTTCATAAAATAGCCATCTAAAAATGAAATAACATATAACCACAGTGATGTACACAACAAGAGTTGTCAGAAGGGTCAGAAATTAGACTAAGGTTGCAATGTCAAGAACTACTAAGGAGGAAATGTGTAATTTCCTATGCAATTTTTGTTCAACTACTCTGTGCTCAAACATTGTCATGCTACTTAATTATATGATCATATCTATTTGACAGAACTATCCCCTTCAGAACACAAAACAGATGGCAATTGTTGGGTTGCCAAGCCAGAGCTGTAGAAGCAGTTCTAGAAGTCCACTTCTGTCTTCACTGCAAAATATTTTGCCACATACAGGCTAAAACTGTTAGCAGCTGTCTTCCCTCATAACATTTATGCTTGATAGAGTTTAGTATATATGTAGGCATACGTGCACAGTGTGCACATGCATGTACACACACATAAATAAAACTTTTAAATATATAATGATTATTTTCCTCTCGTTCAGTGCAGTTAAGATGGAGTGCCAAATTGACATTAACCAGGTTACCCATACCATCAGTTTGAGAGTTTACTTTTTTTTTTTTCTTCAGACTTCATATTATATCTGTGTCTGAGAAGGAAAAAAAACCCACTTAAAATTTCATGGTGCATTTGTCATCCAAATTTCCAGCCACAGATTTAAACTTTTCTGAGGAAACTCCGAATGTGCTACTATTTTCAGGAAAAAAAAAAAAGTAATCAAGTACAATAATAAATGATATGTATTATCTGCTGAGCTATATTAGCCACATTTTTTTTTTCCAGGAGTAACACTTCATGAAATCCAAGACTAATTCCACTGGAATTGTGCCTAAATTCTGTGCAGTTCAAGAAAGTACAGACCTCCTTTATAGATAATATTTTTATAACTCTTTGAAAGGGTTCTGAAGATTCATTAAACAGTTTAACCCAGTATTTATTAGTATGCTGTCCCTACTCTTCCAGTTTAAAGAATTTACAGGGTTTAGTTATCACTAATTCTTAGTCTTTTGGGTGGAATTTATTTTCATTATGTTGCTGTTGACATAATAAAAGCTGTTACCTATCCATGTCTAAGAATATTCCAGCAGCAGTTTGTTCTTGTATACCCAAACATAAGATCAAGACAGCTGGGTAGCCTGTGTTATGAACATACATTTTGCTGCCTGAGTAAAGTCTGCTCTGTTAAACTGAAAGCATTGAAAAAACACAGGTAAAACTACAGGTCAGAAACTCACTTAATTTAGTATGTAAATTCCCTTGGTACTACCTCCATACTGGACGATGCTCCTGCTCAGGGCTGGACAGGGCTTTTGCTTCTGAGGGGTTGAGGGCTGCCTGAACTGTGGGCTTGGATGTCTGACTGTACGGCTAGTGTGAAGGAGGAAATGCTTCAGAGATACAAAAGGGTTTGGACAAAAGCCTATGGCAGAACCAACAGTTGTAGTTTTGGTGGGCTGGGATTTGAGAGTAAACTTTTCATTTGTGGTGGAAAAAATTGTCTAATGTAACTAGAAATGAAAATAGTTTAGGCATGAAAGGGGACAAGAAGCCAAGATGCAAGGGAGAGGCGGAATTCACTTGTATGGAGTTGCTGAGGTTGAAGATCTAAGACTGAAATACTAGATCTGGTTAAGAAAAGAATCATGTGAGATGTTTGAAGAACAGAAAAAGCACAGGCAGAGGAAGACTAGCAGTCACTGGGTGAAGAAACATGAACAGTGGACTAGAAAAGTTGCATGGCTGAGGGAGGGGTGCAGGGTAGGTGTGCAGACAGCTAAGATGGGTCTTGATGATGTTAGGAGATGCTGAGCGAGAAGCTTGGGACAGATGTGAGAAGGTGGAATCGTGAGCAGTATGAGTTACTGAGCTTCTGAGAGTGATTTTAACAATTCCTGGTTCTGCCTCCTCTGATTGCCTTCAGATTCTGCATTATGAAAGTTTTTTTGTTTTCTTTCATGAAATGAAATCTGTGGCAGATGTGATTCTAACATACGAAGCATGTTTCCCAGGTGTAAAATGGCAATAATAACAGTACCTTTCCATCCAAAGGGAATATTGTGAAATTTTCTAATATTTGTAAAGCACACTGACCCTGTCGTGATCTTTACTCTCAAAAACTAAATGAAAATAAAGAAGGCTTTTGTGGATGTGAGTAGTTAACGCTTTTACAACACTAAACAGAATAAAATGTTGTATAGATCCTATAAAACTCAAATTTTAATGGGCTGAAGTGTTCCTTATTGAAAACTTGGTGGTAAGAAACAGTAGCATGGGGAATTTTTTGGGATACCAGTGGGACAAAAAGCAGATCAAGAGAATGAGTTTAATATATTGCCAGCTTGGGGCTGAATATGAGACTTGAGATGACTGAGAAAACCAGATGCAAATAATTCGTGACAGCAAGAAATTCTAGGTGAGCATTAGTTGTTGGAGATAGAATTGACTCTGCAGTGTTCTATTAGGATAAAAATGGGAAACCTGAAATAAATTTATTTATCTGTATTTGACTGAGGAAAAGCAGCTGTGCACTGTGTTAAAAGAGTTTGGGTAGAGGAGAATTACTCCTTAACAGTGGAGAAAATTATCCCGTTTGACTGAAATGATGTCGGGATAAAAGGCTGTGTGTGCCAAATTACACTTGTCTGTGTATTTTTCTTGTCCCCGCACTTTTTGTGTGTCTTTTCTTGAGGGTTAAAGAGATGGAGATATACATGGGATCTTTGTACCAGGGTACGTAATACTGTTTCAGCCCTTCATGTTTTCTGAAGTAAATCACCTATGCAGTAAACCCCACAGTCTTTTTCTTCCCTCTAGTCATCTAGCTCCATTATTCGAGCTTCTTCCTTGCCTATATACTTTGGTATCCTCCCAAGGAACAGTACGTATACTTGCAATTCATATTTCAAGAGACTGTAGAGATGCAGTGTAGACAGGCACTTGTGGAATGGGGCTTGTGGTGTAGGTGCATTGTGCAGCAGGCTAACAGCTAGCATGACAGTGAGTAACTTTATTGTAGGTATCTATAATAGTGCATTGTAACTGGTTGCTGAGTTCCTGTATGCTGAGGATGGATACCAAGCTCATTTATATGAAGATGGCCAGATTTCATTAATTTGAGTACATGTTCAGGCACACAGAATCGCTTACATGTGTTAAGATCCATTAAGTGAGCAGTAGTTAAAATGAGTAGCAAATTAAAAAAATGGAGAACTTCCCAAATTGAAAGTTCCTAAATTGGGGAGATTAAATTTGTTTATATTAAATTTTTTTATTGTTTTAGGAACTATAACCTTTTTGTGGAGAACTATATTTTTACAAATACCTTTTAAACATCTACTTTATGTTGTCTTGCCATTTTCTTTTTTCTTGAAAAACATTAGTGCTCCTTAAGTAGAGACCTCAAAAAAATCCGGTTAAACCTTTGGAATGCCTGAGTCACAGGTTGACGTTTTGTTTTTACTTATTACATAAAAGCTTAAATATCAGGACAGTTTTTCTGCTGCTGATCTTTTAAAAGTACATTAATGTAGATGGCAAGATGCAAGCAGTTTTTTCATGCTTCCGGTGAGCAAAGTGTATTTCCAATTCATCTGCCTGAACTTGTATGTGGGATATGAAACAAAAACACTTTTGCATTGGCATAGTCAGATAGACATAGACAACTACCACCTTCCTCTCCCTGTTGGGTTTGTGTGCTTACATATCACTTTGAGGTTAACTGTCCTGTGATTTGTGCCTCAATTCAGAGGTACCTGCCATTTTGTTGTGATATTTTGTATTATTCTCCTTTGCCATTAAACTATAAAATAGATCTCCTAGCTTTTGTCCTGGTTCTGGTGTTTTAAAATCACTGCCAGTTGTTTTGTAGTTCACCTTTAACCTTTATACCTCATAAAGTTGCTCCTAATTTTCTTGGGGTTGGGATATTTTTTAAGTAATTGGAATGTTAAAATAATTGATTAACAATGCCAAATATTGGAGAGCACTATCAGTATAATTATTGGTGTTATTTGAGCACTTCAGATTTGTTATGGCATCATTCTTTATGATCACTGTAGTGGATTGTCTTGTATAAAAAAAGTGTGATACCTCTTAAATATGTAAAAATGAGTCACGTGAGTTGTAATATTTCATGCTACGATTATGGCAGATTTTCAACTAGGAAATGTTGTGGGTACATTTTCTTTTAAAAGGAGATGAGGAATACCTTTCAGACTTAGAGTTTGGTACACAGGATTTTAGTTTCTGCTCATGTTGGTATAACTTCCAGTTATGTGTAATCTCCTTCATTGATACTACTGTGCTAATGTAATGCATGTTTAATAGAACACAAGCCACTATTTTTTAAAATGCACTGTGAAGTTAAACTAGTTAAACATTAAAAAATTTAAGCTACTAGTACAGTAAATATTATGAGTTATCTTGTGGCAGTCAATTTATTTTCTTTCTGTGGTATAGATCCAAAACAAACATAATCTTTCAAATAAAATCGAGTTTGACAACACAGCCACTGAATAGTATAAACCTATTGGGGGGAACTTTTACAAACATTGAACTTATTTTTTTTTTTCTGTATGTTAGTAATTTCTGTGCATTACTAATATGATAAGTACATGCAGAAGAAAGCCATACAGAAAATATTTATTGCTCTGAAAGCATGTGTGTTATTACATTTGAGATTCTCCAAGGACAGTTTATGCTGTAAGGACAAATTTAAGGGCTATTGCATTCTCAGCGTCAGCACCAAAGTGGTTACTATCAGCCAGATAACTTGCTCCTTGCAAATTTATCTTTTTCTTTTTTTAAACATGATTTATTCCATAAGTTTTGTATTCATCATCAACTATAATGTCGTCTTAGCTGTGAGTTTGCAGTAGCGTCTTTAGCTTATAATAGGTAAAATATGGATGAGGAAATTAATTTCAATATATACATTTTTTATTTAGTGATATAAGAATAAACATTTAAAGTTCTGTCCTTGAAGTACTTACCTAGTTTTGTTTATACAGTTTCATGGTTGATTCAATCAGATGGAAGTTTATGCTATTGCCAGCAGGGATAGTGATGCATTCCCTCCTTCCCCTAGTGCCAGCACTTGTATTTATGAAGTCACAAGCTAAGCTGGATCAACCTTACCTGGCTGAAAGCTGATACAGGCAGAAAAATAGAGTCGTTTTCTACTGGGTTGGTTCCAGACTTATGGTGAGAGATACCCATTTCCAGACTCTTACATATAAGAATCTCAAATACTTTAAAAGAAAGGATAGTGAATTTCAGAAGATCAAGCTTCATTTGAACATGGAAACAGTGAGATGTAGTGACACTGCAATCTTGTAATTTCTATAAAATGTGTTTCTTAATTGGAATCACTGCCCTACACCATGAAGCAAGATTGTTCCAGTGTGATCTTGCTATGGGTGGCTGGCAAGAGTGGATTTAGAAACCTGATGAGTAGGAGCATTTTGTTCTGTAACAAACTTATTGTATGTATAACATAGGGGTTTTATCGTTATGTTTCACTATCCTATATGTTTGTAGTTGATGTAGTGGTTAGTGTAGTTGGTTAAACCCAAAGAGATTTTGTGTTTACAAAGTATGTACTCACCTTCATGCATTAAAGGAGTTTACTTTATATTTGTGCTTTGAAGTGTTTAGAGGATGTTGTAGGTTGCTTACTAGGCTGATGTGCATTTGTTTCAAAGATTAACTGTTGATTGCATAATGATTGTAGTAGTTTTATATTAGTGATAGAAGATAGGTGTATCTTCCTCTTTATATTTTCTGTCTCGTATATAGATATTGCCATTTTAGTCTAGCTGTTCTTCTGTCTCACTTTAATAGCTTCCAAAATATTTAAATATGTTATAAACCAAACTATTATTTGGCATCTTTCACTGTAGTTTCTATGTGTATGCATACTTCAGCAAGAGGTATGCTAAATGGTAGCTCAGTTTTATGGCTATGTAGACCAAATGTTATGCATGACGCAGGTGTTACACCTCCACATTTTATTCTCTTTTGGCAGACCTTCCACCATTTCTTCTGTGCTTGCCAACAACAGTTTAGCTAAACTACTTGAGTCATGCTCCGTATCAATTCTTTTTCCTTCTATGTCTGACAGCTCTGCCTCTTTCCAGGTAGTTCTGCCTCCGTTTCCACAACTTTATGTGCATCTCTTCTGTATTTCCTGCATTTTACATTTGGATTGAAATCTAATCTCTGACATTTTTTTGAAGACAGTAGGAAGGAAGCTTGCCTTGCCCTTGTGGGAGGAGGTGTCCTCACCTCTAAGCCTGAGTAGGGAATTCTCATGAGTGCTTTGTCTTATGCTTTCTCCCATTGTGCAAGTGTATAAAAAAATTAGACTAAAAGACTAAAGACTAATTAGACTAAGGACTAAAATCTAAAACTTCTAAGAATGGGATCTCCAAATTTTTAAAAATAATAAATGGAAATGGAATATGCCTATTTCTGTTCTCAGTTAAATAATATATTCAGTATTGTTCCCCTGGGGGAACAGTACTGCATCCTGTACTACCTCCTGTAATTTTGAAGTAGGTAATACCCCTCGGGAGTCCCGTAAGAGTGGTGATAAAGCCATATGGGCTAAGCTAATTGTGCTCTTTTTACATGCACACTTACCCATTTGGATCCTGAATCTTAGACTTGTGTCTTTTGGGAAGTTCTTGTTTTGTTCTGTATGCTATCTATAATATTTTTATCACAGAAGACCAACAATTGTTTTTTTTGACTCACAGGTGGCATACCAGCTTTTTTTTTGCGTGCAGATAAACCTGTATCTTTGAGTACTTGAAAAACTGACTTCTAAAGAAAGGAGGTTTTCAACCTTAATTTCTGGATCTGTGCTGTGTCTTCATTTTCCTTATTTTGGCTTTTGCAACTGAAGTCCTTTTTTATTTCGAGAACTGAAAACCACAAGATTGTAATACATTGTTATTTAGTAGGGTTTCATTTGCAACTTCAGAAGGGCTTTAATGGAAGAAGTCTTGAAAGCATATGATGTAGGTGACAAATTCTGGTCTCGCTACAAATGTACAATAAAACTATTGCAAAGAATCTTAACATTTTTTTTGAGGGAAATGTTAATGATTCAAGCAAGTATTTGGAAATATATTCAGAAATTTTAAATTTCTACATATTTTCTATTGTTATAAACCAAATATCAGTGAATGCTATTTGAATATCATCCTAGATAAATTTCACATACTATAATTCTGAGTGAATTAATTTTCAAGCATGGTTGATTTGAAATTGACTTGACTTTTTGTTTTAAAAGGCACAGAAGATGAAACAAGCTCAGTAATGCAATATCCTACACAGTATACTAATCAAGATCCTTATCTACATCAAGATGATGACCAGCAGCAAGGATGGGTTTCTTGGGCCTGGTCTTTTGTTCCTGCTATAGTGAGCTATGATGATGAAGAGAATGATTCTAGTGGAATTGATGATGGAACCATGCTACATCAGCAGAAATCTCAATCCCTCAAGGATCCTATTATTTCAATTGGGTTTTACTGTACAAAGGCAACAGTGACTTTTAAGGTAAGTATTTCTTATAGCATTTCATAGAGCATTTATTTGGCTTGTTGAGAAAGTGCATGAAGGTTATCTGAGGGCTTGTATACCACTTGATTATTCACAGTAATGAGTAACGAAAAATGTGAATGTTGCAAGTTCTCACATCATAATGTATTGTTAAATGCAATGTGAGGTGTTTTTGCCAATTGAGCTAGAATTTGAGTGTGAACAGTTTCATCTTAGAGAACCACTATATTAGATTAATATTTTTTGATGGGAGAAAAAGTTAAAAGGCTTTTTATGAATGTTTATTGAGGTATTCTATCCATCTAATTTGTTTGTATAAATATATTTCTTTATAAAAGAGTGTTAGCTTTCATATAGCTTGTGAATTGAAGGAGTGATTTTTTTTTTTTAAAGAAAGTATATATACAAATATGAATTTAAATTGATAATGTTGAAATTATTTTCCTTTGGTTGGAATTGAAAAAACAAAGGGTAAATTGCACATACACTCTGAGCTATACACTATGTATGTAGAGAAAGATTTGAGTATTTTCTGTAAGCAAATCTCAGAATAGTTGCTGGGCTTCTCTATTCCTTCTGTAAGGTTGCAGAAGGGAACATGTACAGTCTGACTAAGATATTGAGATGTGCTGACAGAAATAAAAAATTAAGGTTCTGAATTAGCAAAAAGCTTTTAACATGTGCCAAACTATATATAAGCAATTCTACATACATAACTATAATAGAAAGTGGCTCTTGCTTTTACAATTAAACGTACATTAAATCAAGGTCAGAAGTCTTCAGAACAGGAAACAATAGTATTTCTGTGAGCAGCAGAATAGCTATGGTTGATTTTTATGACTTTTAGCCTTTCAGATTAATTGCAGTATTTTCATAACCTGCATATAATGTCAGTGTGCCTGTTTATAAACTCAATACTATCAGCAGCCCTTTCCATTTTCTGCCCATTTGGCTTGTCATCTGTGCACAAGAGAGTGTTTTTGAGGGGGCTTCGTGGCTACTCTCTCTTAGGTGTTTTTGTTTGGTGGCATAGCAGAGCATTTAGCTGCTCAGCAAATGTCAGAGATGCTGAGACAAGTGACTTTGGGAGCTGCAGGCTTTCTGTGGGAAAGTTTAATGTTTTATGCCTTCAGTCTCCTAGCAAATTTGATTGCAAAATTTGAGGACATCAGCAAACATTCAGTCATGTTCTTTTGTGTCTATCTGCTTCAGCCTTCATTAAAAACAAACAAACAAAAAACAAAACAAAACAAAAGCTAAAAATAAATAATGGAAAATCTTTTCTTCCTCCTTGAAATATGTTGCTGGGACACCACTTAAAATGAAAAAGAACGAAATTTATCATTTATCATGGCTCAGCATCTTCTTTTGTTTGTGCCTTCTCATACAGTAGTAATTTTTTGCGTTCTTTCCTCATGGGAGAAAACTCATTAAAAATAATATGAACTTCCTTATTGAACATGATTTGCCAGATCGGACTTTCCTAATATTTCACTGGCAAGTTTACGCATTTTATATTAGGAAGTGATAAAAACTACTTAAAATGTAACATTCTACATTATATAAATTTTGAACGTGAAGTGATGTATGATACTAATATGGTGACAGTTAGGAGGAAAATGGAATTCATTGTTCTGCTTGCATGCAAAGAATGTATGGAATTAATTTGTGGTTCATATTTTGGTTAAAAAAAAAAAGGTCAAGTTTCTGCGTGAGCATTCTGAACAGTTGATATCATTCCAGCTAAAAATCATGCCAAATTAAATATAGAGTTTTCTAATAGTGGTGAAAATTATTCTTGTAATGTCTGAGTTCTTTTAATCAATTAATTGCTTTTCCTCTACAATAATTGCACACAGCTGAAGAGTGATCCGTGATTTTTTTTTTTTCCATCCAATTTTCTCAGACATTTGGATTACAAAATTTTAATTTGAAACAACATCCATGTGTATCCACTCTTGAAAATAATGAGAGCTTGTGGATATTTTTACATAAAAAATAGAATTTGAACTATTTAAGGTGATGTTCATAAATTTATATTTTTTAATGCAAAGCATAGCACATTCATTATTTTGCGTCACTCTTTCTTGGCTGCAGGTTATATGCCTTTTAACCTGAGTGTGTGTTTTATCACTTTAAATTTTTTTTGCTGAGATCTTGCAAGAAATGTTAACACATGTTTCTCCAATTGTCATGACAAGAAACAAAAATGAGTATGGTTGTAATCAAAACGTTTCCTTAATATCATCATGCTATTTAATTATTTACTGGGAAGAATAAATAATGTATTTATGGATTTTTACAGCCATTTATAAGCTAATTTGATACTATGTTAATAATACAGCTGTGTATCTGTTTAATCTTTTCACATAGCTTCTCTTTAGATAAGCAAACTAAAAATACTGTAGTGTATTTAAAACTTTCTGTTATGGGGCATACTTCAGCCAAAAGTTGCATATGAGAATTTCTAATATGGATAATGCGTTACAGCTGTTTAACTGCACCTGTTTCCTGCTTGTTAATAAATTTTGGCCCACAGTTTAATTTGTCTTCATCAGTTCTGTATACTAATGACATTACTGCTGTTTAATACTAATATTAATTTATATAAGGTGTTTATCCCGTTGTTTCATAGCTCACTGAAATGCAAGCTGAAAGTAGTTACTACAGCCCTCAGAAAGTAAAATCCAAAGAAGTTATATGCTGGGAGCAAGAAGGAACCACAGTTGAGGTAATTTTCCATTGACAGGTTTTTTGTGATTCATTATAAATAATGCAGTAAATAGTTACCAGTACAATATTTTAAAATTATTTTATTACTTATTTTTTTCATGTGTTGCTGTATTGGATGTGTTTGGTATATTGGATGTGAAATTCTCTAAATTTCTAGTGTTGTAGTGATCAGACACTAAAGTAATCCCTTCCTTCCAAGTTCCCTGTTTGATTAAATTGCTGTTTATTAAAACTCTAAATATATAAAGCTAAACATCTTTCAGTTCACTTTTCTCCATCTTATCTTATGGAGTAGAATTCTTCAAAATACCACTTTTCTTTTCTTCACTAGGTCCTTATGAAAGGTGAACTTTTCTTTGATTGCCAAATAGGTTTTGTTGGTTGCCAAGCTATGTGCCTTAAAGGAATTATGGGGATTAAAGACTTTGAAGAGAACATGAATAGGAGTGATGAAGTGAGTATATTGAAATATCAGTTGACTTGCTGAATAAGCAATTCTGGTATGCTTCATTAAAATATTTGATTGCAAGGATTGGAAAGGCCGCTGTTACCAATTGTGATTTAAGGTTTTTGAATACGTCACTAGAATATAGAGTTCAATGTCTATTCCTTACAGTTGGAAAGACAAATATCTAAGACTGAGAAGCTGCAAAACAGGCTTTTATTTTGACAACTCCACTACCCCCCATCATTATGTATGTCTGCATATTTTGATCTTGTATATCAAAACACAGTTGAAAACCTTTGAAAGTACTTAAATCGAGAAAATTGGAAAGGGAGAAATGGCAACGCTGTATAGAAGTGTGGCTCAGATATGAAATGAACGTTTTGCTTCATTTTTCAATAAGGTTGATGAGAGCAGTATCAAGTGAAGGAGTAAAACAGTTTAATTTCTGTATTTTAAATAGGTGCTAAGCTTCAGTTGCCTAAGTCGAAATCAGGTGTCCATATGAACTGCTCTTATGCACCACTTCATTAAATAATTTAAAATTCTAAATTCAATAATGAGGATTTTTTGGTTGGACTATAGATAGAATAGTGTCCTAAAGTACTGGAGAACAGCAACTGTTATGTATGCTTAAATAACAACAAATAAACAGACCTGTTAACTTGACATTAGTGCTCTGTGAAGTCTTAGAAACTATTTTAATAAGAATATGAAAGTAAATCTAAAGTATCTGTAAAGTATCTTCCTATTTGGAAAATGATCATATACTGTACTATGATGGGTATGATGCTACAGGTATTTACACTTCCCCTGTGAGAGCAGCATGGTTTGGCATCTATCTCAAGCATTTGTATACAGATGTGTGCAGCACAGAAAACAAACACGAATAATTAGATATTCTTACACGTATACAAAGCATGACATTGTTGGGATTATGGAGGTGTGGTGGGATATACTACATGACTGCTGTGCTGCAATGGATAGACGTAGGCTTTTCCAGAAAGACAGGCTGGGGAGGCAAGGATGAGCCAACTGTAAAAGACGCTCTGCTGGCCTTGTTAGATGCAAAGGAGACATATCTGGGGATGTGAGCGTGGACAGCAGCCTTGTCTGCAGCAACAGTGAGACTGCGAGGTGTAAAATCATGAGAGAAGTGATTTTTGGATTGTGTGGGTGGGTGAGTGAATGAGTTTCCTGTACGTTAGTTGATAAAGGACACATGAGTTTTCACTCTTTTCCATTTTTGTGCCACCCTCTAGGGTGTGAATATCAGAAAATTTCTGCTTTTGTGAGAATGGGGCTAATGTTGGTAGTGCCTCACCTGTTTTCTTTCTGTACTGCTATATTTGGGACTGTGTCTATCATAAAGGTTCCAGCTATGTTGTATGAGATTTGGGAAAATGGTTGGAAAAAGATTAACCTTGTATAAATAACTTTTTTTGGAAGAATAGCCCTTGATGGAAAAGTTGTGTTGATTTAGAAGGATAGAGGGTTTCAGGTGTGGAGAAGACATGTAACGATGTAGATGAATGAAAATGAGATATAAGGTAGCAAGTGCATCACACATTGAAATAACTTCTTATCATGAAGAGGATAGATGAAGTCTGAAAGGCATCGCTCAGTCAGAGAAATGGAATACATAGTGACAAGACCATGTATAGTTGAGGGAGCAAAATTTGGAGTAACAAAGATCTGAGGTTATTTTCTGTTAAAAGGAAACTAATGTTCTGTATCATGGGTTGTATAATATTCACTAGCTCAGGCAGTTTTTATTTGAAAATACAGAGGGAGTGGACAAGAAATTCAATGTTATTTGAATGAAGTTATTTTAATTGTCTAATATTCCTTTGTAAAAAATAGGCTCTTGGGTGATGCTACGATGTCATTAATGAGTTATGACAGAATTGAAACTGCTTTGTTAACTTGACTGTATTTTTTTTTCCTCCCCTGCCTTATTTTCTACTACTTCGTGAAGGAGGCTTACTTCTTTAATTGTGGAGGAAATTTGAGTGCAAAAGGGATGACGTACCTTACCAATTCACTCTTTGATTACAGAAGTCCAGAAAATAATAGTATTCGTGCAGAATTTATATTGGATGCAGCGCGTCATAAGGTCGGAGGATTACATTTTTCTGAGGAAAATTATTTCTAATACTCTCTAATGGATTTCCAATAATTAGATCTGTGTACCGTTACTAAGGACTGATTTTCATTAGTTTGTCATGTTTAACTGAATCTTACTTTTCAGATGGCCCTCCAAAAAAGTAAACCCATTTGTGTTTAAAAAAAAAGGTAACAAAAACATGTCCAAAAGAAACATCAAACTCCCGTCCTGCCCCGAAAGCTGAATTAATGCCATAGTTTCAAAAGCACTCACTACAGGACACCTACAGAGAAAAGCGGAGATATGTGAGAATGCTATGAAAAGCTCAAGCTTTACCAGCACTTATTTCTTTAAATCCAATCAGTGAGTAGTGCATAGTCTTCAAATTGAGAAGTGCTCTCATGGAAACCGGATCATGGGCAATGTTAATTTTATTGTCCGTGTGCTATATTTGTCTTAATTAGAGGAAGTCTTGCTAATTCTGCCTTTGGTAGAGACAAATTTTCAGTCAACGATAGTCTCTGTTGTAAATTGTGTAGTAAAACTTTATTCCCTGATTGTAATTACTAAAGACTGGATGCGATGACCAAGGTGGTCGCTTCCAGATGTGTTCATAGATGGAGTTCTATGTTCTGTGTTATTGAAGAGGTAAGCCATTTACAATTTTGAATCTATTTAATTTCTTTTAAATTTAAGTTTTACTATTTTCACCTTTTTAGTACTACTGATGAAGCATAACCTTGAAGAATCCAATAAAAAGAAATTAATTAGTCAAATCACAAGTACTTACACATATTCAAACATTTGCCATGGTGTCTTTTAGTTTTAAGCTTTACTCTTTGACCTGTCTTTGATGCTTTTATGATTTACCTGTTTGGGTTGGGTTTTTTTTTTGGCCAGAGGGGAAGCAAACTTGGAGTGTAATAATGGATTAAATTATGTATAAAACCCAGTGATGGCATAAAATCTTAAATTTCCTACTGTTTAAAGATAAAGCCACAGTATTCCTTAAATAAAAAAGCCAGAATGAATGAGCTTCAGTTTTCAGTGTATTTAATTAGGCAGATCTGTTTGATGCACGAGGTCAAGTGAACAATATTTACTCAATTGAAGGTACTAATTAACTAGATGTTACTGATAATTGGTCAGCATGTCCGCGGGAATTATGGATGTGCCTTTGTGTGGCCTCAAATAGAAGTTACATTACCTATTGGAAAGGTGATCTTTGGGATAACCTCTGTCCTTTGTTTTGATAAGCCTTTCTGTGTGTTGATGCACAAATCCAAACATGAATATATCTCTCTCATACCAACCTATCGGTTGGTAATCTCAAGATTCTTTCCTTATACAACGTTTTCTTTGTTTTCTTTGCTTTGTTGGTAGGAGACGTACACAGAGATAGCTGGAATGCAGAGGTTTGGGGCTTTCTACATGGATTACTTGTACACAATGGAAAGCACCAGTGGCAAAGGTACCTTTTTTTATGTTTAACCTGTTAAATAATAGGAAAAAAGACTTTTTGTGCCCAGCAGTACCTTGAACAACTGTCCTCTAACTTACCTTACTTTTACAGTCAGGTTGATCGTTAAAATTATTTCATCTTCTTTGATGTCTTTGAGATTAACTGTTTTAGTTAGATGTTGTTTGTTGTTGGTGTTCTTTTTTTTTTCTGCATAAGTAATCACAATGATACCTTTTATAGTCAGTTGCTAAACTGAAAATATTTTTTTTGTAGTGGTGGTGAAGTTCATAAAGTATGATATATTTTTTTTTTAAGTTGTCATTATTGACGTTGGGAAAAAAACCTCTTAAGAAACCATGGTTGAAGAATGAAGTTGCTTGTTTACTTGGTACAGAGTATGAAAAGGACTGACTTTTTCTCCTATGAAGAAAAATGCTAGGATGAGAGATGATGTGGAGAATTAATCTTTAAATATACATATCTGAAAAATGTTGTGAGCAAATATTAGCCTAAACCATGCACATGTCGATATTGGCTAATTCTGAGTAATTTTTGAGATTCTTATAAATTCTTCTCTAAATCTCAGACAATACAGTGGATTCAATGCAGTTAGTAGTATGTCTTCTTTTTTGAGTGTCACAAAAGCCAGGACAAAGGAGTTCATGTATCAGCAAATAATACTTATAGATTTTTATACACTTATTCTTATAATGAATTGCAATGTGATTTCCCCCCCCCCCCCCCCCCACCCCTGGGAAGATTGTCATCTACAGCTGCTGCTCTGCAGTTTTATTGCCTAAATAATTATTTCTTTCCCACCTGTGTATTTATTATCATGAACACTATTTCTGTGGACATCTGTTGGGAAGGTCTTGCTGTTTTGTTACTGAACTTTTATCTGTCCTTACTACCTAGTCCAACTCATCTGGGTTTTTTTGGGCATTTTTATCTCTATGTAAGGGAAGTCTCAACTCCTAATGTCTTTTTCTGGGCTTGTTTGACATTAAGTACGGAAGAAGTAGGAAACTAAACCTTCCAGTTTGCTTAGAGGATAGATCATGCAAAGCTTATAAAAATAAATAAATGCTGCTATTGCCTTCTACAGTAGGGGATACACTAGGTAATTTAGCAGTTCTTTCCTGGCCCTGAGGCTTTCCTCTCTGTACCCTGAGTGTGATGTGAAGCTGGGAAAATGTACATTAAGTCAAGCTTCTGTTTCTGGTTTTAATAAAATATAACTTTAATTGCATGCAGAACTTTTACGTAGAGAAGTTGAAGACCTAGGGTAAGCCTTCTCTCCTTTTTGAATTCTGGTGTGGAAATTTGAATATGCACAGGCTCTGATTATGAGGAAAAATTGATTTTGTGGAATATTGTGTCTGGTTTCTCTGAATACACAAGAAAAAGTAATGATACATCTTCTTCTGACTGTAACTAACCCTTTTCAGAAACTGCTGAACTCAGAAACTTTTTTTTTCCCCTCAAGGCCAGGGTAAATGTATATTCTGACTACCATTCCCCCTCCTCAGCTTCTCTTCTGTTTGTTTCAGTTTGCTTTCTCAGGGCCTTCGCTTTTATTTTCTGCATCAGTTGTCAGGGAAACACCTCACAAAATGTAGGTTGTCTTCCTATCAAGCCTTTCTGTGTGTTTTTAGTTCAGTATTATTTCTCTAATTTCTTCTACCTGTCTACATAAAAGCATGAATAATTAATTTTTAAATTAATGGTTTAAATAGTTGTTATAGCTGTACAATCAAGAACTTAGAACCTTAAATTTTCCAATAGTTTTGTTCCTCAGAAAAGCAAATGTGACGTTTTCTTCTGGTTATTTTCTAGCTATTTTTTCCATATTATGAGTCAAATATGTAACTATTAAACAGAATGTGAATAAACAGGTGTAAATTATTTTTTGAAAATGAAGGTATAAATCCCTCAAGATTTTGAAAACAGTATAAATCTTGCTACATTTTGAATATGTGGTGTTTATATGGAAGTATTTATGTAAAAGTTTACATTTTACTATTTGTTGTTTTGATATTAACTCTGGTTTTAGTTACAATCAGTGCACACCACCTGCCCCCCAAAAAAACTAACCCAACTTAAGTTGTAGGAGGCAGTTAATGTGATTGTAAGATTTTTATCTGTCAAGGCAATTTTGGTTTGACACATTCTTTGCACCTTTAACCTTTCCTGAAGTGTATGATTACTGATTAAACCACAAGTGCCTCCTGGATAACATTAACCTCAGGATTTTCATCTGTCACTTATAGTAATGCATTAATCACTTTTAGTATTTTGAATGAAAACAAGATAGTCATGCACAGTAGTCTTATTTTGAAATTCTGCCTGTCTTCACTTTCCAACTTCATTTTTCTAAATTTTTGCTTAGTATTTCAATACATAATAGTAATTTGCTTGAAACATTGCATAGTCTTTTTCAGGATTTATTACAAAGGTTGTAACTTCAGTTCCTTTTGAAGATTTGAATAGGTTTCATAAGGTAGTATTTATCTGTCTTTTTTTTCTTTGTTTCTCTTTTTCTTGTGAATTGTAAACAAAACACCAAGGGAAGCAGAGGCTATAAATGATCTCACTAACAACTTCTGTTGGGCTTTTAGGAACAAATTTAATTCTTCTGCTGGGTGTATAGACCTGTAGAGACCTGCAGAGCTTTAAGCCAGCTCTGTGTCAAATTCAGCATAGTCTTGGTTTATTTGAGGACCTTTCTCCTCACCAGTGCTTAGACAAGAACATTTTATAGAGTATGATTTAAACAAGGGAAAAAAGCCCCTCTCCTTCCTTTTCTTACAAGCTCACTTCCCCCATTAAAAAGACTGTTTTGAATGAGTACAGTAAAGGAGGGAGGGAAAATGGAGTGTTTAATTGGGGGGTAAAAGATGACTAGGTTCCTCTCAGGGAACCAGAAATAAAATAAAACATGCTTTCTTCCATTTGGTTTAAAAGTAAGATTTTCCTTGAGGTTGTGAAGCATACCATGCCAGGCTCCTTAGCCACAGCTACTCAGAAGCTGACAGATCCTACATCTCTTTGTCAAAGTGGGTAGGTCAACTGTCTGCAACAGCTGTAGCTCCCACTGCCCAGTCTAATGAGCTGAGCTTTGAGCTTTTCTTGCTGTCTGTGTTAGTATGGACAGATTGTGTCAGTGAGGAAGATGTTATAATGAGAATTTGCAATTGTCAGGTTTCCCTATGATTTTGGTTTCTCTACAGGTGTGTCTAGTTTGTTACTGTAACAAAAAGACAGGAGAGTATTAGATTTATGTAAGGAGATAGGTTAATTTGCATCTAGTCAAATTGATGAAAAGTGGAAGGGTTGGATCTGTCTTGCATGGAATAGGCGTACGAGAGCTGCGTTGGATAAGAGCTTGGAAATCACTTTAAAAATATTTTTGTTGAGAAAGATAATTATTGAATGAGTCCACTGCTAATACAGGTTTTGGTTTCAGTTGCATGATTTGATCATGAATACAAGCAGAACATTTCACATGGACAGCTCTGCAATTGCAAATGTGTTAAATTGTAGAAACCAAGGTGAAATTCGTGTCAATGGCTGCACACTTCCTGGCTTTCCTATTTGTCACAGTTTTGACCTGGTGGATTACGGAGTACTGCACTATCTAAGGTGCATGTGCTATCTAGATTCATGTAATGAATTAAACTGTCTTCGTACAGTTTTATCTCAGAACTTTTTCATTTTTATAGGTTAAGTGATCTCAGAATCCATTTAACCTTGATGCTAATTTTGTCAGATTGTTCCTTTATGTAATGGTTAGCAAGACATTCAGTGTTTAGTGCTTGTGTCAAAGCACTGTCAAAGTGATGATTTATTAGAATAAAACCCACCAAAATATGTTAGAGGTGTGAGGGTATTTTTTACAAGTCATATGTAACAGGAAAACTTAAGCTTTTGAAATTTATATGATTTAACAGAAGAATTTCCATGGAGTGTGTTTGGATAAATATAGTCATGCTGTTTGATAGCTGAGTAGCCTGTGTACAGTGAACGTGTGATTTCAGTCTACCTTATTACCCTACATGTATATCAGAAAAAGGATAACTATACTTTAATTGGTACAGTAGTTGCCATTTTGAGCTCAGAGGTTACAGATCTTTTAGATGCAGAGACTAATCGACCCTTATATCTCTGTGGCGGTCCTTCTAAAGTTGATCTGATAATGATAATTATTATGATGATATAATGATAATAATGAGAGAAGTTAATAATGATTAAAGAAGTTTTCATTCTTGTTGCCCATGCTTTACTTCATCAGTGAATGGAAGAAGGGTTTATCTTCCGTTGCCAGTTTATGTTATGATAGTACAAGTGAGTGATTCTCATCGCTGTTCTAGCCCATGTACCAGCAGCTAGTCTTTCAGGGGACTGTATCTGTATTTTCTTCACAGCCTACCTTTTCCTTGATTGTTTGGGATCGATATCTTTGTGATAAACTGTAAAAAGTTTTGAACAGCACGGCTGCCATTGGCACCTGGGGTTAAGTTGTCACAGAAGTTTCAACAGCCTCAGAGTCCCAAGCTTGAGAGATACAAAGTTAATGGAGGGGTTCCTAAATTATGCCGTGCTTGGAGGCAAGGCAGAATCTTGTCCTGTTTGCTCTGCATTAAAAAAGAATTAAGTTTGTTTAAATATGTTAAACCAGTCATGGTATGTGTTCAATTTGTGTTGTTGTATTTTCTGTATTTTTATAAGTCTGTGATCATAGCATTTGAAACAAAAGTAGCTGATAAAATTTATTATGTCCAATAGTTGGGTGTAATTTGTTGTTATTTATAAAACTTCTTGTAGTTTCTGGGAATCAGCAAGACCTTTCTTCAGTAAAGAGTGAAGATCTTGGAAATGTTCAAGAGATGTCTACAAAAAGCCTCATTGTGGGCCCACTCAATCTTCGATTGGATAGCAGTGCGGTACACCGGATAATGAAAATGATAGTTTGTGCTCTGGAACATGAATATGAACCATACAGCAGAACTAAGCCAGGTTTGCTCCTATTGCATATACGCAAATATACAGAATTAAACCAGACCAAATTCAGCGCTCTTGAAGGTGCAACTTCCAAATAGTTAAACTCCAGTTCTGTTAGGGAATCTTAGGAGTCCAAAGAGCAAAATTTAAAATAATGATAAAGTTAATAGCAGTATTCCCATCACTGTTGGCTATGCCTCTGAGATCATTTCAGAGGTGTATATAGATAATTGGAGGCCACTTGCTTCAATCACAAACCTCTTGTTGAGTAAGGAGGGCTTATTTCATTGACATCTCTAGCTTAATTTTGGAGTCTTATAGGAGAGAGTATCCCTATTGGTATATATTTATAAGTCTGAAATAATAGTTATACATGATAAAAATGCATGGAAGCAAGCTATGGTAAAGTGTTGAGATGAGTTTCTGAGAAAGAGCTATACAGATTTCAAAGTAAGGAAAATCCAGTTAGAATTGCATTTAGCCTTAGGTAAAACCAGTGTGGAATAAAAGTTTTAACTATGAAAGAGGGTTAAGCTTTGCATTTTTTGCTAGTCCTTAACCATTTCTGAAACAGCAACTGTAGGAGATATTTTATATATTGTAGTCAAACATGTAGTCTTGATCTGTTGTAGATAATACAGATGGAAATAGAAATATGCCAAGCTCAGAAGAAGTAGTGTCATTGGAGGAATACATTCCCACTCGACTTACAACGTTCACTGTTCTTAAGTGTACAATTATAATCCCTGTGGCAGAATTCAATTTACTAGACCACTTGATGCCCATAATCATGGGTGAGAAGGTATGTATGCGCAGATACTTACTCAGTTCTTTGTAACAACATGTGCTATTTCATACGAATTTTCTCACTGGGCTGTTATTCCATGTGCCAGATATATTGCTGAATTCCAAATCAGTTTGGTGCCTGTGACCCTTTATCTTCAGATACGCAAGACATGTGGTGTGTGCAGTGACTAGCTGGACTTGTAAACTGAAGGTGTCATGTACTGGTAGGAAAAAAGAATTTGGAACAAAAAGGATTTTAAAGCATCAAGCAGATGAAGTAGCTCCAACTTTAAAAGTTTTATAAGGAAACCTTTTGGTCAGAGGAATTGTAGTTTTGCCATGCAGATCTTCCCAAACTTGGTCAAGTTTGAAATCTTTGGATACATTGTCTCAGTAGAGACTTCATAGATGTTAACAGCCAACTCTGTGTGCATTAGTTCCAGCCAGGACACCATCAGGACTTTGGCTGTTACCGAGCATTTAACTGCCGAGTGACTGGCTCAGAGAACTAGAAATGAAATTTCCTAACAACCTTGATTTATTTTATCTTCTGGATATATGTACTATAACTCCAGCTAAAGAATCCTGTACTGGTTTTATTCCTGTAGGACTCCTTCCTTGGTGCACAAAGCTGAGGTACTTTAGGGATGCAAAAGTGTTTTGTAGTGAAGACTTGCAGTAGATTTACCTCTTGCAGCAGAGGCTGGAAGGTGTCTTATGGATAAGGGGAGGGATTGTAAGAGGAGTAAAAAAACTAGGAATTTTCATCTAATTTTAAAATACTTCCAGTGTGTTTTTCACAAGTGGACGCTAAATGCATGTTCCTTGTACTTGAGGATGAGCTTTTTTAATGGGATGTGTTTTGCAGAAGTTCTTAATATCTGTGGTTTCAATTGGTGCAATGTGAGTTAGGCATTTATTTGTGAAGTACTTTGCTATGCCAAACATTCAAAAATTGATATTCAAATGGACTTCCAGAATTAGTGAATTATTTTTTGTATCAGCCTTTCTTTTAATTTCTAAAATAGAGTTGAAAAGAACCTTACTAGTAGTTGTGAAGCATTTATATGTAAAAAAGGTGAAAACCACTTGGAAAAGTTACTGTTGTTTTTTTCCCTCAGATAGATTTGAGTAGTATTACATGATGTAAGGCACAATGAGACTGAATTTTGTTGATAACATAATAGATACCTGCTGACTAGGGAAACACTGTCTAACTTGTGCTGTATTTTGTTACAGAATATGCTTATTTACAGCATGTTTGTGATTTAAAATTCTATGTGTATGTGCAAGAGGACAGAGGACAAAGCCTTAATTTATAGCATTTCTTATAGTGTGCTTGTACACCATTTTCATTGGTGAAGTGAAATACAATAATATACATGTTAATACTTTACTTGGATCACTAGTCTCTGATCTGCAACATACATAAAATTTGAAGCACGTGCCATTTATTCAGTGAGTATGCTTAAGGAGCGTGCATCTTTTTCTTAGATTGCTTATCTTTTCAGTTAAGCTGCCTGGAGTGAGTGAATTGGTGACAAGTCTGTTATCTCTTGATGTATTAGGATACATTCAGAAGCTTCTAATATTAGAAAATGGGACATTGCCAGATGCCTAATGGCAAGCATTATTTCAGCCCAGAATAGTCCAGTGGATTGTGGTACTTTTCACCTTATAGGCATGGGCAGATGGTATTTTTATAATGGGAGAACAGCACCATCTTTATTGTGGATTTGAGGCAAACAGGTTGAATTAAAATGAACTTTTTTGATGGTGGTTTTTTTTTTTTTTGTTATTGGGTTTTTTCTTTCTTTGTTTGTTTTAACTTGGAAGTTTCAGTTTACATATCCTGAATGTAAATTGAAGCCAAGCCTATTTAAAATATTTTAAATTTTGAATTTTAGAATTAAAGTAATACATACATCAACTTATTATCCTGTTTTGATACCAGTTGAATAAAATTTTTAGATTCATAGAGTAGTTTGGATTGGAAGAGATCTCTGGAGATGATTTCCAGGAGTCCAACATCCTGCTCAAAGCAAGCCCAACTACAGCAGGTTGCTCCAGGGGTTGTCCAGTCAACTACTGAATTACCTCCAAGGACAGAGATTCTATAAAAAGCTTTCCCATAGACCTGCTTGGAATTGCCTGTATTTCTGTTGTGTCTGTTGCCACTAGTCCGCTCATGGTACACCTCTGACAAGAGTCTGGCTCCTTCCCTGTACCCTCCCAGTAGGTAGCTGTAGACAGCAGTAGGATTTCCCTTTGGCCTTCTCCAGGCTGAATGACTCCAGTTGTCTCAGTCTCTCCCAAGAGAAAGATCATTTTCTAACCCTCTAATCACTTTGATAGCCCTCCAATAAAGTTATTTTGGTATGTTCATGTCTTGTACTGGATGCAGTACTTCATTTTAATGGATACTACGAAAAATATATTTGGTTGTGTAAAATTGTAGTATGTATTTTTCTGGAATGTCATCTTTTGCTTAGATGTCTGATATGACAGTGTAAAGGCCAGATCAGCATGAGTTATGGTGATAGTGCTTTGGAGCGATTAAAATGTAAACAAATATTTTACAGAACAAAATATTTTGACTTTGCATATTCTTTTAGTGGGTTGACCTTGGCCAGCTGCCAGCTGCTCACCCAACTGCTCTCTCATTCCCCCTCCTCAACCGGACAGGGGGAGAGAGAATAGGGTGGGTAGAGATGATAAAGAGGGGGAGATCACTTAGGACTAAACCAGACTTGACCTGGGGTCAATTTAATTAATTGCCAATTAAAATAGATTTGGATAGGATGAAACAAAGACAAGAACCTTTCCCCCATCTCCTACTTTTCCCAGGCTTAACTTTACTTCTTCATTCCCTGACTCTTCTACCTCCTACCCTGCAATACAGTGGGGTGGGGAATGAGGGATTGTGGTCAGTTGATCTCTGCCACTCCCTCTTCCTCAGACTTTTCCCCTGCTCCAGTGTGAGTCCTTCCTCCAGGCTGCAGTCCTTGAGGAAGAGTCTACTTCAGTGTGGGCTCTCCACAAGGCTGCAGTGTCCTTCAGGGCTTATGCACCTGCTCCAGCATGGAGTCCTCCATGGGCTGCAGTGTGATGTCTGCTCTGCTGTGGTCTCTTACACAGGCTGCAAGGGAATCTCTGCTCCGGGGCCTGGAGCACCTTCTACCCCCACTTCTTCTCTGACCTTGCTGTTTGTATTGCTGTTTCTCATTTGATTTCCCCCTGAGTCCCATTAGCCTGTGTGTTTTCTTTGCCCTTTCTTAAATATGTTTCCACAGGGGTGCCACCAGCTTGGCTGATGGTCTCAGGGGTGTCCCGCGGTGGGACAGTTGCAGCACTGACTGGAGCCAGCTGCAACCAGCTGTGCCTGGCACCGGGCAGCACCTGCTCTCCCCTCAGAGAGGCAGCCCCTGCACCCCCGCTGCTTCCAGCACCTGGGCACCAACACCCAAGACAACTCTGGATAAAGAGTTCATATATAAATTTTAACTTAGGAGAAATTATTTTTAAAAGATTTGAGGATTCATATTACAATGACTGTAAAGCCATAGTATCTGTAAAACGTTTATTATGCTAGACTTGCTTCTGTGTATGTGAGGTAAGAGTATGTAAATATGGTAGGTAATACATCTGAAGTGTACAAATGGCATGTTTTTTTCCCCCCCCCTCCCTTAGAACTTAAGTGGACTGTTAAATACTGCAAGTTTTCAGCCCCTGCGGCCTTTACCTTCAATCCGAATTTTAGTGGATAAAGTTAACCTGGAGCACTCGGTGCCGATGTATGCAGAGCAACTGGTGCACATGGTCAGCAGCCTCAGCCAGCCGTCCGACAACCTGCTTCATTACTGTTACTCACACTGCTATATGAAGGTAAAAGAAGGCTTGAGATCTGTTTCTTACTGCAGTGTGCTGACAAAAAGTTAATATAAGTATAGATAATACTAAGTGTTAGTAGGTTTCTTGGGAGAAAGTTTTCAGCTTATCTAAAAGGAGCTGCTAAACACATTTCACAGAATGTCGTCATTTGGGATTGCTGCTTCTGACCTGTGCCAAACGTTTTGTAATATGAGCAGAGAACTTAACATGAGGAAACTAACTAGACAGACAGAAGCCTCAAGGTCTTTGTGACAAGATTGAGTTAAAAGAATTTGGAAAGAAACCCTTCCCCTCTTCAAGGATAGTGCTCATAGAATATGTAGATGGCAGTGAATTACACTTAAGAACTTGATGGGATGCTATGAGGAAAAAAATTTCTTCTAGTATTGGTAGAGCAAGCCCATGATAGTAAAGGTGTACAATCAAAAACTGTTGCCACATTATTTCATTGTTTTTCATTATAAGAGGAAAACCTCTTAATGTTCTCAGTTAAATATCCACTATGTGAAATGAGTTCTTATTGTGAGGTTGGGGGAAATTTAAGTAGCTACTGAAAAAATTCTTTGAGATTATTCATTTGGCATCTGCTGAAGCTTTAGTGGAATGAAAAAGTGAAATCTCAAGATAGGTTTTAAAACAGGCCTTCCAGCCTTTTAGGATGTGCTCAGGCAGTTTGAAATGTTTTGAGTGCAGCATGGTGGTACAGCATGTTAAAAAGACAACTCTACAACCATTTGTTTTCCATATTGAACAAGGAAAAATCATAAAGAATAGTTGTGATAAACTTTTCTTTACATGCTTTTATTAAGAAAATAGCTTTGATGAGAAGCTTCTTGTTTCCTTAAATACCACTCTTTTAGGCCAATATTGTTATAAATAATTTTATTTATTTTATATGAAAGGCAATGTGCAGTCTGCAAATTTAAAGGATATAGAATAATGTATTTTAGTTGATAAATTACAATTCAGCATTATTTCAAAATTCAGTCGAGTGTAGTCAACACATTTTGGGCAAAGAAAATATTTTTATATGTATTCCTGTTGGGACATTATTTTAGGTAGATTTTTCTAGTTACATTTGTGTTTGGGTTAAAAAGAGTTATCTAAAAATAATACACAATTTATTTCATTTTTATTGAGTATATTTTAAAATGTGTATGTTATGTTATGAAAGTAAATTGCAAGTGATCTAATCATGTGATAGTATGCCCTTTGACCACCTTAATTTGTTTCAGATATTTGGTTTTCAAGCAGCACTGACTTCTTTGGACAGTAAAGGATTGTACTGCTTCCCTGTTCCAGTTATCCCCTCATTCAGTACTGCTGTTTATGGCAAGCTGATCAAGTTTCCCAAATATTGGTGAGCATTAAGAATGTACAGTGTATTTAAGTAATGTGCACAACTACTTTTGTGTTTCTGTTGAGTGATTTAAAAATGCCAAGCTCTCTATATATCCCCAAACTTCTTGGTCTCTTCTGTTGTATTCTACTGCTAAGTCTGTTATTAACAAATTTCTTTGAAAGCATAGATGTTAATAAACATTTTAGACCCTGTTTGGTTGAGAGAACAGGCTATGCAAGCCCTGTAGTAAATGGCTTTCTTCTAGACCTTGTAGAATTCTGTAAACCAGTATCCATTCTTTCTTGACTAGATACAAAAGCTGAAGTTATATACTGATGGCAAGCTTGATGTGTTTAACTGAACAGGTCAGCTCTTTCTGTTATAAACTTGACAAGCTAAAAAAACAACAAATGGGGGAAAACTGCGCGCACCCCCCAACAACAACAAAGCACCCCAACTCCGCAAAAATATAGTCTCTACTAGACTTTTATTTCTGTTACTCATTACAGTTGGAAGTGTTTTAATATTGTGATCAGGTGTTAAGCTGTTTGTAGTAGTTAGGATTTTAAATGCAAACACTTTTTTTCTGAAAACAATTCTGTGCTTTATTATGAAATGAGCTATGTATTTTTTTTTTTTTTAACTTTAATGCCATGGAAATTCAGAATTTAAGTTCAGCTCTACAGTTAAATCTTGTGGTCATAAATGTCGGTAATAGTTTTTATTAATAAATTGTATTTATAAAACCTGTTTTAAGAAAATGCATTTTGGCAGTACTTTGGACAGGACATTAGTTTTCTTTATCCCTCATTTTGAGCAGTAGCTGACTGTAATACTACTTTATGAATAGATCTATACAAAGAATCTTAAAAAATGAGAACATAACAGGAAAACAGGTTAATATGCTAAATACTTTGGCTTCAAACATTCTGTGTTACATAGCTAATTTGTAACAACAATTTGTTTGTGAAATTTTAATGGATTATAAAAAAAAAAAGCTGTGATACTGTGTTAAATATAAGAGGGTTTTAGCCTAATCAGCACACCACCAGGTGGTAGCAGCCTAATTGACTTTCTCATGTTTTCCATCAGTAGTTTACAAAAGTACTAACCCCTTCAAATGAATTGCCTTTCTGTTGCGGTGTTTTGCTAGTAAATACTAAATGTTACTAGAATAACCCATAGCCAGCACTAAGCAGGGTACTTAAGTACTCTGGTAGGATTGACAGCCTTTCCTGACATGACCTGACATTTAACACTAAGCTCTGGTTGGTGATCCTTGTTAGTAAACTGTAGAAATAAATCAGTGTTTAACAGTGAACTTAAGTTTATTTACTACATTATAAAACCCATGGTTAAATGTGCAAAATAAAAAAAAAAATATTTAGAGATGAGAAATAGTTGAAAAAAATCCGTCGTCTGACAAGTTCATGGTATTCAAGTGCTAGTGCTTTCTCAGGAGTGCACTTGTGTGCTTGTGCTCGCTGTGCTCAATCTGGCTTTCTCATGCTTTCTTTCTTACTGTTTTCCACATGCACCGTTGCATGCTGGCCATTGTGCTCTACCTCATGTGTGCGTGGTCTTGCGCTGGCATTCTCTCTTGTGTGTTCTCTGCTTCTTTCTTGTGCTTCCTGTCTTGCTCGATTTCTTTCTCTCTCTTTTAAAAATACGTTGTATTACTATGTGTGCCCAGCTGGAAAATAAAGTATGGTAGTCTAATAACATAGAAAAATAAAAACGAGCAGTAGTTTTGAGGAGTGGAGGCAGGGGAACGATCCTGCCTAAAATAGCAGATCATCTATCAGCATTTATTAGTAGATCTTGTAAGACTAACACTTATTGTGGTTGAGTGTATTTTAAAATTATTTTAATAGCTTTCTCACTTTTTTTCAGAGATATATATATATCTTTCTAAAGCTTATTTATTTATTAACAGTGTGAAATAATTATATAAAATTAACTTATTCCAACAATTTATCTAAACTAAGCAACACCAATTTGCGGGTAATAAAGTAGAAAAACAAATGAGTACAGCAGCAGCCTGGTTAAATGAAGTGTAGTTTGAAGTGAATAAAACTCCAGATGAAACACATCAAATAGCACTTGAACTAAATCGAAATCAGCATGAGGACTGAGAGCTTCATTGAAGTCATGCAGTGAGTGAGAATTAGTCTGGTAGGATAACCTGGTAATATCATTAAACTTCAATTCAGTCCTTCCCCCCAAATTATACCACCTGCTTTATTTGGATTTTTAGCTTTCACATTCCAGGGTTTCTTAAAGTACACACATCTGATGCTACATGTGTTCTTCTGTTTCTTTGTAGAAAATATATACCACAGACCATACCTTTTAAAAACAAAGACATTTTATGAACTGTTATGGAATCCCTCAGGTAGTATGTTTTGAGTTAGCAGTGAAAATCTCAACTTTATTTCTGACATAAATCAGTAGAATAGCTTTCTTTTCTAGTTTCAATATAATAATCTCAAAATGTGTATGCTATATAAAATACTGTAGTAATATATTTTTTTAAACTAGTTGATAAATATTGGTA
The DNA here is from genome assembly GCF_003259725.1 of Athene cunicularia. Classification (NCBI taxonomy): domain Eukaryota; kingdom Metazoa; phylum Chordata; class Aves; order Strigiformes; family Strigidae; genus Athene; species Athene cunicularia. Next base: position 130,486,606 of record NW_020799095.1, read on the forward strand.
GCATGGTTTACCAGATAAAATTTCAGCAACATTAGCCCAGTAAAAACCAGTAAAGAACCATAAATGCTACAGAAGTGCTATTTTGTTTACCTACTAGATTGATGTCTGGTTTAATTTCAGTTAATACACTTTTTTATAAAAGAAATATGCTCAGGCTCACTAGTTAACTAAGTCTTGGATATCTTTTAAATTGTATAGCTAATCTATTTTTATATGAAAGTAAAAACATCTGGTCTTTTGTTTTTGTCAAGCATAACAAGATGCAAAATACAATGTTAATGTCAATATTTTACAACTACTTTATGTAGTGTTGCGTGCCAGACTGTAAAGAAGCTTTCAAAGCTTTCAGGAGAATGTCTAAAACCAACTGAGAATTAGCAGAATATGGTTAAAAGCCTAGAATGAATGACAAGAATGTTTATAGTTAAACAGAAATCTTGAGAGGAATTAGCTGATTTCTTTTTCTTTTTTACTTCTGGCTACAATGTCTGTGGTAATAAATGAGGTAATCTAGTGTAAGACACTTTAGTGTTATAACCCCACTATCACTTAAAAATAAGTTATAGTTCTGGAGAATATTGAAGTAACACTAGAGAATACAGATTCTGAATGGCCTTTGTTTTTCTGATGTCTGGATTGATAGTGAAGTGTCATCTGTTTATTGTGAGCTAGATACTGATTCAGTTATGTGTGTGTGTTTTATTGATTTTTTTTCTTCTTTACTTGACCTGTTGTCTCTAAATTCCCTTTCTGTGACAAGTGTTCCAGACTCTTGTTTTCCTTTATGGGGTCTCTGGAAAGGTTCTCACTGTCTCCACCTGTGACAGCATTTGAGACTCTAAACACTGGTGAAATAAGGTTATAAATGGGGATGATGTGATCTGTCCTTTCTGTGCAGCTTCTTGGTCCAGTGGTCTCCTCTTTCTTGTTTCAAGACCAGAAGAGCTTCTCGTTTACTGCCTGCAAGGAAGCACCAGTACAGACTTGACTAATAGCTGGTCATGTGAAGTTTGAGTGTGTGAATGAACCTTTAATGAAGAAGTTGGGGACCTGCTGGGGAAATTAGTATCTAGAATTTAATGGCCTGCACTTTAATTATTAGAGAGTACAGAGCAGATAATTGTTAATCTGTTTGGAATAGAAACTTGCAAGTAGATCCAGATAATTACTGTTAAAAACCAAAAATCTTTGAGAGACTAAATGGATATAATCCTTGCAAAGATTCTTTTGTTTGACCTGTCTTAAGAAATAAATTTCAGTTGAAACATAGGCAATGTGCCTATCTTTGCTGTTTCTGATGAGGAAGGATTCTTGACAACATGAGATTTGATTTGTGTTGGCATTGGATCTCCTTCAGTGTTTTTATTGAAGAGCTAATAATTATTGACAAAACCTGACAAAAGTTAAAAATTTGCTCTGCTGCTAGAGGAAGTCATGTGTATCATATGCTGGACACCTCCAGCTGCCCAGAGATATGATGTCACTTGAAAGCTGTGGATTATACTTGTGACATACTTTATTAATATGTGCCCTCATAGTCCTGAAAGATCACTACAAAAATCTAAATACAGAGATTCTCACATTATATATATATATATATATGTGTGTGTGTGTGTGTGTGTGTGTGCGTGTGTGTATTTTCTGTAGGCTTTGTTTTTATGAACCCTTAAGAACATTTATATAATATAACTGTTCCTAATATTTCAACACTGATTTAACTCTAAAGGTAAATATTTACTATGTTTCTAGAATCTGTTACATTTTCATCAGATTGGCACGTTAGCTTGTAACCTTGTTTTGGCTAACTATTATACAACAATAATTGAGAAATACACTTTGCCAGCAGCCTGAGCATCAGCATTTTGTGTTTTCTAGCCTGACTTCCTACTTTTTATTTTGGCTTTGTCACCCTGTGGTTGCCAAATGGTTGTTTTGTACACATAATTTAGTTTAACTTTTTAAATTTCTAAATTTAATATTAACATTACAAAATCTGAGGATTCTAAAGACCTTGTTATTACTGTTCAGGTTTCTGCTCAAACATGTAACTGTAAAGGTGTTTGTATTTTTATACAGCTTTACTTCCATTTTCTTCCATCATGTATGTCTTACAAGGCAAACATCCCTCTCTTAATCAAATGCGTGCAATGGTATGTCATACAGTGGTATTCTTACTGATAGAATTCATTGTTAGACTCCTTACATAATCCAGTGAGGTCATTATAAGCTCCAGTATGGGTTGGGATGTGCACCTGGTCATGTCTGCTTTATGGGTCATCATGGAAATCCTGTGTACAAAATGTGTGCAATGAATTGATCAGAGAGAGCAGTTCATGTTGGTCTATGAGCAGTGTGGTAGATAAAGATACAGCTTCTTGCACAGTGAGAAGTTCTTTAGCAAGGAAATTAGCTCCTGCTGATGGCCTTTACCAGCAAGGTACTGTGATGACAGTAGTATATAATAGGGGATCAGGTAATCTGTCTGTTACTTTTTAGATTGAAACATCTTTGCAGGGCATGTCCAGTGGAGTAATGCCGTGTAGAACTGGAAGTCACAGTAGATTTGTGAGCTTGAGAGTCATGAGACATAGCCATCATGCAGTTCAGTGCAGTTGTGCTAGTAACAGGCAAGTGGACCCTGCTGGCAGGAAACACAGAGCCAGATATCCACAGACTGAACAGTAGATCATAAATCTAGGAAGTTTTCCAATAAATTGACACTTGAGTCTTGATTTTGGCAGCCTGTTTTATTGACTAGTCACAGTAAATCAAGAGTAATGTCAATTTAGATTGGGTGTGTATTGTGTTTCACATGGGCAGTTGAGGGGCATGCTTGTTTCCTGGGTCAGAAGCAGAAACAGGTTGAAAACACATGAAACTCATTTTGTAGCATTCAGTTGTGACTATTAGTTATGTCAGTAATTGTATAGAACTGCCAGATGAAAATTCAGGGCATCCTTCAAAACAGAAAAGATCTGAGATTGCATGCCTGAACAGATGCCGTCAGTGTATGGGACAGGAGAGTTTCAGCCACATCAGCATCATGTGAATTAGAGCTAGCATGTGTAAAAACCTGTTTGAACTATTGAGATCTGCCAGTGATATGGCTATCCAAAAGTAGACAGAAACAGTCATTCTCTTGGGTTCTGCAGAGGTGGTTGCGTAGAACTGCCTCAGATATGAACAGTCTAGGGAGTATGCTGGATTGCTTCAGCATTGTGTACTTCTCTGCCATCACCTAGAATATGCATCAAAGAGCATAATACTCAACCAGATTATTCTTATTTTTTTAATTTATTGGTAGCTGTTTTCATGATGGCTTTGTGAGCAGTGAATTTGACACTTTCAGAAGTTTGGTTTGCTGTACATCTTTGTGTTTGAGGAGTAGGTATATCAGTATGATGATAGCAAATTGTGAACAGTAATATAGGGTGATTTAACACTTTGTTTTAACAGGAGAATGTTTTTTCATTGATAACACAATTTAACATATCTTTCACTGTAAAAGTTAAAGTAGGCCATGCTTGTGTAGAAAGATGAAGATGCTTAAGGGACTTGTGTGGAACATTTTCTAATCTGCAGCAATATTAACATACCAAGTTTCAACATGAATGTTTTGGGGCACTTTTCAACTTCAGTCTTCTGGAAGGAGCTGTCGGTTACCAAGAACAACCCTCTGTCCAGGAGGGGTTTTGCATTCTGAGTACATGACTTGCAGCTTGATTAGTGTGACTATAAATTAACTTCAGTTGGAAACTTCTAGTTTAATTTTTTTTATTCTAAATCAAGTCCAGATCTAATGTTACTGCTTCTCAGCAGATGTGGCAGGCAGCATTCAGCGAATCTGTTAAAAGTGCACTTTTAATCAATGTAAATTGGAAGCAGTTGTATTTTTTAGTATTGTCCATGAAGAGGAAATTCAGCAGAGTTGACAGTAAAGTGTGGTCATCTGTAGTGTTTCCAGTGTAGTTATTTAGACTAATTAATTGTCAAGGCTCTTCAGTGAAAGTAAATTAAGCTTATTAACTTAGATCTGTCCAGGGAAAGTGATTGCACATGGTGACTACTTTATCCTGGTTGTAACTGTTGCCATCAGTATTTGCTGGCATTTGTACTAGAAACAAGCAAATGGTATTTATTTCAGAATGTGTAGGGTTTTCAGGGTTAAAGCTGCATTTTGCTTTACTTGACACTGGTGAAAGGTATGAAAAACTTACTGACTTAAATCTGGTTCTTTTATGCAGCATAAATACTAAAGAAAACTTGAATCCCTATACATATTCCTTTTGTACTGGATGTATTTGGAAGTTCTGTTTCTCTTACTCAGTGTTAACACAATCTGTGGAAAATACCTGGTTAGGATTGGTAAGTGATATTCTCAGTTATGAGGCTTTACACATGTAAACCCTAGCCAGAAAGATCTACTGCTGGCAATTCTTAGCATACACAGTGTTTGTCCATTATTTCCCCAGAATTTTGCCTGCAATTTTGTGCCTTTTTTTGCCCCTTTAAGTGAATCTGTGAATCACAAAGAGAAATGCACTCTCTGAGTTAGCATCTATACTACTAAATAAAACATTCCAGAAACCAGTCTGTGGCCCTGAGGCCTGGTAGTGTCTTGTGGTTAAGTTCCTGTAGCTTTCCATTCCAATCCCAAAGGAGAAAAAAGATAAAGCTAAGAAGGATATAGTCAGGCAGCTGCCAGGGAGCAAGCTAACAGGTAAAAAGTTTATACAGCCACAGACCGTTACTGGAGCCTGCACTTGGCCTTCCTTAGTTGGCAAATAAGGACATTACCTGCTTGAAACTTGTGCCCTGAATAGGAAGGGCATGGAGGTCAAATGTGCTAGCCTGCTAGCCAGCCCCATTGAAATGTTGGTTGTTACGTAGGGTTTTGAAGGAGTGTACTTCAGTGTTGCAGTTGCTCTCTTACCTTCACTTTTTTTCATTGTAACTTCTTATTAAGAAAATGCCATGGAAGTTGGTAGGATTGATAGCACTGTTTCAAAAAAATTGTAATTGTTAAATACAATAACTTGAAAAAAAATTAGGTTATCTTTCATGCATTGAGTTCTAGTTCCCTACAGAATTATGTTTCTGAAATTGTATCATTCATCTTGTGTACCAGATAATCCTCCTCCACAGAAGCTGTATGTTTAAAGGCTTCTTGAATAAGCTGTATAAAATTGCTGATTTTGTTTACCTTCTTATGGTTACCTTTATTATGCTTATGGAGCACTGTTATGCTGCTGAACAAGCTTTAGCGTATCCTTCTTTGACTGCAGAGCATCACTCTCCAGCAGTAGGTGTCATTTCACCTGAAAAGTGAGGTACCAGAAATTCTATAGTCTTAAATTATGCACTTATTTTTACAAGCATGTGAATGGGACACTCAGTGGAATTTGATAACCATGATAAATGGTGACTAACAAATTTTATTAAAAAAAAAAAAAAAAAGCTGTATTTATCTTCACTTGGAGCAACAAATAAACCAAATATAAAGCCATGTTCACCTATTCAGCTATCCATAATACCTTAGCAGTTTTACTATACTTGTGTTCATCTCTAGGTAGGAGAAGCATACTGTCCTGTTTCCAGTATTCTCCTCATGCTTGTTCTCACTGGGACCCAGATGTGCCTTTTCTTTTCTAAGGGAATAGTCATTGCCATAAATCTGGGTCTGTCTTTGGTAGTAGGCGAAGTGTTTGTATATTGTTTGTGTACAAGGGAACATCCTCACCATTTTTTCTTAAGCACTTTTGTCCTAGTTGTTTCTAGCTTTGTATTTTTAAAATCTTATTATTTCTTTAGCAGTGCCTTTTAAAATAAGTTGACGTAACCTGTCAGCTGTAGATACTGAGGAACAGGTACTGTATTGCACACACACTGATGTTTGGACCTCCAGTAGGCATTCATTAGGTTTTAATCTTCTGAAAGACATCGGCTCCCAGTTTCTGGACTAGAATTTTTTAGTATGACATGTTTTGGATGAGAAGGTTAGAGGCCAATTTGAACAAGAGAACAACTGAAGTCAGGCTCATGTGGAATGATGCTCTTAAACAGTAAACTGTGAGAATAAAATCTGTTTATCAGAACAGATTTGGAAAAAGTTATATCTGTTGCAGGTGCTTCTGATATTGATATAAGAATTTCAAAGGATTATATTGGTTGAGAGTAATACAAAAATTGTGCATTCATTTTTCAATCAGAATTTTTATCCATTATAACATGTAAGTTTTTTTAAACAAAAGCCTACAGGATTTTAAAATAAATGTTTAATTAGTTTTCTTTGATGTTTAACTAGCTTTTCCTTTGAGTTTAATGACTGATTCTAAAATGAACAATTGAATAGAAGGAAATTTGGTAAGCATGATTAGAATGTTCCTTCGATAGTCAAGAAATATGCATATACATGTAGAATGACAGAATTAAGAATCTGATTTTTATATTTTAAATTTTTAAAAGAAGGGGAAATGGAATTGTTTTAATGCTGTCCCTGACTTAGTCTCTTGCTCTGAAAGTACATGTATTTGTTATAATCTAATTTTATTTTCCATACAATTTGGATTTAGCTGTGTACATATATTTCAGCAAGAAAATGTTTTTCTGACATTATGTTTTAATGACAGTATCTTTGCTTTAGTATGTGTGTATGTGATAATTTTGATGGTCTTGAAGACTCACTAGGGTTTGTGGAGATTTTAAGTAATGAAATAGATGTAATGAGACTCTCAGTGAATAGACCAAAACTGAACACATCAAAACTTATATCCATATAATCTCTCTCAAAGTTTGTATTATTTTTGAGGAAAAAATGATGTAAAGTCAATGCCAGAGTCAGTATTTAATACGGTAAATTTAGATTTAACAATAATTCTAGTCTTTGAAATAAAAAGTATTATGCATTTACTGAGATGCAATGTTTTGCTTTAAATAGCTTCTGATAGCCTTTAAAAATCTTTTGAGGTTGCTAATTAGTGAGGCCACAATATAATAATTTTAGCAGCCTATACTCTTTTTGCTGTTATGCAGTGTACACATGTGAACACACCTGCACACCTTGTCGATTCCCGTCCTTGCTGTTGATGATACCCTTGGTCCATGCTTTGCTATATTAAAGGCTGTTCTGATAATGGAAAAAACAAAACACCCTTCCCCTCTTGTAGCAACTTCCTTTTGATGCTGTAAATTCTATCTTGCAGGGTAATAGAATTGGCTTTTGGGGTATTTTCAGGCAAGAAAGAGTGGAGTTAGGTGCTTTTCTTTACCTTTCTGGATTTAATGGAATTCCATAGTCGCCTCTGAAAACAGCGATATGGCTTTGTTTCTTTTTGTCTTGTGTACTTTCTGTTTGTGCCATCTTCATTCAGTGCAATGTTTTAGTTCAAATATTGTTTTAGCTAATGCAGATGTGTACTTACGTCTCTGACCTTTATGGTCATAGCTATAAAAAATTTGCCAGAATTTCTTACAAACTTTTTTCTCACACTGTAAATGTGATTTTTTTTCCACCAGTATATTTTATCTGTTTATGATAGAAGATCCTAAATCCTAACCAACTCACCTTTTTGGACAAAGTTTCTTCTTTAGATCATTGTTCGTGTTTGCTTGAAGTTGGGGTTGGATACAGATGTTGAATCTTTAGCAAGGAATTTGAAACTGTTAGTTCTGAAGATCTTTGAAATTTTCATAGAGGAAACAAAATGGGAGTTTTGTGCTTTTTTCAGTAAGTTGTGATCCGTCTTCTAACAGCATTGCAACTGTTAATCTTCAAGAAAAAGAACAATTAGGCAAATTTATGTACATTTGATCACTTTTATTTTGTTTCACACAGTTTTCATGGGAGTACTTAGAGGTGAGTTAAGGCTATTCAGAAGTGGTACACCTGATAAATCTGCAAGGGAGGGCAGAAAAGGGGGTGTGTGTATTACTGCATGTATGGATTGGATGTATTTTCTTTCTGCTCCTATTGTCAGCATTTCATTTCACAACCATCTTCCTCTTAATGCTCTAAATATAATTTAACTTTTCCTCTGTTTTCAGTTTTCAAGCACTTTCAAAGACGATTCAGTTGTACAGTTTGTTCTCTTTGTATGTGCTTTGAATTTCTTTTTTCTTTCTTCTCCCCATCTTCCAAGCATTTTATTTGAAATACTCTGAAGATGCTTCTTTTCCTTTGTGGTCTCTTGTTTCTTTTTCTGTTGTGTCTGTTCTCCATCCTCCTGCTATAATCCCAAATTTATTAATCCCACTCTGTTGTTTTTTTTTCTTTGTCCTCTTACCATTTGAAACCCATGATAGGAAGATAATTCTGTGGGCCTTCCTGTGCCTCTTCCCGTCTTAAACATCACTGTTGTCTACCATCACTTTTGGTATTGCCATTTCTGCAAGTGTTGGGAGAATGTTCCACAAGTTGCTTAGCTTTTTGTGAGACAGCAAAGTCTGTGGATCTGTCCTGGTGACTGTTCCTGCTCGAAGCAGTTCCTCTTCCTTGCTCCTGAGAAAGAGGAGCTATCTTCCTGTCTTCAGTCTTAGTTAACTCTCTCAAACTGCTGTTCCTAGCTTGCAGGACTTGTACTTTAGGAGATGTCTTCAGATGAGAAGAAAACAAAGCCTCTGATCACCATATCTGCATTCTTGAGAGCTCCTCACATCCATTTTGTTTGGAGAAGGGTCAGACTTCAGGGATAGCAACTTTTCCTCTGCATAAGATACAGCTCAAGTTTTTCCTTCTGCAGGATAGGGTCATGGCTGGTCAGCTGTGCTGTCTCTGGCAAATGGAAAGGTCCTTGCCATAGATAGTGCCCATAGGCTGGGCTGTTTTATTGTAAATAATGTATATGTAATTTTCAAATTTGGGGTAGGAAGACGGTTTGAAATTTGAAATCATTAATAGAATAGAATAGACTAAGAAATGATATATTGCACATTTTGAAATAAACGTTATTAGGATTTAAGATGCCAAATTTTGCAGCTCTGCTGGGAATAACAAAGGTTATTTGAGTGAATTTCTGAAAGATTATATTGGATAGAGATCTATATCAAAAAAATCCTTATTTGTGCTCCTAGTAACTCAACAAAATTCTATCCTACAAAATCATATCCTATATCCTACAAAAATATCTTGTAAATGACAGTATTATTAGCTGCTGAATTGACTGTGTAAATTTCCATCAGATTGAAGGGGCAGTTTTTGAAAGTTGCTGCTCTTACTTTTGACAGCATGAAGGGATGATGCAAGTAGTTTCTGTTCTCAGGGCTGCCACAGTCATGACACTTGCTCCCCTGCTAACACCAGGTTAAGCATGGATCTCCTTGCTGAATGGCAGCAGCCTTCGTGTCCTATTCCTGTTTTTTAGCATTGTGTTTAGCAGATGACTGTGTTTGTCAGTGCAGTTTTCTTCACTGAGCACCAGCATGTTTCTGCGCCCTCCTGGCTCCCTGTTTTACCTGCTAATGACAAACAAATGGCTTAGTGTGGCAGATTTGGAGGATTGATTTAATGGCTGTTTCTGCTACTTCTCGGAGTGTGAAGGGGGAAGGAGGAGAGGAAAAGGGAGAGGATGAGATTGCTTCTTTGGACAGTAAAGCAGGCTGCTTTGTGGGAAGGTAGTTTCCCAAACCCTGTTTCACCTCTGGGGCTACTGAGATTGTATTATACTGTGGTATCCAAAGCACTGATACTGGATTTACAAATAAAAAAAAAAGGTTACACTTTCTTTGTTTTAATAAACACAGATCTTTGATTTTTGGAGGTTTATGGCCACTAGTAACTTTTACCTGGTTACCTCTGGTGGTTTTGGTGGTCTTGGTCATCTGCAGCTGTTTAGTTACAGCATCTCCAAGGTCCAACTTATTCCCCCACCCCTAGGAAACTATAATTTACCATTGCTGCTTTTATGAGTAGGAGCTAGTTCTCCTGAAAAGATACAAGGCACAACTCAAATAGTAGATGTAAAAGTGTTCTGCTTCTGGTATGATTCCCTCTGCATTACCTTCGTCAAGCCAGTTGTTCCCTATAGAAAGTCCTTGCTTCTTTCCAGACTTTTCTGTGTGGGTTTTTTTTGTGTTTTTTTGTTGGTTTTTTGTTTGTTTGTTTGTTTTGTTTTGGTTTTTTGTTTAATGTTTTGATTTTTGGTCTCTGTAATGAATACCAATTTTTCTCATGGTCCTTATATTTGAATCTTGTCGGATATAATGCAGCTAAATGCCATATCCCTTCCCTTGTTTCCACTAATATCCACAGTCTATGATGATAAGATTCCTAGATCAGAATAAAAAAGTTACAGACCATTTTGCAGAAGTAAAGAAAGAATAGATGTTTAAAGTGTAAGTAGGAAAAAATGTTCTGAATTGGCATTCCATGAGAAGAGTTTCTTATCCCTTGTGCTCTGATCCCCCTCTCACACTTTGTGGAGTTCTGAAGATGCAGTTCTTCAAAAGTAGAAAATTATGCGTAAGATTCAGTTAGTTGATGATGTGTGTAAAGCTAACCATATGTATTAAGGACATGAAGAAGGCTGAGGGTTCATATTATAATCTCCTCAGAGCAGGGAACTTGCACTTTTATTGTTTTGTAGATTGCTTATATCACTTTAATAGTTCTGGAGACAAGTATTAACTAGTGAATAGAAAAGGCATTTTTTTTCAAAGGAAGAAATAGCAATTAGTGACTGACCTGGTCCACTTGCAATGTGATGGGAGTTCAGATCCCTAGCTTCTGTCCTATTGATGAGCTTTTCCAAAGCCAGTAACCTGAATTTGATCTAAACATCCTGAATATGTTTATCTAATGCAGCTGTAGGTTTGACATGTTCCTGCATTACAGTTTTAGCAGCCACCTTGTATATCATGTGTCCAAAAATAAGACTGAAAACCCAGTCCCCTGTTGGGATATCCTTATTGGTATCAACAGATTTTTAGCTTGCGTGTTGCATTTTGAGGCACATAAGCAATGACTTAACTGGAAATGGAGATACACTGCTTTCTTGCCCTCTTTCTTAAAGTTAATCCAGTGGGTGGAAAGACTCAGCTGGTGGATTCAAGGTGAGGGAAACTAAGGCTTTCCTACCCTCATATTCTAGGTCTTTTTTTTTTTCTTGCAGCCTTGGACATTTTTCTCTTGGTGTCTCACAGCAGATAAAGTTACAGTAACTGTCCCACTGAGGTTACTGCTTCTCACTTTCTTGTTGCTTCACAAACTAGTATTATTATTTGCATGTAACATTCATAATTTTTAAGCTAATGATAACTTTTAAAGTCCAGATGTAACAAAACAAATTAAATGATCTTAAAAACAATCCAAGTTTAGAACTCCTATAGCATGTGTGTCCAGTCTTGTATTCTTTGGTTCAAAGGGATTTTTTTATTTTCAAGGTTTCTTCCTTTTAGATATTTGTTTGATTTTTATTAATTATTTTTGTTCATATAATAATACATTTATTTTTGCCTTTTTGTATAAACTAAATTTTATTCTATTAAAACACACTGTGCTGAGGATTAATGGTTGGACTAGATGATCTAATGGTTGGACTAGATGATCCGCAAGGTATTATCCAACTTAGACGATTCTGTGAACTGTGAATGGATAATCTCTGCTCATTTTCTAAGACATATTGAAGCTTGTACTTTGCATTGTTTTGTTTTCACAATTGTTTCAAGGAAATCTGTGTTTTTTTTCTGAAGTTCACATATGAATTAACACTTTACAAGCATTTTTCATTATTGACAATTTCAATTCCAGAACTGATGTTAAAAAAATGCTGTACAGAAAGCAGTTTTGAAATGATTGTATTGTTCCCTTCTAATCCCATATCTAGAATTTTCAGAAAGAAAAATTTATTTTTTGTTATTCATCAGAAAAAGAAAGAAGTTGGTGAATCTTGAAGTTCATTGTATTCTCTCTTGTAATAAATAGTATGATTAGGAGAGGTAGCTGCAGCTGCTGATAATTCACCTGTGTAAGAGATCACATAAGATGTCAGGCAGCCTTTAGTGAAGCCTGTAGAAGAACAGAAGAGGTTTTGAAGACATGAGTCTTGGAGATGTTTTTGGAATTAGTTGTTCCAAAGTGGGTTTAATTATTACTTTTGGTAATAGTTAACTTGGTCTTCTAGCACAAATAACTTTGCTGTCTAAAGACTGAAAATTGTGTTAATGTATGCAGACATGTGATATGACCGAGTTTTACTGTGAGTATAGTGACTTCAGTCTTGCATCTAAAAAAAATAAGTCCAAGACTGTGTTGGTTCATTTCCTCTCCCTTTATTCTTCTCCCTGTATGCTTCCTTCGGAGTTTTGATATTTGTCATTAAGTAGCTAGACATTGTTTCCTTTACCAAAAAACAGTTGCTTAAATGTAAAAGGATCAAAATTGTAATTTTCTTTAAGCTGATATGAAAGATCAGTTTAAGTAGAAATATGGACTTGTAGGTATGTAGATGGAAGCCTTTGTTCATGTCAGATATAAAACCAGCATACATTTTCTGTTTGCCAAAGAGAAATGTGTGCAAATGATGACTTAAATTATTTAGGCATTTAAATTACATTCACGTTCTTCCAAGGCACAGTTGCTGGGTTCTAGTAGCAGGTTACTGGTTTTGTTATTTTGGAAAAAATGAACTAATCGTATTTTACTGTACAGGATATGAGTAATAACAAAAATTAAATTTTTGGAAACATTTTGCAAGTTCCAGCTTTGCATTTGGGGACTCTATATAAACTTTTGGACCCAGCTGTTCACCACTATATTCTTTCAATCACTGTGAGGTGTTGATTTTAAAAGAATGAGTTGCTGTTCCTAAAGTCTACAAACTGAAAATATTTCATAGCAGACCTGTGAACTTACATGAATTGGTTATACTGGTGCCTATGCGCAGCGTATAATAAGGACCAATTCATGTTTTCATTCAAAAACAGTGAAGAAAACTATTTTCTTTAATGGTATGCCAGATTTATCCAAATATTTCAGCAAGTCTGTATTACAGTTTGTCAGCAAACTGGGTACAACCAAAGTGTATTTAGAAATCATTTAATTAGGACAGATTCATTTTCACTCTATGCCACTACACAGCAAGACTTACTTGTTCATATTTCCTTAAATTTATTCTGGAACTTGTCCAAGTTCAGCTTTAATGAGTAGCCTATCCTGCTAGTTACATTAGGATTTATTTTCCCCTAGAGAAGAGTGTTTGAATTGGTAGATTTTTAACCTGTTCAGTTAAATGAACATATGTTCAGAACTGCATCTTAACTCTTGAATGCAAAGATTTGAGAAATAATTATTTCTATTGTTGTTACAGCTTTAAAGTGCAGTTTTAATAGTGGTTTTAGACTCCAACTATGTGCCATAACTATTTTAATATGGTGATGAGTTTTGATATGAAGTCACTTGCTTAATACAAATTTAATGATACAGTATAGAAACACAGATCTGACTTGGTTTACTGAAAAAAATATTTGTACTTGTATTTTCACTTATTGCTCGAATATATCTCTTGGGTCATAAAACTTGGTTAAATATAGCTCAGTACCTTACTAATGATGGATTTTCTGTATTAACAGGTGCAGTTTGGTAGCAAACTTGTATTTTAAGTTCTTTTAAATGCATTATTTGTGTTTCAAAACTATTATAATAAATCCTGAATTATAAATGTACTTTCATCACTAGCCAGGTCTAGTTAAAATTTCCTTTAAGCAACATTTGCTACACACATGGTACAATACTTCCCTCTGCCTTGATTTTTTTTTTCTATTAAAAAGGATTTATTTTCTTCAACTTCCCATTCCTCCAAAATTATCTGTAAAGGACCAGTAGACTTCATTTCTATGGGATTGTTAAAGTACAGTAAGTGTAGAATTTGCATATTGTTAAAAAATGTTTCATGCACTGTTACTACCCATAAGGGACTATTTTATGTGAAACTTTTAAGTTTTAAATTCAGCTGAGTTCAGTACAGTAGCTGTAATATATATTAAATGAATAGTCAAACTTGTAAAACAAAATCTTTTCCACTGTCACATTGTGTGCTGTGATTGTCACAGCTCTTCACATACCCCTGCTAAAGTACATAGATTTGTTAATACAGATTGTTATTTTAGATGGGATTATTGTGAAGTCATGGGTGTCCAGAATTTTACTGAAAAAAGTTTTCTACTTTCTTTCTTCTTTCCAAATTTTACATTAGAGAGCCCATCTTTTGAAATATTGATATTTGTTTCTGAAATACTTAGTTTTAATCCTGCAAAATACTATTCAGAAATAAGAGGGAAAAATAGAAAATCTGTTACCTGAAAGGATAACAAAAGGAAAAATAACAGAAAGGAAAAAATGTTACAGTGCATTTCTTCAATGAGATAATAAAAGATCACAATACGTGGCATAAAAAAAGGGAATACTAGCAAACATTCTGATTGGTAAAAACATGCATTACATTTCATTTAATACCCACAAGAGCTTTGCTAATCTGAATATCTAGTTTTCCAACTTCAGTTCTGCATGAAAGTAAATGGTTTGTCCTGCCTGTTTAATCTCGAGTTTTAAAGTATTTTTTTTGTTTATTGTGTATATAGCATTTTGTTTTACAGGGATGGATTTTCATAGGTACAGAATCACCTTATATACTTCTTTATGCACACCTGTTCTGCTTAAATTGATAAATTACAGAGGTTGGATTTACACTCTAGGAAATTCTGGGAAAGCAAGTTCAAATTCTAATTTGGAATCAGCATTAGAAAAGGGTCACAGTGTTGCAGTCTCCTCTTGTGCTTATTGAGGAACCCAGAGCTTTTCTTCTAATGACTGAATGCATATATGTACTTTTATATGTAGGAATATTTGTGTATCTGAGGAGCTGAAATGGGAGATATGTTTTATCTAAATGTATACATAATGGAGTGATCTTCATGTGTCATCTTGTGCGTGTTGTGTAGTAGAAATGGTCCAGACTGTTAGTTCCTTTTGGCTGTCTATCTCAGTCAAAGTGGGTGGGGGTTTTTTTGGTTGGTTTTGTGTGGGTGGTTTTTTTTTTTTTTTTTTAAACAGGCAGCATCTTTCCCTATTTGCCTGACTTAATACTGATATTATTTTCAGCTTTTGCGTCTCCTTAAATTATTTTTAATTTTCTAACTATCTTATTTCTTGAAGTGTAGATGAGAATGTTTTTATAAATGGTTTTCTTGCATCAACAGATTTCAAATGTGTTTGGATGCATTCTTTTCTCAGATAGCCAGATGTGGTATTTTTACTTTTTTGGAGAAGAACATTTTCAGGAAAGGTGTGTGGTGTGTTTGAACTTCAAACTGAGAGACAGGAAGAGCTTCAGGAGTTTTGTGCTGATATTTTTTATCCCTTTGACCTACTGTGCTGCAGTTAATAGAGTAGTGATTTCAGGCAGTGAGGTTGGCATGTGGTCTGCTCATGTACTCTAGAATGATCTTTACATGTCTGTCAGCAGAAAAGGCAAGTAGGAGATGCTTAGTTCTCCCAAACAGGACAAATGTATTTTTTATTGTTCTAACTCACTGTTTGGTGTCAGTAACTGCTATTAAAAAAACCCTGAAAACAAAGAAATGAAAGTAATACAAGATCTTTTCTGAAAAGGCTTCTAATGAATTTATTTTCTTAGCAACAGAGGCTGTACCAATCCAAAATATGGTAAGTCCAAATTTCAAAGACTGATACAAACAGTAGACTGCGCTTTTTTTTTTTTTTCCCATTCTGAAGGAAATTTTTACTACCAGACTTAAAGCTGAGTTCTCGCATATAATCATGAAATGTTTTTCCTTCACCTGTGTCTTTTCTGCAAATGGCATTTGAAGCTGGCAGCACAGTTGTGTCATTAGCTTCAAATGCATTGCAACTCAGAGGCAGTCTTGTTGCTGTGTTCCTCCCCCTTCTTCTCAACATTTTTGAGGAAGGTAGTCCTAATTCCAAGCTTTATGAGGTTGAAAAACCTTGGTCTAGAGAGTACTGATTACTATTACAGAAGGCTACAACATCTGGGCTTTTTGTTCTTCGTACTCCATCTGTAGTTACATCCATTTTCTGAGAATCTTTTATGAGTGTCTTGTTAGGAATCGTTTTTTTTTTTCTTTTATTCCCTTGTTTTTATTTTTAGTGAGGAGCAATGTAACTGGCTTTTGTGGATGGGTTTTATCTATGAAACTTTGATCTGTGGTGTAGACATCCACAGATGAGATGATTATCATAATTTTCCTTTATAGGCAGTGGGCAGAAATAGTGACCTGCAGAAAGCAGTTCATTTAATCCTCAGATCTAGAATGAATGGCTCTGTTACATATGTAAGTGCTGTTTTCTTTCCTTTTACCTTAAAAGGGTCTGTACAGCCATCTGAGATATGGATGTTTGTTTACACTGTAGGTATCTAACACTTGATAAGACTAATTCCTCTTGTTCCAGGGAAAATGGTTTTCAGTTAGCTGTTCCCTGGTGTTGACAAGGAATTGAGGGATGAGATCTGTTTGTGACTTAAGGTGAATGCTTGTTATGTGCAAGTCCAAAACTGAAGTGATAATATAACCTTTGGCTGTACCACCGTATCAGCATGGCAGTTGATAATACTTGTCTTCTGATCTTTGGAATGCTTGTTTCCAAACCAGGTTTTGTATTGTCACGCAGGCTCTATCTGCAGTTTATGGGCCAAAAGTGTTAGAAGCAGAATATTTTGCTATTCTGCTTCTTCATCTAGATGATAATGAGAGTGAGTCTGAGGAAGTGATCATGTGCTTTTTAATTCAGTTTTCTGGAGGGCCATGCTCCCAATCAGGTGCAGAATGTGCAAGGAAGTCTACTTCTTATTGCCAGAATTTTGTGTCAGTTCATGCTGCTACAGATTTTAGAATTTAAGCATCAGGAATAGCCTGTTTCTGAATTCATGGAGCGTCCTTCAGAGCCTACTGCTAGTATTGATCCGGTGTATGGTAGGTCACATAGATGCAAG
Organism: Athene cunicularia; assembly: GCF_003259725.1. Taxonomy (NCBI): domain Eukaryota; kingdom Metazoa; phylum Chordata; class Aves; order Strigiformes; family Strigidae; genus Athene; species Athene cunicularia. The sequence goes on from NW_020799095.1 coordinate 130,503,567, forward strand.
CAATTTCTTGTTGAGCCACATAGGAGATGCAGTGTACTGTGACTGCTTGTTACATAGTTCCTTGGAAGGTTTTAAATTTGCTGATCTAAAGAGCCATTCAGTGTCTGCAAGGGAATGTCTTCACGTTTTCAGTCCCTCAAACATTTTGGCAAAGGATGCTTTTTGCCTGGGTTAAGGGATTGTGTGAACAGCTTCAGCAGCTTTCCGCCATTTGAGATTCCAATTCCAAATGGAACATTAACCTAATATTGTTAATTTTCATGTGGCTTTAAGCTTGTCCCTAAAGTTTTCTAATGGAGTAGATTCTTCAGAATGAGAATGAGTTAATCTGTGCATCAGTGATTATATTTTGGGGACATTAGAGAAAATAATGCTAAACAGTACAAAAAGTACATTTCAGTGGTGGAGCAGGAGGTGATTAGGGCAAGAATAATAATGTTGTAAATATGCTGCAGGAAAAGGCTTCAAAATGAGAATATTAAAGAACATTTGCAGTTTTTGTTGAATGTAGCAAATAATCTGTTGCTTAATTTCAAGTACATATTAGGAAGAAAAAGTAAGTTACTGACTTTGCTATAATTGTGCTGCCTACTTGATAACGGACTATATTGTCACAGAATAATATATTTTCAAACAGAATGTCCTTTACGTTGCACTACCCTTCCAATGCCAATCCCTGGCTGTTCCTACTCCCCAATTATAAAAAGCATTGAAAAATACTAGAATCACTTAAAGAGCTCTCTGTTACCCAAATATGGAATATGAAGAAAAATACAGAATATGGGGTTCTTTGCTTGTATTTTGTTGTATGGATATTGTCTGTATGTTTGGGGTTTTTTGATCACTGGACAGGTCTTATTTAGTGATTCACTGTAAGCTTTTAAATACAAGTTTTTCATAAAATTCAATTTTTGAACATATTTCTTCCATATTTTTAATAACGGCATAATTTTTTGAGTAGCTCTTATTTTGGTGGGAGCACTTGGAATTGCTTTTATTAAATATTTTAAACCTAAGAGATGAGATTAGAATGTTGGGGTTTTTTTTCCTCATGTTTTGGAGGGATCTGTAAAGTTAATGAAAGCCCCATTTAGGGTGAAATCCAGTATAAGTAGAATCAGCTCTTACAAGAAGAAATTTAACAGGTCTAACTAACCTTACAAACTAGCGGCCTTATAGTCTGGTATTCTGTGACTTAAGTTTTTACATTGTTATTTTTATGTACCAAAGTAATGATTTTCTTTTCTTTTTTTCTTTCTCTTTTAAACAGGACCAAGCGAGCTCATGTCCCACTAACAGAATGCATATTTGAGTTACCTAATTTGACAGTTCAAGCAACTAGAGCTCAAACCCTTCTGCTTCAAACTATTTATCAGAGCTGGTTTCGTCCTGTTGGAAATGTCAGTTCAGTAGCAGTAAATGAAGCATTATTGAATGAGGTTTTCCAAGCTTCAGGTAAATATGTGATGCTTTTGGTTAAGTTGTTATGGTCCAGAGCACTGCTAGTTCATGTGCATGTATCTATAGCCTTCAAGTACAGTTTTTTTTTACTTATAGTAGTTAACAGACAGAATGTTTTTTGTGTGTATATGGGTATTTATAGCTTATGCTTAAGATCCAGGATGTAAGCTAAGCCACCAAGCTTCACTCCTTGGCACCAATTTCTGGATGCATTTCATTTTCCCATATAGGATAACTTTTCCATGCTTCCCTCATCTGAAACATCTACCCATGCTACCTTATATGGTGCAGTGTTATAATTTAAGATCATTCTGAGGTGAAGCTGGACTATTAAGAGCTTTATTAATGAATTTTTTCACAGGTTTGTAAATGTTTCTCATTCAGTTTCATAAATAAATGTTACTTAACTGTTGGGAAACTGCTGAAGATATACAGGTCTCAGTGATGATGATGATGTAAATAATGAAGTTGATTACCTGTCATCCTTTTGTAAAACACCCATAGATTTTTGGGAGCAAATTAAGGATTTTGACCAGTTTACAGAGGAGGCCACAGTCTTCAAGTGCATAAAGGTCACCCAGAAGAAGATAATATACTTTTTCTTCATATTTCTATGCATGCTAGAATAATTTAGACCCACTATCATTTAAACCCATTATTGTTTATCTGTTGTGAATAAATAGGTAACAAGAATAATTGAGATCTTTTGGAACCTCCATCATTACCAGTCTTGGAGAATGATTCAGATGTAGTAAATCATGGCTTGAAGCAGAATGGTAGCTTAGACTACCACTGGAAGTCTTTATCAGTCCTGTTTTTCTCAGTCTTTTTTTCCTTTTTCAGTCCTGTTGATTTTTTTAAAGTTGTCTGTGTTGATCTGGTGGTGCAAGAGAACTGTTGTATTTTCAGTGTCTAAGTTTCATTAACTTTTAAATGCTTAGTTTTTCCTTCTTTCATAAAAGTCATTGATTCTCTTAATCCCTTGATTCTCTGTGGGTCACCTAAGGATGAGACTGTGAGGTTTTATTTTCAAGTACTGGTACTTCTGAAGGTAGCAGGTTTACAATCCACACCCCAGAAATATGAAAATACAGTCATTTGATCATTTCATAGGGTTTTAGGGTTTACACAAATCTGAACTAACCTGTTGTATCATTAAACATTTTCTGTCCTTCAGTTCAATGAAATGTCATACCAGTGTGCTGACAGTATCTATGCAGAATAGAAATCTGGAGCACACATTTAGAGTACTTAAAATAAAATAAATGAACAGTGTAGTACACTTGTTGTGATCTTCTCTTCATTGTGGCTTAACGTCTGACCTGTTAAATTTTATACTTCTGTAGTTGTACGTTACCTTAACTAGGTGAAGGCAGCTTTGAGTTCAGGGCTATGAAATGATTTCTGTCTACCCTTTTGTCCTAAGTCTTTGCTTGTTTGATTCTTTAAGTCTACTATCTTTTGTTGGAATAGCTTTGTGTAAAATTTAGTATCATGCGTTGTTGAAAATAATCTTTTTACTCCTTTAGTGTAAGATTCTGCATACTTTAACAGTAACATGTATGTGTGTAAGCTTCTAAGAAAAAAAAAAAGACTGTAATTACACAGGATATTTGGAATTTCAGCTTTTTTTTTGTATTTTGCCTTTTTCATTTTTTTTAGTGAAGTAACTATGAGGATAATGAGGTCAATAAGGAACTTTTCAGTAAACAAGGCACATCTGTTAATCACTGATGCTCTTATACTTACATTCAGCTTACTTTCTCCACCATAAAACAACAGCTGATGAATGTTTCTTGGGAGTACTTGATTTGGGTTCTGATGAGCTGATGGAGCAGCTCATCCTAAGTACCATCACACAACACATGCGGGACAGCCAGATGATCAGGCTCAGTCAGCATGGGTTTATGAAAGGCAGGTCCTGCCTGACAAACCTGATCTCCTTCTATGACAGGGTGACCTGCTTGTTGGATGAGGGAAAGGCTGTGGATGTTGTTTTACCTTGATTTTAGTAAGACCTTTGACACCATTTCCCACAGCATTCTCCTGGCAAAACTGGCTGCTCGAGGCTTGGATGGGCACACGCTTTGCTGGGTCAAAAACTGGCTGGATGGCCGGGCCCAAAGAGTTGTGGTGAATGGAGTTAAATCCAGTTGGCGGCCAGTCACGAGTGGTGTCCCCCAGGGCTGGGTTTTGGGGCCACTCCTGTTTAACATCTTTATTGATGATCTGGATGAGGGGATCAAGTGCACCCTCAGTCAGTTTGCAGATGACACCCAGTTGGGTGGGAGTGTTGATCTGCTCGAGGGTAGGGAGGCTCTGCAGAGAGACCTGGACAGGCTGGAGCGAGGGGCTGAGGCCAACTGGAGGAGTTTCACCAAGGCCAAATGCCAGGGGCTGCCCTTGGGCCACAACAACCCCCAGCAGCGCTACAGGCTTGGGGAGGAGTGGCTGGAGAGCTGCCAGTCAGAGAGGGACCTGGGGGGGTTGATTGACAGCCGGCTGAACAGGAGCCAGCAGTGTGCCCAGGTGGCCAAGAGGCCAATGGCATCCTGGCTTGTGTCAGCACTAGCGTGGCCAGCAGGGACAGGGAAGGGATCTGACCCCTGTACTTGGCACTGGTGAGGCCGCCCCTCGATTCCTGTGTTCAGTTTTGGGCCCCTCACTACAAAAAGGACATTGAATGACTCGAGCGTGTCCAGAGAAGGGCAACGGAGCTGGTGCAGGGTCTGGAGCACAGGTCATACGGGGAGCGGCTGAGGGAACTGGGGGTGTTTAGTCTGGAGAAGAGGAGGCTGAGGGGAGACCTCATCGCCCTCTACAGCTGCCTGAAAGGAGGTTGCAGAGAGCTGGAGATGAGTCTCTTTAGCTTAGTAGAAAGCAACAGGACAAGAGGGAATGGCCTCAAATTGCACCAGGGAAGGTTTAGACTGGATACAAGGAAGCATTTCTTTCCAGAACGGGTTGTTAGGGGTTGGAATGGGCTGCCCAGGGAGGTTGTGGAGTCCCCATCCCTGGAGGTGTTTAAGAGTCGGGTTGACATAGCGCTGAGGGATCTGGTGTAGTTGGGAACTGTCAGTGTTAGGTTAGTGGTTGGACTGGATGATCTTCAAGGTCTTTTCCAGCCTAGATAATTCTGTGATCTTTCCCAACTGCCTGTTTCTGTATTACCGCTTCTTGTGTGCTGATTGAAGAGAGTTATTGGGCTGAAACAGTTGTTGCTGAGCTCCTTATGTCTTTATTGAGGCTTTACGCCAGGTGCTTTTTGTGAGTGATGTGCCTCCCTAACATTGATTCAATATTACTTGAACTTAAAAGTGATACCACAAGGCTTTGTATCCTCTCACCATAGATATTTTTTAGCAGGAATTATTGTCTCTAGTTGTATGCTTTTTCCAACATAGCAATGTCTTCCAGTTTTAAAACTGCATTGCTGAAACTGTGCTTACAATATGGGCTAAGACATGATGTGGGAAGGAAGAATAAATGAATTAGGGAGAAAAAAACAAAAGAAAAAATGGGGAGGAAAGAAAAAGGGAGAAATATGATCAACTTATAAAAAGGGAAGAGAGATGCAGAGGAAGACAAAGCACGGAGAAACAGGTAGAAAGAGTTAAAGTAGAAAAACAGTAAAAGTTAAGAAAGCCAGAATTTAATAGGAAGGCAAATACTGATATGTGAGTTACAGGAGGAGTGAACATCAGGGAACTCCACATCACTACTGCCCACTGACATACTGTGGAGGTCTCACGAGGTATGAAGGCCACTTTGGGAACCTGGCTGCTGGGTAACTTCTTAGGATGTGGTTTATAAAGGGAGCTCTGCACTGTGTTATTTCCACAGACATAGAAACAGAATTCATAGCTAGTATCTGGGGTTCTGTCCTATGGTTTAATCTGAAATGTTTTTCTGCTCCTAAACTTTCTTCAAAACTAATTTAGGTTGAAGGTGGTATAGAGATTCAGAACAAACTTTCAAGCTCTTTCCTGCTCAAATTCTTCTTGGGAGTAGATTAATGGAATACCAAGAAGGAAAAATTGCTTGAAGATAAGCACTCTGTCCCCCCTCCTACCTTCCTCCTCCTGCTCTCCAGAAACCTTTTTATACTAGGAGAAAACCACTTTCCTCAGGTATTTAATAGTTTGTTGGTTTAGACTTGCTGTCTTTGTCAGAAAGTCCAAGAGTTTCTTTTTTGATTAACTTGTCCAAGCTGTCTGAAAAAAAAGCAAGTTGTGTGTGTTTGGTTTCTGCCAGAATTTAAGAATGAAATGCTGCTGAAAATTTGTGTATTTCACACAGACCTGTTATCTTAAAACTACCAGTAAAAGATGTACACAGTGCTGTGACTACCTGAGTTAGAGAACTTGTCAGAAGTTCTTGTGGAGGACAGGTAAAATGAGTATTTCAAGAAGGATATATGGTTTTTACACTAGATATTTATTGTAAATATGTTTAAATATTATGCCTTCCTTAGCTTGAGACTTTAATTCTGCTAAGAGCAGATTTTTAATTATAACTAATTTTAAATTTAAAGATACAGGTAATGGCTTAATGGGATTTTTGAAAGCACCTTAACTCCCTTCATTGTGACACCTTAGTGCTAAGTGACACCTTAGCACTTTTGAAATCCGTAGTTTTAAATGCCTACTTGGCGGAGGTTCTTTTCAAAGGCCAAGTGGTATTTTTAGGGTTCAGAGAAGCCAAGGCAATGAAAAAAAATTAGATAAATTTAAACAATGAAACATTATTTGAGTGAATAGGCTTTACCATTAAAAGGTACAAGAAAGATTCATACTGCCTAACATAGGAGTTGTGCAAGAACAGAAAGAATAGAACTGTAAAAATAGTAGATGGGAATAAAGGGTGACAAAATGCAAAGTAAGAAATGGATGAATAAAACAGCTGCAAACAACTGTTTGCTCTTTTTCATGGGTCAAGAAAAAGGGATTATTAGCTTTCTGATAATGCATTACATTTAAAATAAAAAAAGAACAGAAGCAGTCTTCAACTTACGTGTTGCTCCTTGGAATTTTATGTTTGTGTTTTGATGTTATTTTATAATCTTTTTAGTACAAATAGTATGTTACATGTCAGTTAAATAATTATGTTAGTTCTTATGCTTGCACATGCTTGTGAAACATCCTGATTTTGCATTTCATCCACTATAAATGTGGATACAAACATGAATCTGAATTGCATCATGCTTTTTACATTTTTTCAAGTACATATATTGATGTTATTAAAATTATTTTGCAATTATTAATATACATTCCTTTAAGAAAAGTGTACAAAATACCAAAATTTTGGAAAAATAGTGCCATTTAAAATCTTTTAAAGGTTGAGCATAATTAATCCTATGGAGTAATTTTACTGTGTATTTTTTCATTATTTGTTAGTAGGTACCTGAAGCACTCAGTTTCTAACCATTTCAGCCTGCCAAGAAAACATATACACAGTCACACATGGCTTTAGTTTACTCTGGAAAACTGGAACTTGCTACCACTTTTTCCTTGTCCTATTCAGGTAGTTCATTATTTTGTTGACAGTTCGGTTCCATTAATCTGGTATTTTTGGGAAAATTGCTTGCAGACCTTACATTTCTCTATTGAAGGTGATCAAATAGGCATTTGAATCCCTCATGTAAATGATGTCTTAAAGTTAAAATAAAATCTACTTTCCAGAAAGTAACTGTAAAACTATTTTATGCAAGATTTCATGTGGGATACCTTAATGGTTGAATAATAAATTTTACCTCATAAAAATGAAATTCAATAATACAGTAGCTTTCTCAGCGCAGTAGCATCTGGTTGAATCTCATGAGAGCCAATATTTTCCAACTCATTAGGATCATGTCGTTCTGTATGTCGTCAACATTGACTTAGCCAAGCTACCTTTACTTACATAACCGCCAAACTATTAAATAGGTCTCTTGTGGAGTGAAGTCAAATATTCCTCTTATTTTGCTTTTGCCTTGGAAGAAGAGAAGAAAATGTACATACTGTAACATTTAAACATCTGGTCTAAACCACATCAGGGTAGCACTGAGGAAAGTAACAGGATTCAGTATTCTTCCCAGGTGTACATATAAAAAAGGGTTGTGGAGCTGCTGCATAGTTCTTTTAACCACTTAGGAAAAAGACTGAAATAAGTGACTTGCCTTTCTAATACCCCTGTTTTAAAAACTACTTTTTTCCTCTTACTTGCTCCCCTGCCACCAAACCCCAAAACACAAAACCCAGCAAAAGCCCAACATTTCGAAGTTTAGTGGTAATGCAGGTTGTTAAACTCTAATCACTTCCTTGCAACATATTGGCATTTAATCTCCATTCCAAATAACGTGGCCAGTTTTGACATTCATTTTGAGGAGTATGACTTAAACTTTCTGTTTAAAATCAAAGTGTAAGAATGTATTCTCTTAAGTAATTGCTTGGGAGTGGCAGGACACAGCTATATGAAACTTGCACAGTATAGACAGTACTGTCTTGCATGGGTGATTGTACCTATGTGTCGCCATCCTTCATGTAGGCTCCTGAATGCAGTGTGTAAATAGTATTATTTTTATACATTGTACATTTCTGTGAAAGTCTGGTAGATTAGCAACTCTAATTTCAGATGCAAACAGAGTGTGGAGGCACAATTTATTCTTTATCTTAATTATTTGAGCCTACTATAATTGTGTATAATCTTCTGTTTCCTCTTACTGTAGACCTTTTCAGTTATTCTCTTAAGTCATGAACTGACTTACACTAAACATGGGATAGGTGGGACATTTTGTGACTGTAATGTTATCAGTGGATGCTTAGTTTGTTGAGCATTTTAATAAATCCTCTGCCTGAAGCAGTGAATCTGTAGTGGCCTGACATGAGGAACTAACATATGAAGTATGCATGTAAATCAGTAATTATAATTCCCTTTTTATTTTTTCCAGTCTAATTAATGTATACTAATGAGCTTTGAAATTGAAAAATACACCGTTCTGTTGAAAGAATGGTGGTAGGCATACTTAAGGCTTTCATACAAGCTTAACTCTGATTTGTAATGTCATGCTAAAGAATCTAATGTACTTAAAAATCCACTTGAGACTTTTAAAATATTTGTTGTGGGGAAAGTGAATGTATGCTTAGTGTCAACAGCACAGTCAAGGAGAAAAAGCTAAAAAAAATCAATAGGTTTTGAAAGAAATACATATATATATATATATATGAAATCTATAGATATACATAAATGTACATAAGCTTCTTAAGTTGAATTGTGTTTCATAATTGCAGGAGAGCTCAGTTCAGCATGTATGTTGTAATTAACAGTCAACTGTTGTTGGATATGTTGGTGGGCTACCAAAAACAAGACACCTAAGCTTAGAGCTATAAATAGTGCCCTTCCTCCAGAGTCTGTAGTTTATTTGCACAAATAGCAATGGAAGCAGTGACTGAAAGCACCTGTTTTGTTTGTTCAGCTGTTAGCTTTATGTTATTTCTTGTTCTATTAAGAAAGGTGTGTTTGGACAGCAGGGAGGTAGGCTGCCTTGTTCTAGCTGCCATGTACTGCATCAGGTGAAAAACTCTGCAGGGGGGTTGAGGTGGTGGCTTCTTTTCTAAGAGCAAGAGAGCATGTTGAGACTAAGCTACTGGAATTCAGTGTTACGACAACAAGACTGGGAAGAACATTAAGTCATGAATCTGCTACATAATAGGATCTGGAAAATTTCTGAGAAGAGTTCAGAGCACACACAAAACAAAGTGTCAGAGATAATAGAAGGAGAGATTCTATTTTAGGAGGAGGACCCAGAGAAGTTGACAAATTTAGAGTGAACCAGGAAACCATCAGTGTTTGCTGATAAAGCATGAATGAAAAGGCCATGGTGGTTTATTGGTGCCTATGTTTTAGAAAAAAGGTGCATGCAGAGGTCCTGCAACAGAACTATTGATGCCGACCATGCTACTATTTGCAGAACAGTGCTTTTTAAAAGAGCAAAAGGAAACTGTTTCTTTGTCCACTATTTATTTAGCAAAAAATAGTAAGGTGGTCAGAAAATTCAGCTGCAGGAAGTCTCAAGTCTGATCTATAGTCATGGTCAGTTATGGGATCAGACCAAGCTTCTTAGGGCTTGAAAATCTCCAAGGGTAAGAATGCCTTACCTCTCTGTGCATGCTGTACCACTGCTTGATTGTTACCATGGTGAGAAAGCTTTTCCTCCTATCCAGGCAGAACCTTTCTTATTTCAATAGATGACCATTTGTGCAGGGTTTGTGTGGCAGGATGTGTGGTAGCAGGGGAGGGGGCCACATCAGCGGCCTCCTGTGAGAAGCTTCTTAAAAAGCTCCCCCACCTCCAGGTGAGACCCACCTCTGGCCAAGGTCGAGCCAATTAGTGATGATTGTTGTGCCTCTACGATAATGAATTTAAGAAGGGGAACCTGGGAGGAGGTTGGAAACTTGTGAGGAGGTGTTACAAGGACATCTCTGTGAACACCAAGCTCAGTGTAAGGAAGGAGGAAGGTGGGTGGGGGTGCACTGTAACAAAAAGACCCCCTGTATCTCCTGGTGAGAGGGCGGGGCAGCCCCCCTGCCACCCATGGAGGTCACTGGAGGAGCAGAGATTCATCTGTGGCCTGTGGAGGACCGCGGGGACTCTGTGGGAAGAAGCAGCCCCCGCTGTTCTAGTTTGGCGCTGGGAGGACTGCAACACTCGGGGGTTTCCAACGCCATAACATCTCAAGAAGAATGCATCCTATGGGGAGGACTCACAGTGGAGAAAAATTTGTGGAGTACTGTCTCCTGTGAGAGGGATGCCCCTGTGGAGCAGAAGGAAGAATGCAGAATAGTGCTTCTTGCTGTCCCATTCTGTCTGTTAAGTGTCATTATCAGTAGTGTTTTGAATTAAAGTGACATCCTTTTTCTTCTCCTCAGAAGCCTGTCTTTTGCCTGTGACCATTAATGGGTGAGCCACCCCTTCCTGTCCTTATCTTGATTCCTGAGCCTTTTTATTTGTTTTTTTCTTCTCAGTGCTGGTGGGGAAAGAGTGAGTGAATACTGTGTGGTGCTCAGTTGCCCTCTGGGTTCAAACCATGACACCCTTGTCTTTCATCCTCCTGTTGTGCACTGCTCTGAAGACCCTAGCTGAGTCTTCATCGCAGCCTTCTTGTACATACTGTAAGACTGCTAATATGTCAAACATTGCTACTGTTTTTCACCTTTTCAAACGTTAAAGCAAAATTATAACTGAGGGGTCCTAGCTAGTGCTAAAACTCAGCAATGGTGCCTCTGGAATCTGTCTCATGTTAACTGGATTTAACCTGAGCTTCAATGCTACCATTACATACAAACTCAGTCACACTGTTGACTGATTAAAAAGTATGTTACTTTTTGACATTGAGTACTTCCAGGTCAGACTACCACTTTATGGTAGTTTGTCAGTTGTGGAAAGTTTAGAAATCAGTATCTCTCCTTTTCCCCTTCACATTAAAGAATCCTACTTTGTAGGATATTAGATTAGTATAGATACTGAAATACTCTAAGAAGGAAATGACAAAAGCATACAGGTGATACAAGGTAAACAAATGATTAACAATTTATGGCTACTAATTGTATAATCTTTTCTGTTTATGGTTTCATGGGGCCTCTTTTAATCTTAAAATGTAGAGAAAGCTGTTGTGGGCTGCTAAAACTGCCTGTTACAGGGTTTTGTTCACAAGTTTCATTCCTCAGGCTTCATTAGCTGCTGTTTAAAAATCTTAAAAGTGTGCTATCACATTCTGTAGTGCTATTTCAAAATGCCACTCTTGGAGTGAACATAAACCAAACCCATAACATCCCCTCCCTCCCCCCCTCCAGTGAACAAATAATAGCAGATCCTTAACTTAGATTGCAAAACTGAGGTATAATATTTTCATACACACAATCTTTCCCCTTCTAATGGTTCTATACTGTTCAGGTGATTGCTGTGTATGTGCATTAAAATAATATGAGCTGTTAAATTTCAGCATCCAGTTACAGTTTGGTATGAGTCCCTTTCTGTGCCATTCATCTCACTGTAATATGTCCATGTCTTGCATTTTATCTCCATTTGGGTAAATAAAAGTATTACAATTTCTATATGGACATCATTAAAAAGTGTGTGGGGAGCTTCCCCACTTTTGTCAGCTGCAAGTGCCAGGAATTCTAAGCATTAAAAAAGAGCACAAAGACAGTGACTAAATTAGGTATTTAAGCCTTCTCCAAAGTACTGTAGATCCAGAAGAAAATATTCCGGGTGAGTTTTTGCATGCAGATCATCACTTACAGATGCTATGCTCTTACTGAAGATCTTTTCTTTGAAAAAACAAACCCCACTATCTTCAAGTTTGTGGTAAAAACAAAAAAGTTAACAAGAAAATTGTATTGTGTCACTGTTATGCATTTCATCCAGTTTGAGTGAAAGTTTGTTCAGTTTGTAGTGCTGTGCAAGACAGTAGTTTTGTTTGAATAACAACATGAAATTTTTTTGCCATTATAGGCTTAAAATTAATAAAAATGCTTTGTGATGCTGGAACAACTTGTATCACTAAAAGAAATTGGATCATCTTAGAGGATATCTTCCTCTGTTATTCAGAATGAGAAATTTTGCAGTTTGAGAAGTAGCAAGTTAGAGGGTTTGATTTTGTTAGGAAAGAAATATCAGCAAAGAAATTTTGAATTAAATTATTAGGGATTGTGAATGAAGTGAAAACATAGTAAGTACGAATTGAAGAAATTCCTGTGAGGAACTTGTAGTAAATATGTTTGCTATAGTCGTAATCTTTAGGAAAAAAAAAAAAAGACATAATCAAAAGTAGATAGATTTAAGAATAAGCACTTTTAAACATGGTAGAAACATGTTTTCCATTTGTGAACATGTAATACTGAAGCCTGATCTTCAGTAGTGAGTTTACATAATGTGTGTAGTCTTGATCAAATAAAACTTGCACTATGTTGAAATCTTGTGACAGATTCCAAGTAGTGGACTGCTGCTTGACAGTGATTATAACAGTGCCTACAATACTAGTAGTTCAAAAAATATGGTATGCTCTAAAATTACTTTGATGTAGTGAACTCTAGTGAATGACATGGAAAATTACTTTCCATTTTGTGGGGGCATTTTGGTTCTTGTGACAAGGTAAGATGATAAATACCAATGGTATTCTTGCCATAGAAAGATACCAGAGTATTACATACTGCAGTAGTAATTGCTAGTCTGATGCCCCACATACTTTATTATTATATTAAATCAGGCTTTTAAAAAAGCTACATACATTGTGATTATTGTAAACCTAGATTATAGATCCAAATCCAAAAGATACTCTTGTCTAGGAATGTATCTTGTGGGAATGTTGCTAAGCTGTTGAACTGCAGTCTGCATGAGGAGCAATTATTGTTACCCTTGCAGTAGAGAATAATGTGTTTCCTATGGGTCTAGTCCACTTCATCGTCAGAATACAATTAATGCAATGTACATGTAATAAAATAATGGTAGGGACAGAAAGTGTATTTTTCCTGGACAACACTAACCTACAATTAAATCGACCATGAATTGTTTAGATTAGTATTATGCCTCTAAAGGTGGGCAGTTCTTTTGGAGAAAAATTCTACCAATGTTAGAAATGCACAATAAGGTAAAAAGGTTTTAACAATAAGGCAGACAAAGTTAGTGAAATGTTAGATTCTCAGGGAATTATGGTAAGCAAGAAAATTTTTAAACTAACATTTTACAGTTTTGATTTTGGTTTTGGAGGGGAATTACTGAGAAATAACTGAAGAAAGGGAGGTGCTCTGTTACAGTGTTGTCTAATGGTATCCAGTGAATGTGTGAAGTGTAATAGGAAAATTAAATATGGCACAGCAGATGTAACTGCTTTGAACTTGCTTTGAAGTGTTTTTCTATTGTAGGAAGGTATTCTGTACTTTCCAGTATTGTTGTTGTAGATTTTATTTTTTTTATTTTCTTGAATAAAGTTACACATCACATTATATCTTAGTTAAAAGCTCAGATTTTGAGGACATGTCAGTTCTGTGTATAACCACAGCTCCTGAATTTTGTGAGCTTTGCCTTATGCAAAATAAGAGCTCCTACATCTGCTTAACATCCTCCAAAACATACTTTGGAACTAGGGTTGCTGTTGATTCAGAGAAGGTAATTGGAGCTATTTCCAGAAACCTCTTTGTTTTAGTTGGAGATCATCTAAGTAAGTGTAGTCTGAACTTAGTTTCTTTCTGTTACGATTGTATCATAAGGCTGGTATGGATACAGATCAACCCAAATGTGAGTTTTACTTATTAATTTTTTTCTTTCACCCTTATTTTCTTTTTTTTTGTTTGTTTTTTTTTTTGGTTTTTTTTTTTTTTGTTTCTGTTTTGAGGGCAACATGATAATCTAGGTATTACACCTTCTCATGTTGATTTCTCCTGTCTTTACATCCTGGTTTTGTTGCTGCATCTTATTCATTATCCTTTCCTCTTTCTACTGTTTTTATGTTGGATCCTGGGATATTCATCCCTTTTCTTCATCTTTGTTGGATTTGTTTGTTTATTTTTCCTTCGGATTTGCCTCTTTTTCTGATTTAATAAACAGCAGGGGATCTGATCAGTTAGATATGGAGGGGTGAAGTGCTAAGGCTTGGACAATAGGCCTAAGCCAGAATTGATGTATAGGTGAATTAGGTGAATCCTGTATATTTTATAATTGATAACCATTGTGCTAATAGGTATTTTACTGAGTTATTACAAACCACCTATTCTGATGTAAAAGGTGGAAGTATGGAAGCCTGAGCAACAGGCCGTGAACCAAAATTGCTAACTCAGTATGTAATCATTAGTGAAATGTGTATGGAAGATGTAGCTATCTTGAATGTGTATTTATCTGTCTTTGTGTGTGGATAAAATAACAGGCTCGTGGAGACCATAGTCTGGTACTGTCACCTGATGTGAGATCTTGCACATAATCCAATTAGATAAGCAGGGAAACTCCCTTAGCTTCTCCCTTGAGTCCTGGCCAGGCTCTGGGGGAATCTAATGTGAGATTGAAACCAGATATTTCTGCTTAAAACAAAGGTGCCAGCTATTCTGGCTTACTGATTTTTAGGTATATAAGGCTGGACCTGCTCACAGTGACTTTGGAAGCCTCACCTACGGGTGGAGGCACCACATAGGATTTCCCACTTGCTGGGACAGGCTCTGCAAACCCTTGCTGTAACTGGGGCTCCCAGCCACTGCGGGTCCAGATGATGGTAAAGTATGCAAGTGGTGATGTATCTTTCTTAATCACCATTCTTTTTCTCAGGTAGTAATGATTTGATGCATTACCCTGTGTTTTCCTATTTGTTTAAGCGTGCTGTTCTGTCTTTTCTTACTGTATGTTTTCTATATTATTCTGCTACATTATTTAGTTATTTTAAGTAAAATACGCCTGCTCTTTTCGCTCAGGTGTCTGAGTTTAATTGGTATCCCTGATCAGCAAAACAAGGGGTAAAATTGTCTCTTGCATGGTAGCTTCAAATGCAGTTTTTCTTGTTAAAGATGCTTTTTCTGAATTGGGAATCTTTTGTAACCATTTTTTCCCCTCAGTTATTGCAGGGCATGGGGAGTGACCATAGAAAATACAGAAATTAAGAAGAAATGCAGCTCTTGAGTAGTGTTACAGAAACATTTTAAATCTAGACTCATGGAAAGGGTTTTTTGAAGTATTCCAGTAATTTTTCAAATTTTCCATTCTAAGACATTGATCTGTTTTTTCTCAACCTGCTGTTAGAAGAAAAGCTTTATTGCTCTTAAGAGGTCTGATCTTGCTAAAAAACTGTTACAGAGGCTCTCAAATAAACAACCAACCACCAAAAATTAAAAATTTATTATTAACACAATTAACCAGCTCTCCGTAAATTACAGGTTCAAATGTCTGTGAGAGGAGAACAGAACAACTGCCTAGGGTTTAGCGACTACCCGAAAGGCAGAACAAAGCACAACTCCTTAGGGTTTAAGCAACCCAAGATGCAGAACAAAGCACCACTCCTTGGGGTTTAACGACAACCCAAAATGCTTTAGCACTCACCTAACAAGTGAGGGCTCTCAGCCTCGAGGACCTGCTCAGGGCAGTGTCCGGACCCGAGGCCCCTGGAGGAGTTTCCTTGGGCAGCGTCCTGACCCAGGGTGAGAGTCCTGGACCACAGCTGCTGCTCCAGGGGACGAGCTCCCAGTGGCTCCCAGGGGCCTCCATCGGTACCCAGGCCCAGTCTGACCTGGAGTCAGTAGCGGCTCCCTTTGGCCAAAGGCCCCAATTAGCATGAGGCCCTGAGGACAAAGGCAGCCCCGAGCTGCTACCCTTCAGCAGCCAAGAGCTCTGCTTTCATTGGGAGGGTGCACCTGCCACAGAAATTACCTTTAGTTCTTTTTTATATGAATTGTCAACCTAGTGGGAATATATTGTAAGTCTGGCTCTATCCGTTTTCTGAGAAAAGTAAATACGAGATGATTTGGAGAGGTGCAAGTATTCCAACATTATAGAAGCTAGTGATATATCCTTGCACCCCTGCAGGCTCCTGCTTTTGAGTTCCCTTCTGTTAGACCTCTTGTTTTTCCCTGGCTTGTGTAACATACCACAGCTGGGTACAGCAATTTTGTTATGCCAACTACTTTATTCTTCTATTAGTTAGCATTTTTCATTCTCCTGTATGTCATCTCAGGTTTGTGATGTAGCTAAGTCATCTTAAACTATGTATTTTCGTAATTGGAATTACTGGAGAAAAGTCTCTAAAGAGAAGTAATAGCAAGTAAAAATACTAATAATTTAGTCACACGCTCTACTACAAGCTCACCAAGAAGATTTTCTTCCCGACTTAATGCTGTCCCAACTTAGTATTTTAGGAAGTCAAGGTGTCCTTGAAATTTCCATTTTCATCTCTCTTCTGGAATGTTTTTCTTTTTACTGTCTTCTCAAAAAAAAATTTCCTGAAAAAAACCTTCTCTGATATCTCTGTATCAGCCTATTTAGTGCAAGTGCAGTGGATTGTACTTGAAAGCTATATAGTGTCTTTTAGTTTCAGTTTAGATAGCAAAAAAAAAAAAATCTTCCACATGTGGTGGTACCTCACTGTTTGATAGCTGGGTCCATTTAGCTTTCTGACTTCATATTTCCCAATATTTTGCCTGTCAGAGAGCCATTTTAAATTTTGTTGCTTCCCTTTAACATATATACTAACATGCAATCTCAGAATCCAGACCCCACGATGCAGAATTATACTCTTTTCTGAGTACCTTTAGACTTGTTACCACTGTGAATAATTAGTCATTCATCCATATTCAGCAAGTGTCAGTAAAAGGAGGAGTTAAAATAAGAGACTCGTTTAGTTGTTTGCTTTCTAAAAGAGATTTCACACTTCCAAAGGATGACTAGAGCTAGGACTAAAATAGGTGTTTTTCAGAGACACTTTGGACATCATATGAGTCTGCTGTGATTTACTATCAGAGGTGAGTCCTTTTTTACCCAGTAGAGTGGAGATGAATGGGCACCCTGCCTACCAGAAGGGAACAAAGTCTCCTTTTCCCTTCCATCCAACATGTGCCAAAGCAAAAGGGTTTCTTTTGTTATGATCTGTTACAAACCAAGAAATTGGGAATAGGGAGGATGATTTTTTTTTTTTTAACCATTTGTGCTGTCTTTCACGCTTCCCAGGATTTAAATGCAATTTTTGTATGAGCGCTTGACAGTGAATATTTGCTGTTGTGAGTAGTTACGACCGTGTGCTTGGTAATGCAGTAAATGTCTGACTGGCAAGTTTAAACTTGTAGAATATAAAATGTAAAACACCTGTTGGATATCTGTTATACTTAATCTTTTTGCAGATTCTTTTAGAGTCCCACTTAGCTTCTAAAGAACATAGTTTCTGCGTGTATTCAACAGCTTTTCAAATGATGTGAAACTGTTATAACGAAGTTAATGTGCAATTCAGAAGGGTGAACTACACTATTCTGGGCATGGTTTTAGGAAATTGCGTCTAAAAATATACTGTTTGCAGCAACAAACCAGATCACTTCAGAGGCATTAGGAGTCCATAGATATTTATGTCTACTCTTTTTAGACTGACTGTAAGCTTTAAAGTAAAGCTTTGAGGCACTGAGCATTTGCAGTTCTGTTGAAAGCTCCTATGATTGTATCTTGCTATAACTCTCATAGCTCCTGGTTTAATCAGTTAACTCTGTATTCCGTCCACTGGGCTTAGATGAGGTGGTTGTGATCACCGAAGTGCTAAGCACTTGATCTTCTGTCTTTCAAGAGAGCTTTTTATAAAACTTGCTTTGATGTGTACTTTGTGTCCAGGCTACTTTCCCAGTGGGATCACTTTTATGCTGCTGTCTATTCGTATGTTGCAGTATCCCATATGTTATCAATGAAACACAGCTTGCCGGCAGATTCATGCTTATCACCAAGATAGTACCTCCACCATATTCAGCAATAAGAACAGCTACTTATTTAATTCACAAAATTTGCCTCCTGTAAATTTGCACAAAGACTTGAAAAACTCTCTTTGCATGTACAGAATATTACATAAATACAGCTGAAAAAGAGAATAGTACTGGGCCGAACTGTGGTCATGATCTCAGTCTTCCCATCTCATGCCCTCCCCATTCCTTTGCTACCTTCATTTGAATCATTCATCTGACTTTGAATATAAACCTTTAAGGGAGTTTCTTTTTAACAATGTCAGTAAATAGCTGTTTTAGCTTAAAAGCTAGAGGGGAAACTGATTGGTGATCAGTTTTTAGGGCATTGCAGTAGGCAATATATGATTGTGAGATGGAATATATGATTGTGAGATGGAATAAAGGAATGCAGTTCAGAGCATTCACTGAAAAGAGTTTTTTCTAATATTTGTTTATCAAGCATTCAGTCAGATGCTGCATTTGCTGTGGTAGCATTTGATGAGAAAATTGGGCTACAGAAAAAGAAGCTACAAACTTTGTAACAGAATACCTTGAAGCACATCTACAAGTAAAATGGATGATTATCTAGGGAACTAAATTTGTGTATTTCCCTCCCTGTTACGTTCTGAAGCTTATCTGAGTTATGAAGATTGTCATTAAGGCTTCTCTAATTCTGCCCAATCTTTTCTGGAACCCATCTAGCTGTACAAATGCTTCTAGGGTGAACATGGGACTATGTTTTATTACACCAAGTGGCTTTGTTCTTAGGCTTAAAAAATATGAGTATGTCTATGTTAATTAGTTTTTTTGTTGGATTTTCTTTAATTTTCTCTTGTAATTCTTGTTGTTTGTAATGCAATGATTTACCCGTGTGTAGAATAACAGTTTTTGTTATGTATCACATTCCTTTGTCTCCTTTGCAGTCTGCTCTTTCAATGTTTTACTCTCAGTTGTTTGAATATAATTGAACATACTCTGATAACATGTTTATCTCCTTTGCATTTATAGTACTTTAAGAGTTTCTACTACAAAGAATGGGGAAACTTGAAGCTTTATTATGCCAACCTCAGTATATGCCTGAGTATTATGTATTTGGAATTCCAGTCCACACTTCATTTGTGAAAGTATAAGCTTCTGATAGATTACAGAAATACTGCAGAAGTCAGTTTGAAAACTTTACAGTGAATGACAGAAAAAATATATTGAGGTAGAAAGGTATTGAAAAGACCTGATGGTACAAAGAGGAGATTAGGGTTTCTTGGTTTCTTTAGCTGGGGAAGGGGTGGCAAAGGGAGATCCAATGCCAACACCCAGCACCTACAGGGTTGTGTGACTCTCTTCCAGGGCAGCTCCCAAGGAGCTTTGTCTGTCACTCATTGTGACAGTAAAGCTGTCACAGTAACCCAGGGCAGATAAAAGAGGGGTCCTATTGGGCTCCACTGCCAGAGTGCTGGGGGTCCCAGCCAGGACAGAGCTGGCTTCCATCTGGCCTGATGTTATGATTCATGAATAGCATGAAATACAGAGAATAATGAAGGAGGAGAGTCCTATTATGTGGATGTTCTCGACAGCAGGACTATGGCTGTTGGTAGACTGCTACTCCTCTTAGAGTTAAGAATCTTGAATTTGATTACGGTGGTAGAAGCAAGGGTAAGAGATGAATTTGAGGTGGCTGGGGACTCCATATCAGAATGAATGCTGGCTCTTCTCAAGCAGAGGTAGGTGCTCTTTGAAACCATGATGTGGTTGTGTCAGATTTCCTCATGTGGTGGTTTAAGATGATTTATCAAAAAGATCAGAGTTGAAATTTGTTCATTAACCTTTCTGAAATTTGAGGAATAGTCTTTTAAGCAACTCTTCTCTAAAGCTCACTTCCCTCTTTCGATCCTGCAGTATGATTTGCAATTACTGCCCAAAATGGTTGTGAAAAATAATGAGCAGATACAATAGATAGAATAGGGCCATGGACTATAGTGTAAATTTTTTTAACCAACTTTGCTTTATTGCTGTTTTGAAACTTTTTTCATTAATAATACATTGTTTAATAAGTTGTAGTTAGTAGAAGTCTTTCTAGTGTCTCATAATCTAAAGGAAAAAGATACTTTCTTCTTTTCTGTAAAGCCCACTTCAGTTTTCTTCCATACCTAGAAGTCATGCTCTATTTCACTGAGATAGTACAGAGCTTTTTTTTGTTTTAGTCAATTAGAAAATGACTTCTTAGGGCAGTTACACTTAAAAATCACAACTCAGAGCCAGTACGTAAGTACTCTTATGGGTGCTTCCCTGTTTGGACACAGTTTGCCAGGTGGAGCTCAGAACCTTGCTGGCCATAGGATCAGGATACTTCCTTCTTTTCGTAAGATATTGAATTATTATTTAAATGAGTTAAAATATTTATAATTTCTGAAATTCACTTTTTCTTATACCTGTATTAAGGTATTAGCCCTTTTGTTTAAGTTTTTGTATTCAAGTGGGGAATATCTTTTCACTCTTTGCCATGTTTTTTCTTTGCTTTCACTGATTTTAAGCATGTAAACAAAAAGAACATAATGCTGAGAAATGACTCTGTGGTTGTCCTACATCACATTAAGGCTGTACATTGTCTTGTCCTCCCAGAAGCTTTCAAGAACAGCTTGGCTTTCAGCATTCGAAAAGCTACTGATCTTAAGGCTCATGTAGACTTTGGAGTGGGAGATGAAACTTGTAACAAAAATTACTAAACCTGGAAGAGTTGCTTTGTTAAGAGGTGAATCTACTGCTATTTGAGGCAACTGCATTATGTATTCACAGTGAAACTTTTCTGTCTAGTAAATCGAGGTGTAACAAGTTCCAGTAGTCAAAACAAATTCCAGTTACAAGATGCTTTTTTTATGTTCACAGTAGTTACTGACTGCAAAAATTTACTGAGACTGCAGGGTGGTGGTTTTTTTTTTTTTTTTTTTTTTTTTTTTTTTTTTTTTTTGTTTTTTGATAGATTCATGCTGCTGTTTAAATACAGGGAGTCCTGTGGCCTGTATTTGAAAAGAATTGAGACTGGATGATCACAAGGCTTCCTTCTTTTCCTTTTCATTCTGTTACTTGATGCTTCACAAATTATTTTCTGTTTGAAATGTTATTTCCCCCAGATCCCTAACTGGAGCCAGCTGATTTCTGAACTATCCTCTTGATCAGACTGGGTCTCTTTAATACGATTGACCCTTGTTAGCTTTTGGTGCTAGCTGAAGCTGTATATTTTGCTATTGGTTAATATTTAATTTGTATCTTCTCATTTATATGTTTCTTTATAGGAGGCTTCTGTTCATTCTGTTGCATATTAACCCAGTAGGTTTATCTGTAGTGAGTGATAAAAGAAATATGAAATGTTTCATCAGTATTGCAAGAATCCGGGATTACGATATCAAATCATAAGAAGAGTTTATGAAGCTTGCAGACTGTGACATGTTATAGAAGTTGCCTTGTCTTTGTTTTGATATACTGTTTTAAATACAAGTTATTAAATGCTGTTAGGATAAACCCTGTGAAACTGACTGAAGTTAAATAAGTGTAATATAATTTCTGATGCTTGCCCATGTCATTCATCAGTGTAATCTTTAAAATAAAAAAAACACAACAACCTACAAACAAAAGCAACAAACATACTCAGTTTTACAGTGACTCAGCTATTTCATATGCTACTGGAAACGTTCTTTACCTTCTTAGGAAGTTATCAAGCAAATATTGAATAGTCATCTTTATATGTACTGCCAGTAATTCAGAGATACGTTGTAATTCTAGACATTGGCAAGAATGAATCTCTTTTTAATTGAAGATAGCTCTTTTCATTGTGAGGCATTTGTATTTAGCTGATTACCTCCGATGTATTTTCTGTTCTGTGTGATTTCTCTTTGGCAAAGGAAACTTCCTGAAAATAAGGAAAAAAACCCCAAAAAATGTTTCAACGTCATTTTGCTTGCTGAAGGTGTTTTGTGGAGGAGATGGCTTGCGTATGTATGATTTTCACGATGTCCAACATGGCTGCTCATACTATTCTTTTGCTACAAAAGTTAATGGGTTTATGGATTGCCATGTAGTGTGGATAGAAGCCTTTTGACATATCAATTATCCTTGCTGTTGGGTTTGAAATGATATTGTTCTGGCACTGAAACGTTTGATGTTGGGAAGGTAAAATAACAAGTTCTTCACTTTCTGTCCTTGATGTGGGCAATCAACTTTATTAGCCTTGGAATCTCAATGTGTCAGATGAATTCCTTAAGCCTACTGTGAGTTGCCTGTGTTTTATCCTGCTTTTCACAGTACAACATAATGTTGTGCAGTGCTACTATTTTTATACTTTTAGTTCCACACCTGTTTCTTTGTTAAAAAAAAAAAAAGACTTCCAGAATATCTAAGTGCAATAGAGTTGTCCTTTAGATCATTCTCATCTGTGTTAAGAACTGTTTGATATTTCGGTTGTAGGACTCTGTTTCCCAACAAAAGTCATGTGACATCAGCAGTGAGGTGCAATAAGAGCTCTCTTAGGATTATTTTAAATAGAATGGAAGACTTTGGGTATATAAGGTTGTGTGGCCTTGAATGTGATTTTTATTTGATATATGAGCTGTGACATAGCTATTGCATGACTGAGATGTGCCTGTAAGCGATGTAGTGTACAGATGGGGTTTCTCTGAAACAAAGCCAGCGGCTAAATCTGAATGTGCTCATTTAAAGGGTAAAGAATACTTCATAAAACATATGGAAACATTTCTATATTTTTTCATTAAATAGGCTTCTTACTCCTTATGCATTTTTTTATAATCATGCTAATATGTCATTTACCTGAATCAAGACTGCCTATGCATGGTTGGTTTAGTGACATTTGTATAATGTTATAAATATTTTATTTAAAAACACACTAAATACACTTCTCTATTTTATTATTCCAGAACTCTTCCTCCTTTCAAAGCTGAAATACTCATTTTCACAGAACCATAGGAAAAATCTTTACCATTGTGCATTGCAAAATACGTGATATAGGAAGAATGTCAAATGATAGTAATGGGGCAGTTGCACAGTATGATTTGAATTACATGGTTATTGGGATCTGCTGAGATAAAAATCCACAATTATGTATATTTGAGCAAGAAATGTAGACCAAATTTATACAGAGGGGATTTCACTTCTCAAAAGCACGGATGCTGAAAATGTGCAGGCATCGTAACAGCCCACAACTCAATGGGGGCTTTCTATGTCATGCTATGTCAATAAGAACTAGTGAGAATTTTCTGTGTGTGATAAGGAAAAATATGCATATGTAAACATATATTTTATATGTGTAAACATATACTTTATATGTGATGATTATAAGGCAGAAGATAATGCTTATGTCTGTTTTTTTCATATGAGAATTAGAGAAACAAACTTTCAGTTGAAATAATTAAATATATCTTTGTCCTCTGATATTTGAAAAATGACCTGATTGTGCCACCTGTGTACTTCCAAATGGATAGTAATTTGGGTGGCAAAGGATTTCTTAATCGCTCTTGTCTTTGATAAAGCTCTCCAGTTAAACCCATGGAAGTTGGGTTTCATAAAAATAAAGGACACTTTTTTAATATTGAGAATGGTTACATTTAGACCAGCCTACCAAGAGAAGCATAGAAGTTTCAAAAAATTTTATGGCTTAAGGAGTAACTGCTTCCTCCAGTGTGAGTTAGGAGTCATTGGACAAACCCAAGATATACCGGGTTCCAAAGGATACCAAGCAAAAGGAGTCATTTCCATATGGGAGGTAGTCACACTGTAAAACACCCTGTTACAAGACAGTGTGTTTGCTGTTGGTTTACATTAAACAAACAAACAAAACAACCTCTGGATAAATACAGACAGTAAAACAAAATGATGGAAAGGCTCTTGAAAGACAGCTCTTCTGGTTCAGGAGTTGTATGTTCTTAATAGATGAAGGGTCATCTAGGAAATGTCATTCAGACTTTCCCTGTTCAGGTGCTGCTCCTTGGGAATCTAGCATTGGTTCCAGGTGGGATGTTAGTCTAGGTGGACCTTTGGTTTAACTCTTACATTCTTCAGCTGTGTTTTGAATGCAAACTGTTTATGTGAGGAAAAGATTTTTGTCTGAACTGATCTGAAAATTCAGATGTTAGTTTAAAATGACATACAAAAAAATGTATGTTGTATAATAATAACTTCTTATGCAAACTCAAATTATCCACTAGAAGGAAGTTCTTGCCCTCATTTCTTTCTTAATAGATATTTCCTTCTTAATGCCCAAGGAAGTTCCAAGAAAGTTAGTTATGACTTAAGACAATGTAGTGACTTTTAATAGGAAACTATTATATTATTTTCAGTAGGTGTTAAGTATTTTACTTTTTGTTGTCTTGTGTAACTCACCATTGGGACAGGTGGCTGTTTTGGTTACTTGATACTGAAGATAGTCCTGCTGGATCATGTTATAGGAAGAAGTGATCTCTTGTTGTCTCTCTTGTGCACATGCTATATGTATGTATTGATTTATATTACCAGCACTGTTTTAGATGTTTGGATTTGTTCTGAGAAAATGAAGGATATGTTCAAATGTTTATATATTTTTGCTCAAAGTTCTATTAATTACTGAGCTTATTAGTTCTGTCTTTTTATTTTTTCTTAGTGATTGTGTAGAGAGACTTTCTATACATTATCTTTGCTGTCTTTTGCTTTCATTTACTTTGTAGGGGCTTGTCTTAAGTTGCCTTAAATTTTCATCTTCTGTTCCTCTTAATTTAGTATTTGTCAGTCCATTCTTTTATCTTTTGTGCTACCATTGAGAATCCAAAGCATCTGAGCTGCTTCTGTGCATATGTGATCTGTAATTACTTACAGGGACCCTGTGGAAGAAATACACATTATTATTTTTTGTCATTTTCTGGAAAAAAAATATCAAATGCAGAATTTCTGAATGCTAACTGGTAATATTTTTATAGATAATTTATTATCAAGGATGTGACATGGAAACTGAAAATCCTGTTTGTTAGTCTTGCCCACATGTCTGATTCCTCATTTCCCTGATTCTAGATCCTTAGGCTCTAAGTGCTTTAAAATCAAAACATCTTTTCATAGTATGTGTATAGTTTCTTATATTATGGATCTTTTTTTTTTTTTTTTTTTTTATCTACAGTAATTTTCAACACTTAAACATACTAAATTAATGCAGTGGTGGCATTCATAGCTGCTCTTCAGAATCTAGCACAACAAGATCCTTCTGCCTGAGGTCTTTAGATAGTAGCTCAAAACAAATAGTATGTACCATTGCAAGGAAGGCTATTAAGTACGTTACCCAGAAACGAAATAGTGGTTTGTGTTCTTTCTTTGTAATTATCCTATCTCATTTATAATTGATTAAGAATTTTGCTTTCTCCCTCTGCAGCCTCATGATTACGTTGTGTTTGAGCCATGTTTTTTTAAAAACTATTTTTGCACTCTAATCATACTCTTAATGGAAGGTTTTAAGGGTTCAAGGGATAAACACATAAAACTTGGATCTAGTTCTTACAAAGGCATGGATAATCTTTTTGAAACTTTTGGCACCTGTTTATTCTTGTATACACTATTGAAGTGTTTTGGTGCCAGATTTTGACTGCAGGCATTTTCATAAGGATAAGAGGGTTTTAAAACCTCATCTGTACTGTCTTACAAAGGATGTGATTTCCTATTATTTTTAGCTGATGTAGGGTCATACTACTGTGTAAAGGGGTGGTCCTTCCTTCCAATCCTGACAGCAGCTTTCCCACACCTTCTAATGATCAGACAGATATGTGAGCAGTTAGTTCAGCTTGTAGATCCAGCTGGAAATTGCTCCTTCTGAGGGTTACTTTTCAGTCAATTTAGCCATTTATCTGTCTCATAATGTGCCCACATGAGCACTAGAGGTAACTCAAGGCAGAAGGAATGATGACATTGCCCCTAAGGAGAGCAGCCCAGAGCTGAATGAATTTATAAGCTGGTCTTGGTATCGCACTCTTCAGCAATTTCAAACTCTTATTTTAAAGCATCATCTTATTTTCTTTCACTTTCTGAAAGATGTACAACCTTGCAGGTTAAGATTGTTTACATTCTTTATGTGTTTAAAATAATTATTGATACCCATTTCTTACTGTTTACACTGGACTTACATTAATTGCATAGGATTATTTGTGCCTCATCTGTTAATGCTGAAGTCCATACTGCCTCAGTCAAAAGCATGTCAAAGTTAATGAAATTCTGCGTTTTCCTGCACTGTAACATACTTGTAGCATTGTGCCAAAAATACTTTGTGCATTACTCTTGAGAGATAAAAACTAAACTAAAATTTCGTTCAGTAGCATCCCTACATTGAAACTTTTCAAAGTAAATATCTGTTGTCAGTGTGTAGGTAGGATCTAGTCCCTCAATTTTGAAGTGGTGACTAACTTTCTGTAAAGCAAACCTAGCACTATTTGGTGGTCATTTTAAAAGTTGTCACTATTTAGCCAGTCTTGTATTGTGGGTTTTCTACAGGTACACTGCCATAAAAAATTCAACTGTGTTTTTCTGGCCTTAAAAAAAAAAAAAAAAAAAAGTCAACATTGAGAGGTTATCATTTTTTCTTGTTTGGAGATGTAAGAGGAGAAAAATAAAGTAGGAGTGAAGAAAATACATATTTTTGATTCTAGGAGGGTGCTTATGAAGGTTGTGTTTGCCAAAGGATTCTGGAGTTGTAAAGAGTTGTGAAGCAAGCCTCTGTAGAGCTGCATGGGTATTCTGTGCAAAGAAAAATAGTATTTGTATCCAAAACTATTCTAAGCATTAATATCATGTACCCTATATAACCAGTTACAATGTTTTTTTGTAAGAGCTACCACACCTGGCCTGTAGATAATTCTCAGGTAACAAGAAAAGTCTTCCTCGTGTGGTATTACCGGAACAAATATGAATTTATTCTGTTTGTGACTTGTTTTTTTGGGGGATGGTGCTGGGGTTAGTTTGATTTGCTCTGTGTTCTGTGCAAATAGGTAAGATGCAGTCTCCTTAAAGCCTCTCACTTATTTCCTTCTGATTAAATGATTGATTTCAGTGTTTTGTTTTATTTGATATCTGTACAAAAAAGCTCTATACATCAGGCTGTATAGCTGTATTTTGTGCAGTTTCTTACTAAATTAAGTAGCTACATAACCTCATCTCTTAATCAGCCAACTATACCACTGGTGACCCAGTGCTTATGGTTGTAATGCTGCTGCTGTTGCAGCTCAGCCAGTCTCCAGGGACATCTCTGTAATACATTGCTGTAGGCAATTCTTAAAGTTTAGAGCCAAATATCTTTTCCCCTTGGTTTTATTTCCACTTTCATTTCCTTTGGGATTTTTATTTCCTAAGGAAGGTTGACCTGTCCTTCAGTTACTTGAATATTTAAGTGATCTACCTGTTTTATGATCAATGGGAGCAAGAATGAGTGTGTTCCTTTGTTTTCATCTTTGTTTCTTTATATTTCCCTTGACTAGCTTATGTGTTTGCATAGGTGTGGGGTTTTTTATACCATTGTGCTGGTTTAAGCCCTGCCGGGACTGGAGACCATGTTGCCGTTGTCCCTCCCCCACCCTCAGACCAAGTAGGGCACAAACCCTGGGTTAAAATAAGAAGAAATTTAATACAACAGTGTAATAAACAACCTGAACAACAATAGCAATAATAAAAACAATAAACAGTAATAACAGCAAACAAGACAAAAGATGTACAGAGAAATGCTGCAGTGAACACAGCCAGCCCGCCGCGTGTGCTTCCCATGACCAAAGCCACAAAGGAAAGCTTCCCCGCGCTGCCACAGACCTGACATCAGCATGGTATGAATAACCCGGCTGGAGATCCCTTCCCCCTGCTGGGGAAACTTAACCCTATCCTAGCTGAACCAGGACATCCATGAAAGTAACTGATCAGCAATATGGATGATATTTCTTTAGGTGATATTCTTCAAAGATATTTACCGTTTTGTTTTGTTTTCAAATTAATCAGTTTATACAACTGCAGGAGAAATATTGTAGACTTCTGAAAGTCTTTAGGGAATGTAGCAGAATTGTCAGCTTATGTGTGGGTGAAAAGCTTCTTAGTGAATTTTAAAACTGCTGTGTTCCTTTTTTTTTAAAAGTCTATAACAGATATGTTATATTGGGACCAGTGCAGTTTAATATCTTTGGTGACATGGACAGTTGGATTGAGTGCACCCTCAGCAAGTTTGTTGATGACACCAAGCTCTGTGGTGCAGTTGACATGTTGGAGGGAAGGGATGTGCCATCCAGAGGGACCTGACAGGCTGGAGAGGTGGGCCTGTGCAAACCTCATGAAGTTCAACAAGGCCAAGTGTGAGGTCATGCACATGGGTCAGGGCAATCCTAAGCACAAATACAGGCTGGGCAGGGAGTGGATTGAGAGCAGAGAGTGGAGAAGGACTTGGGAGTAGTAGTGGATGGAAAATTGAATATGAGCAAGAAATGTGAGCTTGCAGCCCAGAAAGCCAACTGCATCCTGGGCTGCATCAGAATTGTGTCGAGAAGGTCAGGGGAGGTGATTCTTCTCCTCTACTCTGCTCTCGCAGGACCCCACCTGGAGTGCTGTGTCTAGCTCTGAGGCCCCCAACACAAGGAGGACATGGACTTGTTGGAGCAAGTCTCCAAAGGAGGACCATGAAGATGATCAGGGGGCTGGAGCACCTCCCCTGTGAGGACAGGCTAAGAGTTGGGGTTGTTCAGCCTGGAGACAAGAAGACTCTGGAGGGACCTTAGCCTTAAACCTTCCAGTACTTAAAGGGGCCTACAGGAAAGATGGGGAGGGACTCTATCAGAGAGTGTAGGGATAGGACAAGGGGTAATGGTTTAAACTGAAAGAGGGTCGATTTAGATATAAGGAAGAACTTTTTTCCTCTGAGGGTAGTGAGACACTGGAACAGGTTGCCCGGAGAAGCTGTGGCTGCCCCCTCCCTGGCAGTGTTCAAGGTTGGACGGCGCTTTGAGCAACCTGGTCTAATGGAAGGTGTCCCTGCCCATGGCAGGGTGGTTTGAATTTAGAAGATATTTAAGGTCCTTTCCAACCCAACCAATTCTACAATTCTGTGATTATTTGAAAGGAATTTATTGGAGTAATTCTAAATGAGTAGGTTTCTAAAACTGCCAGTGGCATCCATTTTCAACATTAACAATTTTCTTCTGGAAAAACAAAATTTGGTCATCAGCAAGATTTTTCTTTTTCTTATTATAACATCTGCCTGTTTATTGCTTCCATCTTACGGTGATGACATACTTAGAGGAAATTAAAAAATGCACATTCCTTATACAAGAAATGAGATCTCTGTCTTGTTTTCTTTTATTTTACACATTGCATTTATGTCTGCCCATATCAGTATGGGCATATTTTCTCTTAAAAAGGCATTTGAATCTGAAGTATTAAGGTAGTATGTCTATTTTAGCTTTGCCACCAGTTTTTCCATCTTTTTAGTTGTTTATTTGGGTCACTGTTATGGGGTAAATTGGCTTTCACAAACAATGTTAATATCATCTTCTCTTTCTTTGATTTCCTGTTGTAAATAGTTTGTCTTTTGTATGGTCTGTCTTTTGTGTGTTGTCTCCTGTTGACGTGAAATACTTTGGGTTGGTGGATAACAACCCAAATCTTTCCACCTGTTGAATGTATTGGCAAATGTAGTTTCCCATGATAAGATGAAGACTATTGAAAGTGTGTTTAACATCAGTTGCCATTTCATATAGCTGGGCTACATGTTGCTTCTGTGTGTTCTGTAAAAAGGTTATTAGTTAACTGTTTCCTCTGGGAATTCATTTGAAACATATGTCTGATTATTCATTATGCATTCTAATTGGTATGTTGAAAAAATTTCTTTCCTGTATTTATTGACATTGTCTGAAGTCTTGGGAATTACACTGTCATATGTTGTGTAATCACTACAAGAAATAACTAATGCACTGTGATCTAAATGGAGAAGCTTGACATTGCAATATTTTATTCTATTCTATCATATAACTGAACTTAGAGGAATTCATTCTTGCTCCCCACTTATATACATGTTCTTCAAAGCACAGATGTAATTTGAAAAGTTTTGTTATCGTGGTTTGCTATCCATTTGCTGAGTAAGGACTTAGCACTGCAAAATTAATTTCTGTTCCCGTATGTGAAACTTCAGAATTTGTTGTAGTAGCATAATGAAAAATCCTGAAAGAAGATGCAAGTTAAAGCTTAAATGTAACATATCTTGTAGTGTGATCTTCAGGGAGAATGTCACTTAGCTCTGCTTGCCTATTACTAATTATTTGATAACTCCTCACAAGTTATCCTTTTTATCCAGAAGAGATAATCAAGTTCTTCGCATTGAAGGGTTTAGTAGTTGAGCTCAATTTGCCATGGTGAGAAGAGTCACAGGCTTGACTCTGAAAATAATAATTACAAATGAGCAACATACCACTGTTACAGATGCTGTAATTTTAGTTTTGTTCCATAATCAATTGCCCTCAGAGCTAAGTTAACATGAGAATTAACTTGAGTATGGGTAACCCAGATACAGGGAATTGTAGGGAACTTGATCCTTTTAAAAAGTCAACATAAAGAGAAGGAATATTCACAGTAAGTCCTAATTAGCATTCTTGCATGGACCCATTAGCTGTAACTTCAGTAATACTAGCACATATGGATTCAAGATATGTATATACATTAAGAGTAGGTTTAAATTTTTGTTTGTGGCAAAGAATCTGGTAAGAAGAAATGTTCTGTGATGTGTGAGTGTTTCTTTCTGGGAAGTGACTGAAGACTATTGAGATCAAAGTCTGTCAGCACGAGTAGTTAATGTGAGGTATGTGGAAATGCATGGTAAAGAAGGTTCCATGTTGAATTTTTCTTTTTAAGGTTCTATATATTTATTTTCAGAGAAAGACTTATGGCTTACATTGTTAGAATACAGTGTTCTAGACGTGAATGCCATCTTTCGACAACTATAGTGTATCCTTGTGCCTATGGGACAAAATTAATGCAAATGAAATAATAAACGTCCTTATTTATTATGTTCCAGTTTTGTCTGTGTTTTAAAAGGAGGAGATGTTTTTTGAATGTGACATGCTAAATATTGAATTAATTTCCAAAGGAATGTCTGCTTTTCATTTTTAAGATGGTACTATATTTAATGCATTCTAGACATGTGAAAATGATTATGGAAATGAGTGTATGTGATCTGAGCTTCACTGCCACTTTGGTGTGCAGTGTAACTTGTGTTAAAGACCGTGTTATTCAACACTTCTGCTAATAAGGACAGTTTTCTCTTAGGCACAATAATTATCTCATTTCATTTGTCTTCGTTTGACTTCTGTTTTAACATATACAGAAATTATAGTCTCAGTATTGGAGTTGGGTTGAGAGCTCCACCATTGACTTATTATCTGGAAAAAGTGATTTGTCTGAAAATATGTTCTGTTAATTGGAAGGTCCCATTTCTTCATTCCCTCCTGCATCAAAGAGTTCTAATGTTTATATCAATGTTTTTCCAAATATTTAGTAAAATGTTTCTAAGTAGCAAAGAGAAGACAGTAGCTCTTCTAATTTGGGTAGTAGAAGGGCAGTGATCATTTGCCTTTTCTCTTACAGATTGTTTTTGATGCTATTTTGTGACTAGGCTTTCACTTAAAAATCTTCTCACTCTTCTGATGACTGTAACTAGCAAACCTGTGGCTTGATAGTCCCTGGGGAATAATAATAGTAGTGGCTTCTTATGGTGACTCTATATAAAAATGACCTGAGCTATTGACCGTCCCTCAGTTTACTGTTAACTGATTATGGTAATTGGAAAAGTTTATTAGTTAACATTGCTTAGTCATAAATTAACTTGTTAAAATACAGTGTGTGAAGAAATTAATTTGTAAAGCTTGAAGATTGTAGGAGAATTGAGTTATTGAGAAAACAACTTATCTCAACAACTGGACTGCTAGAAATTAGTTTTCATCTGTGAGCTCTCTGTTAAATTCCAAGAAAAGATACTGTGTTTTCAAAGCGTTCTTGGTGTAAATAGGAGAATGTTCAATGTATTGTTACATAATGGAGACATGTACTCCTATTTAAAGATATAATTTAGCTAGCCTTCCATCATAGATTTATAAATAGTATGTAAATACTTAAAAATACTAGAGAAGTAAATGGGCTTCCAAGATTAAACCTGTTTGGTTCTTCAAGACTTCAGAAAAGTAGAGGAGGAATAGTGTTTTAATTTGGTAAATAAGCCACTTTGTTGCTTTGAAGAAATTGTACACGAGGAATGGAGTTTAAGATTTAAAAATCTACTGCACCAAAATATCTTCTAGGAGAATGTCAAACTGTAAAGAAAGCATTACATTAAAGCCACGTTTCATGAGTGTATTATGGAAGGAAACTACTTATCAATGCACATCTTCTACAAGTAGGTAGTATGCAGATACTTTATCCTGTTTTCCTCACAGTAATTTTTTTCCTGGATCTTTGAATAAGTAACATAAAGTTAAAATTTAGTTTTTATGTGGAAACAAAGAACATGCAGTTTATTTATTGTGTTATTTTGCCTTAAATAGTATTATAAAATACAAAACGGTGATAGTTGCTTACTGTTTTAATTACCAGTAGATGTAAGAGATAGTTTACTGCAGAAAAAAGTAAAATCTCAAAGATGAAGCAGTTGTGTAGTTTCCAAGCAAGTAATACAGGACACATTTAAAAAACATAAGAAATGGTTTAATTTCATTAAGTGTGGTCTAATATGTTGTGCATCCCACTCTTGGTAAACCACAACGGCATTTACTGGCTATTGCTTCAAAGCACTACTGTTTTTCATCCCTTTTCATTGGCCAAATGTGTCATAAGAGCATTAACTAAAGTCTGGAAAACAGTTTTCATGGATTTTGCTTTAATGATAAATCTAACATATATAGTGCACTTGCTGATATTATCAAGTGAATGGAATTTCCAAAATCTTGACTTAATGTCTTTTAAGTATGAAGCAATAATGTTTTTATGAAGTAGCTTTTAAATGGCATTTGTTGAAGTGGAGAGCAGCTGGATTAGAAGGGTCTGTTTCTAACTGCAATCAGCAATGATCATAGTATCATATTACAGTCACCCTATAAAATAGCTTGTATTTTAAGAAAAATGGGGAAAAAGTGGAGGTAGGAATGGAGAGAAGCAAGCATGGTCTGTGTGATGCCCAAAGGCGTCTGGAATTGGTTACAGTTTGATAATGTTGCTTCAGTTGTTTGGGCAACAGAGTAGTTTGCAATATAGGAAGTTCTTTATCAATTTAGACTTTATCAGGTTTTTGAAACGTTGTGGAGATACAGTCAATATGCATTTCTCAAGCATTTTAAGATGTTGAATGGCTTTTTGATTGTAATGTTTACCAGGATAAGGTTTTAACTAGAATAAAGACCAAAATCACAGAAGTTCTTCTCTCTGTTTCTCTGTACTATGAAATATTTTTTTACTACTTTTTTGCATTTGTATCCATTGTATAACTGGAATATATCTCTGCATATTCCACCTTGGTTTTGTCCCTTTTTAGTTGATAGTCTCTTTGAACAATGACTATATTTCTTTTTGTTTCTTACAGAACATAACATACGTTAGTGATGGTGTGTTCCAAATTTTAAAAGTCATGCTGAGACTCAAACTTTAATTTAGGAAACCATTGCATCCTTCCAGTAATTATTTATGGATTCTCTTCTTTAATATGTTGTATCAGTGGATTAACTTAACTGTGAGCCATTTATTTTGTTTCAGCAATAGCTTGTAGTTCTCCTGCAGTAGGCAGGATGTATTTACTTCACTAAATTATCAAGGTCTGCTGGCTTAACATTGTGCAGGAATGTCTTAAGTATTAGGCCTCAATGAATTAATAAATATTTTGGAGATGTGAAACACTCTTATTCAGCAGTGTTCTTGTTCAGTATTCTTGAGTAGATCCCGAGTGGGGGTCCTTTATGCTTTAACACTTAATAATTTGATTGAGAATCTGGCATACTATCTGCAGCAGAAAAAGTCCAACAGTGCGTTCTCCTGGATTTCCTGATTTTATGTACTCCAGAAGGGTTTAATACAGTTTTAGGCACAGGATCAGATTAAGGTATATGTAATATGACTGTGCCTAAAATCCCAGCCAGCTAAAGTGGACAAATTATTGAATTTGAGTTTTAAACTAAAAGAAAAAAAAAAAGGGTAAATAACTTGATTGTGAAAAAATTCTGAATACTGTTTGACGTGTTTAGGTAAAAACCCCACACTCATCCCTGCCATCTATCTATATAGCTACATCATCACTAGAATAAGAGCTGTATTTCTCTATCAGTTAGTTCAAGTAAGTTCATTTTTCTTTCTGGAGAGGACCTTTTGTTGAAAGTACTCCACTTGCCTGATCTCTCTAAACAAAGAGGGTCTGTGGCTTGATGCGATTTTACTGGAATGCACTTTCTCAGGATATGGGAACAGGCTAAGGGAAACTTGCATCATGATGTGCCTAGATTTTATTTTTTTATTGGAAGAAGTTGTCTCTGAGGGCTCAGGCTAGGTTCTGATCCATACCTGCAACAAGGCCAAGCCAAGTTCCGTATTTGGTCTGCTCAGGGAAGTAGGTCCTGATGTTCTCCTGGCTTCTGTAGGACTTTTTGTTTTGTGGAGTCCTGCTACTCTGAGAGTGTTCTGGGCTCTCCTTGTCTTCTGTCTCTTACTAGGATGTTCCACCTCTCACCCACAGTAATGGACACTTGAACACCATGCATTGTAGTACCAAAATATGATGATACTTTTAGCAGAATGGTGTTTGGGTCCAACATTTTCATGAATGATACTGAAGTTTTGCTTCTGGAAAGCCTGAATCTGAGCAACTTGACAGCAGTGGGGCCGATACACAGCAATTATTGTGGCGTTCAGTTAATCTGGAAGATTGTCCTGTAACAGCAAGGTTAAGATTATTTCTGTGTACAAGTAGAAAACTTCTTCTAGATCTACATATATAACAAAACCACTGTAATAGTTCTGTGCTAATTGTGTAGTGATTAATTTGTATAATATTAATAAAATTATTACAAAACATAAATCCTCCCCTATCTAATGAATAAATGCCCCTGTAAGACACTCTTTCTCTGGAGATAAATTAATACTCTGAAGTTGAATGTTTTTCTTGGCATCAGGCAGGAAATACCTGCCAGAACCAGGATTAGAATGCAAGTTTCTGACTGATACATCCGTGTATAATCCATTGTATCACTGTAACACCCAGGGAAGACCAATGCCCCTCACCCCTCTCCTCACTCTGTATTTTCCCTTCTCTAATTTGTGTTCTCTTATAGTTCACTGCATAGTTTTGATTAACACTTATGACAGCTAATTCCTCTTTTAAAATTTTTTGTAATATTCACAGAAACATTTTCTTAAATATTTCCTGAAAACTCAGATTTTTGCCAGGAGGACTATTTGAAAAGCTGCAGTTTTACTTTACAGACATCATATTATTTTGTTCTATAATATCATGATCATATTTAATTGTTTTTCAAGAAAGATGTTTTAGGTAGGGCCTAGTGATTTCTCAGGAGTTCTTATATGATGGTAGATCATTTTAATAAAACATTTTTTTTCTTTTGAATATGGTTTGTTGATCAATGGTATAATATGCCATTAAATCCTGATAACTTTACCCTCAAACCATCAGTCTTTTCTCCCCTATTCCATTTATTCTTGTATCTTTGATATGGACTGTCTTCAGTTTACCAGAAAAGAGTAATTCCATGGTTAAAGCTTTATGTGTTTTCTTTTGTAGGCTCTAGTTCCAAGATGGTTGCAAAATATGCATCCCTGAAATTACAGATTTTCTGTTTTGATTCAGAAAGATAGAGTTGTTTTCATTAAAGGATATTTCCATTTTCCATGTATTCTAAATACCCATTTTTTTGTTTTGAAGTGTTTCTTTATGATTTTGCTATTTGTTTTAGTGGCTCTCATACTGAGTATGGCTGAGTATTGTTCATCTCTGTCTCTGGTGCCACATGTGCTTTTTCAGCGTTTACTACAACCTGCAGGGTTTAAAAGAACAGCTACCTTTATACCATGAGGAAATCACTATGTGATTTTTAGTTATCTGTCAGTAATTCTAATTATTAGATCTTATGTTACCATAATGCTAACATAACCTTTATGTACATTGAGCCACCAATAGTGATATTCCTGGTGGATGACAGATACGTGGTTTTGAAATGTCATTGGGTCATGTTTAAGAAAATGACCTTTAGGAAGCCCCATCTCTTCTTCTTTGAAATCATGCGATTAACTTAATGAATTAGGGGCAATTGGGAATGGATTCCTGCTCAGTGTTCCCAGGTGCTGCCAAGGATGGCTGTACATGACGAAAAATGTGGTAAAGTTCTTAGGGCTGGTCAATGTCCACCCCACTGATATGTTGAATGGACATCTTCCTCCCAGCACATGAAATCTGAAAGAGCTATTATGAGTGTGTAAGGATGTAATCTTCAGAAGAGCGCGCTGTGGGTAAGATCTAGTAATATTTTATGATTCAAAACAAACAAAAAGAGAAGCAAGCACATGTGCTTGCATATTATTTGAACTCAGAGTTTAATGGATGAATTGCATCTAGGATTTGTCCTGAATAGTGTTCACATTTTCTCATCTTTTCTGAAGCAGCTTTTAAATGCTAAAATACGTATTGTACACCGAACATTCTGGATAAATAATTGGCAACTTGTTTTAAAAGTTTTATTCATTTTCTGATTGATTCATTTTATTCTTGCTTTTGATATACAAAGTTTCTTAAAGCAAACTTGTACAAAATTAGGCTTAGTACTTTTTCTGGTTGATTAAAATATTTATAACATCTGTATGACCACCATGAAATTCTCTGGACACTTGGGTCTTCCAAACAGTTCTGAGAGTGTAATACATAGAGATAGAAAAATACTATGTAGTTATAGTATATGTGACAAAGTATAATATATAACTAGTAAGAAACTTTATAATATACTAACTATAATTTATTCCAGTGATTTGTGTGTTAAAGCCAATGCAAATAATTGTAACATCTGTCAAAAACCAACCACTAGCATGAAAACCTTTTAACATTTTGCACTTAATAAACTATTTTATACATAAACTACCTTATTGTTTATATTAAAAACTAAAAAATATTCAGTCTGTTCCAGCCATTCTAACAAAAACTTTAATAAGTAGACATTGCATAAAAATGACACAATCCAGCAGTTATTTGGTAAGGCCAGCATAATCATAAATTTACCATCCGTGCTTTTCCAAAAATACTAACCCATATTGTTCTCTCTGGACCTGTTGCAGGGATGACTAATCCAGCTGCTGAGGTCTCCCTTTATGTGTTTGATGGAACACTTGGCTTGCTAGACTACAGCTGTGTGTTTATGTGCAGTGCACACCTGCAGAGGCCTGACAAATAGCTGTAGTATGCAGAGTATACAAAATTACCCTGGCAGTGCTGCAAATAAGGAAGTTTCTGTTTTGAAGTCCATATGTGTGTGAGCTTGAGATGCCAGCTGGGGTATTTATGTTGCATTGCACAGATGTAAAACTGCCAACTGATTTTATACCAAATAAAGGCTAATCTTTTTATACATACTTGGTGTCAGAGTTATGAAGTGGTACATAAGAATGTTCTCACGACTTAGCTCTTTTAAAATAAAAGCTGACATTAAAAATGCTCGAACTCACAATATGCATAGAGGGTAAAGATAAAAACATACTGTATTTACTTAGATATCTGCTATAGCACAGTATCTTAAGGGTTTTATTATTAGTGATGTATAGTTATTAGCTGCACATAATCAGGATTTGATTTATTGTATGCATATACACTATACTATATATCTTTTTCTCCAGGAGGTCACTTTAGCTCTGTGTTGAATCCAGTTTATGGATTCTGAAACGTGAAAGCCCAATTTATATAGCTACTTAACTTGAAAGCTTTGCTTTCCTATTTTCAAATGTGTTTAAGCACAGTGATAATTTTTCATTGAATAAATACATATTTAGAAAATGGTTGTCATTGTTAGTAGACCTTGTTTGTGAAGATACTTTTAAAGGTAATATTTGCCTTAAAGTACTTAAGAAATTAAAATGGAAGCACAGATGTAAGTCTTGATCATTTTAGTCAATATCCTGACATTTTAGTATTAACTAGTTGCAAAAACAGGGTGAAATGAATAGTTTGTTTTGATGGTTTACTGCATAGACTGAAGTACTGCATACTTGACTCTTTTCAAATGTATAAAAGGAGAGCTTGGTGGGGAGGCGGTTAATGTGCAGATGCGAAAGCGGACAGTTTCTGTGCTTCTGACTACAGGCTTTGAAACTTCTGCGTAGTGCTTTGGACTACATGCCTAAGCACTCCAGTTTACATTTTTAGGCTTAACACACCTTCCCTTCAATTACATTTATTTTTTCTCATTATTGTATCGATTTTAGTGCTGTTTTTAATTTGTTGTTTATTCAGGGCTACTAAAACATTTGAAGATGTGTGGAATTCTACTTTGGCTTACTCTGTCACAATGTATACTTGAAACATATTTATGCTAAATGTGTAAGAACAAAGGAAATGGGAGCAACATTGAAGTATATCGCTATAGAATGTGTCCCAAAGGACTTAGGAGTTTATTTTGCTAAATGTAATGTACAGCTTAGAAATGACTAGTCATCACACACAGCTCACTAGTCTGGCAGAGCTTTTTTAAACCAAAAGAGTTTCATATATACACACATGTGCATGCACACACTCACCCTGAGATAGCTGCTGGCCTTCCTGAGCTTAAAATTAACATCTGCAAATATTCTCCCAGAAGTTCAACATGATCCAGATTCTCAAGGTTTTGAAATACAATTTCTTTATTATTAAATTTTAGAGCAGAAATTTCGGTGTTAATAATAGTTAACTGAGGAGGTAATGACGTACTGTAAGTGGAAGGAATAGTTGAGCTGTACCCCCATAATACTGCAAAGGCATGTCTTCTTGGCTAACATAAAAGAGTGTGTGCCTGTGAGATGCTTGTACTACCATTAACTGCTGAGAACTAGTCCATAGAGCAGAGAAGGTGGGAAACAATACAGAATGCAAAATCTGAGTGAAAAATGGAAACACTTCAAAAGAAGTTACTTCTGCTAGATGAGTATAGGAAGTCTTAATTGTTGTTATATCCTCTATTTAGGAAGTATATTTAAGACCAAAAGAGCAGAATTCTCTTGGTGTGTGAGGAAATATGTTTCAAAGATGGTTTAGGTATTTTGTGTAAGGGCCAGCTCTCTTATAGAAGGATATCACTTCAAACAGATTGCCGCCACTGCAGGTTGCAAACACACAATTGAAGGCTTCTAGTTCTCAGCTCATGCACAGATGTCTTTCAATAAGTTTAGCCAGTAATTTCTTCAAATTGCTCAGTTTATCAGCAGCACATGTCATCAATCCTGGAGTGGTTGCTCAAGTCAAACTACAGAATCCTTAGCTTACAGACACAGCTGCAAACAGGTG
Source organism: Athene cunicularia (assembly GCF_003259725.1). NCBI lineage: Eukaryota > Metazoa > Chordata > Aves > Strigiformes > Strigidae > Athene > Athene cunicularia. Next base: position 130,542,993 of record NW_020799095.1, read on the forward strand.
AACAGGCAGAAAGTAATTTGTGCAGCTTGGTGGCTGTCAGACAAAAGACAGACAATCTGTGTTTAAAACAGATTGCAGGCCTTGCATGAGCCAGACAAAAGGGATTTCTACAACTGCAAATAATTCCAAGGTTAACATATTTTCCTTTCTGCCATTAGGTGATTTGTTAAAATTGGAAACAATGAGCATTATAAATCTACACAGAAACTAGAGATAAGATGAAAGAGAAAAACAGATCGCTAAATAAGTTTACATCCTTCTGTTGAAAAGCATACAACTGGCATTCATATAGGCCTCCTTTTTAGAAACTAAGCCAAACTATAAGGACATTTGGTACATATGTGAAATTATAGTAAGGATGTCTAATTGGCAAAAGAAACAATATTGTAAACAGTAAGTTCATAGTAAAGTTCCACTGTATTAAAAAGTTGACTTCTTTTTGTTTTCAAATCCTTGTTTGGATAGCATTCTAATATACTGTGAAGATTTATCAGGATTTCATTTTAACTTTGAAGTCCTCTACTTCCTCAAATATTTTAATATTGGGTAGATTTATCAAGATGTGCTGTACTAAGTGTATCAGAGTTAAAATTTGTAACAAACAAGCTCTCTGTAGTGTTAACCTAATTACAACAGGTTTGAAAAAATGTACTTCTCTGGTCACAGATATTACTACTTCAAATGTGTGACTATAGAATATCTATTCCTTCCACTTCTCATGGGTTCTGTAAACTTGCCTTGACCTCAGAACTACTTCTGCAGTGTTCCATGAGGTACTAATCAAGCTAATGTAATATAGCCCTTCTTCCTGTTTAGTTCAGTGAGTAATTACTTACGTGCAATAATATTGACGGGTAATTCTATGCTTAGTTTAAGTTGTCCTGGCAAATTTATTTTTCATGTTATTTAAAACTTACTGGTATAGAGATATGTGGATGGAAGAAGATGCAAAGACTGTCTATTTAAGGTAGCATCTGGTTTTGTGAAGATATGATTCTGTGCATAGAGGATAAATCAGTCTGCTAAGGATGTTGTTTGAAGTACCTTGAAATCAATGTGGTTTTGGTGTGTAATATAGTAATACATATTGTGATGAATTAATACAATTTTATGATTGTTTAATTATGCAAAGGTGTTTACAAAAAGATATGTAAATTCTCCCATCAAAATTCACTGTTGTTTTTTAAATGAAAAACAGGAGCTTACTTAAACATAGTAAGTTCTTTTTGTGACGTGCTAGTTCAATATGAATGTTGTAATTGAAGAACACTATTGCTAAGCTATTGCAAATTTATACTTTTATCAAAATAGAATACTAAGTAATTCTGCAGGGAAACCTTACGCTGAGGTTGAGTTGAAGAATTCCTTAAATTTCTTAGCTCTAAAGTAGTATGTCATAAGCATGTGCTTTAATAGCTACGGTATGGAAATACCCTTTTCCATGCCTTTTTTTTTTAATGCTCATCCCAAAATAGATTAAATTGTGTCCTTAATATAAGGTATGTTACAGGACTTGCCTTGCATTTGGATTTTCTTCTTTTTTGTCTTAATAGACAATAAGATTTTTAACCTCTAGGAAATTAATCATACTAATGGAGATTTTCTGTTCTTTGGCCGTGGAAGGTTATATATAAGATGCTTTTTTTATAATGCTTACAGCGTGTGTATTGCTTGTTGATTGTGCAGGGTATATACCATAGATTGTAGTCAGACATTGTTACGGTATTAGCATGCATGGGCTTCATGTATTCACTGTGAAGGTGAGATCATCATGTTTAAAGGATGGTTTTAATTTGTGTTGGTGAATCAAGTGGATACCGTATTTAAGGAGGGGAAAAAAAGTGTACTCATGCAGGTTGCTGTCTGCAGTCCAAATTGCTGATCAGAGAGTCTTTATACACATCGGTAATGTGCTGTGCAATATAAGCTGAAATATATTCCACAAGGGAGGAAAACGGAATAGGTTACATACGCTGTTCCTAAGTGCAATGAATATAAAACTCCATTACTCACTTTAAGCAGGTGCTTTTTATATGAGGCTTTAAAGAAATATAAAACTGCTGGTGAAATGATTGGTTTGTACAGACACGACTTAACTTCCAGTACTTTGACCAGATAAAGAGGCTAAAAATATTTCTACAAACATTTCTTTAATGATTTCAAGGATTAAAGGTTCATATCCTCCTGGTGTAAGAAACTGCTATTGCAGACGCTAAATGTACTATTTCTTTTTAAGTCCTCAGTAGTTGCATAGAACATTTAAAAGAAAATATGAACATTTTTGTTAAACTTAGAGCATTGTGGTTTTAAGTTTATATCCTAAACAATGTATATTTAAGTTGCTGGGAGGAGCACAGTGATATAAAGAAATTCAGTGCGATATAGAAAACTGTGATTGAGTAAGAATAATACTCCCATTAGAAACAAAACTAAACTGTAAAGAAAGTGAAGTTTTGTCACCTATGCGTGTAGAAAAATACATGTGAAGGGGTAGCCTCAGATCTTTCTGTTCTTTAAAGAAGCATATGCTCGCTGAGAAGGAAAATCAGGGGAAAACTGTTCAAGATAGTATGGATGCACCGTATTTTAATCTTTTTCCGTAATCTGTATCATGTTTTACTTACCCACCCCGTCTGAATTACAGTCTTCCTGCATTTTCCTACTCCTTTACAGTCAGTGTCCCCAGCAGCAACCTCTGCTGTCTGTTTTTTAATCAGGTGATTGCTGGCTTTCTTCACCTCCCAAGTGAAAGATGTTGATGTTTTATTTTGCTTCCCCACTATCCTCAGCAAATCACAAAATCAAACTGTTAATGATTACACCTCAGATGTTAGTTCTTTATTATTTTTTGATAATATTGTTACTGAACACACAAACCCTTCTTTTGAATTTGCAGTTTCTTTACTTCTTAAAGAATTACTGTGCCCATCCTCTAGAATCTTCAATTTGCTGACCTTTTTACTGGTCCATAACTGTTGTGTCCTATATACAGTTATCTCAAATTGAGCTTGTAAGATGTTTCAGTCATTAGATATTCTGTTTGACAGCAAGCAGGTGACCAGATGTCATGTGTATTTACTGGAAAGCTCACAACCACGTGTAGGTCGAGGCAAGATGCTGCATTTCTTGTCTCTTGCGTAGTAGGTATGTTACATAACACTTTAAAGTTTGCATCTGCTCTGGTGAATGAGGCTTTTTAAGGGCAAAGAAATACAAACTCATACCAAACCAGGCTTTATTAGTTTCACAGTTGCCAAATAACTTATTTAAATAGATGTGTCATAGAGAAACGAGCTCCACAGTTGAAATAGAAGGTGGTGAGATCAGAGATGAGTTCTGATGCCTCTAAGACTTCATTCTTTCATCCCACATTTTGCTGTCCTAGAAAGATGCAGATGTCTTTTTTTCTCTAGTTGCTAGGCACCATTTTACCAAAAGAAGAGTTGTAAAATTCAGCCTTTATCCCAGAGCCTAAGATGTATTGTAACTTAGTGTATTTGGAGGTAAGGCATTTGAACTGGTACTGGGTTGAACTTGAAATAGACTTAATAAAAACTCAGGATAGGAGGTGCAGTTCAGGTTTTCGGTGATCATATTAGTATATGATAATGAGGAAAACATGTTTTAATATACTTTGTGTTGACATTTTGCATGAGCTGTGGAACTTAACCCCAGGTACAGCAAAACTATTGTATTTGAAAGGGATAGAAGGCTTATGTGGCTAAGGTGGAAGCAACCAATTGCGAGTGCGTGCTTCCAAACAAAGGGTGTGTTACTAGAGGTGGAAACTGTAAGCTCTTTCTTCTGTCTATGCACCTGTCTTTGTCTTTCTCAGGATCTTGCTTCAAATACTTTATGATGAAAGTTTCTCAAGTTCTTATTTATCTGTATCCTGGAAGCATTTGCATTCACGTCATTTTTAGCATTTGTCTACTGACAAGGCATAGATATGAGGATTGATAGGACATGGGTTTTGAGAGTTAGGAATTCAGATTCTGGTAGTTTTTCCTGTGTTTTCTTGGAAGACCAAAGTTATTTTAATGCATTCACTTGGACTTCTACCATTTGACTCAGATATAGTGGTATCTGAAATGCAGCTGTTGAATTGTGCAGAACAAAAAGTCAGTCATTTTCTTCTTCTTGAACCTGTTTACAACAGCATGAACAGTGCCACTAAAGCCACTTCAGTCCTGTGTCCTGACCAGTGTCATGTTGCCAACTCTAAAATTATAGCTTTAATTAGGTAAGTTTATAATTGGTGATGCCTAAATAGCCTGAATGTTAGCAATGTTTAATAATAATAAATTGCCCAAAACTACACTTTTCACAGCAAAGTTTTAGAGCTATTTGCAATACTGTATATGCTTAAAGACAGAAGGCAGTATTCCTTCCCTAAGTGATGCCTATTTAGATCAAAAGGAGCAGCAGTCAGATTATGCATGGATTGTGTTTCTGTACCCTAAACTGTTTCAGGATGGCCCTTGTCCTTTTGATAGGTTGTGGTATTTAAGTCTGTGAATGTTTGCAGGCCAGCCTTAGTACAGTGGGTAAAGGGAGTTCTGAAATATTTCCCAGTTCTGTTGTATTTTCAGAAAAGTTTTTCTTTTTCAGTGGTAGCTGTTTAGTTCTGTGAGCATTCAAAATTAAAGCATTATTTTACCTAACTGGATAATCACTTAAAATAGATTATCAATAAAGAATTATCCAAAGGTGTGTCTGACCTAGAATGCCTTAAAGATATTATTGCAAATATTCTGTGATATCTTCAATATTAGTTTTCGGTCTTTGAATCACAGGTTTCTTATCTAACTCTACATTTTAAGCAGGATTTTAGAAATATCAAGTTTATGGATTGAGGCAGATGGGTACCTGTATGAAGGCTGCTGTGTGGAGTCTTGAAGCACCAGTGTAGCAACATGGATTTGTCAGATTTAAGTGACTTTCCCTGTGGGTGAAATGATGTTGTCCTTTAGCACACTGGGAAATTTTTTGCCATATGTAAATCTCCATTACTAAATGATGGTGCTATTTCTGTTTCAGGGTTTAGGAAATGGAGAAGTCTTAATTAGTTTACAGGCAGTTTAAGGATTGAAGTGCTTAGTTACAGGGATTTTAATATTGATCTTAAGGTGAAGACCAGTGACTGTGTTCTTGGCACTGAAATCTGTCTGTGAAAATACTGGAAGTATATGAGGAGATTGTGTTGTGTGTGTTCATACTTGTGGGTTTTGCAGCTTATGTTCTGATGAAGACAATACTGATAAATATTTTGTTGTTGCCCAAGAAGAAAGCAGCTTCTTTAGGGAGTATTTTAATCTGTCAATAACTGCTTTCACCCTTCCATGCATTTACTTTTCCTTTGCGTATCATGGTTGGGAAAAAAAAAAAAAAAAAAGAGAACAGAGATATTTTTTAGGACAGGTGTCTTTTAGTTGTAGAACGGTAGTACAAGAAGCTCAAGACAGTAGAAAATCTGTCCAGTTCACCATACCTTAGAGGCAAGACAAATCTACCATAATCCTGTTGTTATTGCCCTGTTAAATCTTGTGAGTGGGTGGGGATGAAACGATTTCTTAGTATAGTGGTATGTGACTGAAAACTGGTTGACTCAGCTACAAGAAAATAAATAATTATGATAATCAGAATAGAAATTGGAATGCTAAATAAAGTTGAGTTAGGAAAAAAAGAATAGACCTATCCCTCAACACCTTCTTAAAATAAGCTGTCTGAATTACTGTTTTGAAAAAGAAAAAAAATAGTAGCCTGTCAGGGTTTATCTTAGGGCTGCAAGATGTGATCTGCAGACTGTGGTGACATTAAAAACATGAAATAGTGAACACAATAAGGATGTTTGGGGAATTTCATCACAAAGATTTAGTTTTATTACAGAAACAAATGAAAAAATATTTATAACCTGGCATCTACATTTTAGAAAATCTATCTCTTTTTCTCAGTTTTTTCAACTTAAAACACACTCACACCCTTCCCCAAACCACAAAGCAGAAGAACAACAAAAACCCAAACCAAAACAAAAAAGGAAGGAAAAAACCCAACACACAACCCCAGTGTTTCCTCTTCAGATCTTGTGTGCGAGAAAGCACAGTGATTGAAAGAGAACTTGGAAGTTCCTATGCTGCTGTTTTTACTACAACAAAGGACATGAAAGCTCATGCTCCCCCAGTGTTTTGAACGTGAGAAGTAGGACAGATGCCAGCTAGAGCTGGTCTTTGTGGCTTCTCTTATGTTTGGACTGCAAGGAGGAAAGAATTAAGTTTGGTTTTAAATTCAGGTTTCTCAGAAGTGCCATCTCTCTAACCAAGTTCAATACTGACTTTTCCGAATTTCTCACTGAGGGCATTGCTTAAGCAAGGACTGAACACAAATTAGTATCTCTCATGAAAGAAATGAGGTTTCTCTTACGCTTCAATTTGTTTAGTAGCTTTTTTGTGTTAGCCATGTAAAACTTAAATATATGTTTCCTTGAAAATAATTGGACATTTTTTCCTGGATTCCAGTAAGACTTAGGCCTAAATGTTATTTCATTTGGTTAATAACTCCTTGCTTTTATTCATGGATTGATCTTTTTACTGAGTTTGAAATCATTTTGACATGTATGTGACAGTCTTTTACTATATCATGTTGCCAAACCATAGTTTATTGGTACTTAATGCTTTAAATATTGAAATTTTTCTTTCTGAGACCATAACCTAAATATGGGGAGAATTCATGTGGAGTTGCTTCTAGAAGTTTTAGTCATGCCTTATTCATTTCCTATTTCATATTTTGCCGTTCTCTTTTATGATCTTTCTAGAGAATTATTTATTGTTTTTCAGAGATTTGGCGGCACACAGTCCCGATTCTTGTCCTCAGAATTAGTAACATGCCTCTTTTGCTGGTTTCCTATCTTTTCTATTGATCAGTTTAGATTTTGTCTCTTGGTTTTATATTAATCATTGCAAACTCACCTTATTACAAACAGGCTGATAAAAAAATGATAAAAGATTGGTAAAATCACTAATTAGGTAACTTTTTTTAACAGGTCTTAAATGTTTGTTCAGCATTAATAGGCTTGTTAGCAGAAATCCTGGGCTGATCTATAGAGACACAATTGTGACCTGCCTTTGGATATTTGATCCTGTCTGCTTGCACACAGAATGTCACTGAATACCGGAACTTGGAGCAAGCTGTGTAGTTGGGTTATGTACATGGAGAGGGCCAAAGCTATGACTAGAAAAGCTGGGGGGAAAATGTGAATGCCTGCTTTAAAGGGCAGGAGAACCTTTCTTGATGGTGTGATAATTCTGTGTGTGTTTCTAGAACAGAATGGCTCTTTCGGTTTGGAGTTAAGATTAAAGTGCATGAGTGTGCACAAGGTGTAAATTGTCAAGGCATAGTAGATCTTAAGTTAGCCTATTTTTGGGTTCTGCAGTATGGAAAGAACAGATTTTTAGGTGTTTGGTGATGTGTTGTATTCTCTTTGTGGTAGTCTGATTCAACTAAAACAGGTTATGTTTGATCACCAAGTATAAACATGGTTACATATTGGGAAGGAAACACTTGATTTTTACTGCTAATAGTTCTACAATGGGCAAGATGTTTTCAGTGCAAAAAACGCAGGACTAGAAAATTGTCATTTTTGTCCAGAAGCAGCCATAGGTTATATTTAGTGGAGACAGGTATATGTATCTATCTCCATAAAGTCTTTGATTACTGTGTTCCTGTTGAAAATAATAAATTAAGAAAATGTGAGGTGTACTGAAAAACAAACACAATTTGCTCTGTTCTCCATTTTTGACTACAGTGAGCAACAAAGTCAAGTAAGCCATAGTGCTGCTTTTGAAAGTGTGATTCCAGAAGAGCAAGTACAGCATAAATTCTACTTTCTTGTCTTGCACCTTGGAAATAAACCTTTCCCATGCTTCATTCGCAGGATGTTGAACTTGGATAATGTTGCTATTGGCAATGATAGATTTGCTTTCTCTGTTTTCTCTTTGAATTTGTGTTCAGTGTCTTAGTTAAAATCTTGCACAGTTTTTGTCTCGATGCTAAATTTGAGTTAGTATTTGGATGCATGAAGCATTTTTTATCTAGGAGTTTTAACATCTTCCTGCTCAGTCAACCCCTTGAGAAGATGCTACTTCTGAAAAGTTTATAAACATTGAGGAGAGGGAAGGAAGCCCATCTTAGCTCACTTAAACATTTGTTTGTTGAAATACGTATCTAAGGAATATGTTAGCTGTAGGTACAACTGTTGAGACTTTGATTTTATAATAATATTATCATGATGAAAGAGATAATAAAGGAGAATATTTGGGAAGTAACAGGGATGAAAACTACAGATAAAGACATACGTAGAAAACAAGGCTTCTTTCTTCTCTATAAAGCAGCTTGCCAATTTAACAAGTTTTATAAAGTATTGTTCATAATTTCAAAAAAATTTCAGAGACTGAAGAATATGTCCCGTTTCCCTGTATTAAACCTGTTCATTATAAATGGTTCACTAAATGTCTCCAAACATCCTGTGCTTTGAAAAAAAGAGACTTGTAATTTGGCAAGGGGAATCTCCTTAGGTTCAGGTGATTTTTGTTTTTGTGATGAAAGTCTAGTTAGACATTCTAAGTTCCTTACTCTTTATTGTAGTCTCTGTAGAATTTTAATATTTAATAAATGGATTTTCTGAGTATCCCTCAGAATTAATTTTTCTTGCAACTTCTCCTTGATTATTGTGATGTGCTCTGGTTATCAGGTGTTAAAACTGAGAGAAGGGGGATGTTGCCATTTGTCAAAGGAGGTAGAAAAGGAGGCCATGATTAAGTTATATCTTCCTAACGCTTTTCTATTTTCTTGTAAAAGAGTTGAAAACAACTGAGAATGTGATCATCCTATCTCTAAGAGGTGTTCCAGAAAGAAATAGTTTATTACTGCTATCAATTACTTCTTTGTATGCATTAAAGTATAATTGTTACTTGTATGATCATGTATTGAGGGTTTGTGGCTTCCTACAAGGCCAAGCCATTCAGCTTTCCTAGCTTCCCATTTTCATCCCATTGACATCCATGCTGTCTGGGTGAAAACCAGTGCACTGTCTAGTTTGAGCTTTGTTTTACTGACTGTCATGCCTATACTTGACTGGTCATGTAACAGGACAATTATACCCACGTTTTCATGAAGAATGTAGGATATAACTGTCTTAGATAATGCTGCCATATCTTGCTGAAATTCAATGAGTCCAGAAGTTATTTGGTGAGGGAATAGGAGTGAACAGAAATAAATAGGAAGCGTGATCATGTGAAACTTGATTCCTTGTTTCCAAATATGATACTAAACCAAAATTCAACTTATGCATGTAACTAATGGAAAGTTTTTGTCTCAATGCAGAGAGGTTGTTTGGGGTAATGCATCTGAAAGTGGATTACATGATGGAAAATATTTAGTTTTCAAAGCACTTAATCTTCCATGATCAAGTGAGAGAAATGTATTGGACATCACACCTTGTATTCTGAGGCATAATAGAGTTGCTGAAAAATGGAAACAGCAAGAAGCTGGCAGTTTCGAGAAGACTTGAAAGATGGGGGTCAAATTATGAACTCAAATTTGTTTTGCTTTGGCTGCTACTAACAGTATTTTACAATCTTTGTTTTGGAATAGGTAGAAGAAGGGAAAAGCATACTTTTTTTCTTTTTTTTTTTGTTTGTTTTGTTGTTGGTTTTTGTGTTGTGGTTTTGGTTTTTTTTTTTGTTTGTTTGTTTTTTTTTAACACAATGGTCTCTATTTGCTCAAGTTTATAGGAAGTACGAGGAGGCAAAACCAAGACTTGGCCATGCCTACAGATACCCTACCTGCTGTTGACAAATTCTTGCATTGTGTCTGATACCACACCTTAGATCAAAGGGGATTTTCAGCTTTAAAAGGGTCTTACTCTGGACAAGACGGGGAATGAGAGTGTATTGATGAGGCTAAAGTTGGTAGCTGATCTTTCGGACTGAGAACCAATAGGGTGTTGTGTGGCAGGCACACAAATAGCATTCTTTGAGCCTGAAGTGTTCCTTAATCACAGATTAGGAGAAGGCTGGGCATACCTTTAACACATAAACCAGGTTAAATTTTCATAAGTATGCATAGAACATGGAACCTATTTTACATGGCAGCCTGGTTTACTAAATGCCATGTGTTCCTTCATATGCTGCTTTTCTATTCCTACTGCGGGAAATGCTTTATATTCAAAAATTATTTTAAGTTCTTACCAGATCAAAACTTAAATGTGTCAGGAATTCTGCTTACCAAATGATTTTATATGCACTGCCAAATATATTTCGATGTTTAGGAACTCAGATAGCCACAGTGTACTAAGCACAGTTGCCAGGTTTAATCCTAAATCTTCTGTTCCCTTCTTTGGGTTAAGTCTTTGTGAGATTGTGGGAAAAACTAATGACTTCATTCTGTAGAGACTGTAGTAAGTTTCTTTAATGAGTGTAACTATCTTGAAACATGTATCAAAATGCTTTTATTTTAGTTTTTTTTTTTTTTACCTGATATTCTATAATACTTTCCTTGCATAATTATGGGTTTTGGAACAAATTCTATATTACATATGTGGGGAAACAGTTCCATAATTATACTAATGTTTGCATAATTAAAAAGCTGCTTGCCAATTTTAACTGACAAATTCCAAATCACTTTTGCATGAGGGGAGGAAAAAAAACCCACCAACGTAAAAAATGGTAACTTCTGTTGGTTTTTCCTTTCATACTTCTTACAGGTGTTGAAACTATTTATTTCTAAATTGCAAGCAAATTTATGTATATTTTTGATAGGCAGTGCTATACAGAATAGGAGAGCTGGCTTCCACCACCATGCTCTGGGGCTGGTTTGGGGGCTGCCCTCAAGCTCTGCCAATATATCTCTGTCCTGATTTGCAAGATCCCCTGCTGCTGCTGCTGCCGCTGTGGTTCTAGGCAGCTCTTCAGAAGTGACTGCCAGTAGCACCAGTTTCTTCCAACTGGTGCAATAGTTTTCTGGTGTGCACAAATGGGGTCTGAGGAAAGACCACCAAAACTTATTTCCACTTGTGACCTAAGGCAAGGTTTGAACTCCAGTTTCCGTTGAAAAATGGCAAGTGTGCCATTGGCTTTCTGTGCTGTTCACCTGAATGGATTTAACGCTTTACGTTGCTACTGAGTAAGATATTGTTGTCTAAACGTAAGCTGAAAACACTTAGTCATTTTAAGATCCTGAAAGGGTCATAATAAAAACATGAAAGACAGTAGCTGAGGTGGCACTTATAAAGTGAAAACAAAAGTGTATGTATGTGTATATATGCATATTTATTAGTCCAGTTTCTAAGTGGCTTTGTGTGTTTTCCTCACAGTATCTCTATACATTCTATGCATAGCTGTTTGTATTAAAGTGCCCATATACAGCATTCTCTCACTTCCATTTAAAAACTGTGAATCACAACAGAAATGCTATAAGAACATCTAAGGTAGATAATTAAAGTATAATTAAGTTTAAATGTCTTGGTGAAGGAATATAAAAATATTTAAATTCTACAGGCTAGTACATTTGCAGTTTTCTTTTATTAGGTGTGAAATCTAAGAATCCCCTGCCAACTCTTGAGGGTTCAATCCAGAATGTTGAATTGAAGTACTGCGGCACATCATTGGTCAAATGTGCCTCTGGGACCGTGGGATCAATAAAAATTTGTGCCAAAGCCCCAGGTATGTGCAGCTGGACCATGTAAAACTTTATTGCCTGTATAGGAGAATTGGCCTTGCTTTTTACAAGGAGAGTTACTGAAACAAGAATTTACTCATTGTTCCTATGAATCAGAGAGGGTTTTTTTGTATTCTGTTTTGGGTTTTTTTATTATTATTAAGTGTGTCAGGATGATCCAGTCTGGCCCGAGTATAGTCAATTTTTCACTGAATAAAGAAAATAAAGATGGTGGGTTTTTTTCTGCTGGGACAAATATTCCTCTAAAAGCACTAAAGAAACTGGATTAACTCTGCATTTTCATATTACACAGAATATTTGCATTTTATTTTATTTGTAGCATGATTTTGATTTATTCTGCTGTTAATTGTTTAATGTCTCATTTTCCATTAATGCTACAAGTATGTATTTTGCATGTGAAGTTTTTGAGGGCTCTGTGATAAACAGTTTTTGAATTTCCATAACAGAATTTTTCTTGAAGAGCATGCAGGAACTTTTCCAATCAATGTCTATGATCCCTTCATAGATAAAGGCAGCTAATGTCAAGAACATTAAAAATGCAGTTCTAAATTGTGTGTAGAACTAAGTTGAGTTCATGGTGATTTTTAAAGATACTGTTTTGTAAAGATGGGATGGAAATTACTATTTTGAAGAGAATTGATTACTTTATTTGAAAACCTATTGGATGTAAAGACATTTACAAGATAACATTAAGGAAGTTGTTTAATAGTTTATATGAGATTGCTCTTTCTATTTCCTCTTTTAATTCTGTACTTACAATGTTAATAGCTGTTCTCTCTGGACTAGTGAATGTTTATGTGTTGAAAATTTATCTTGTTACAGTAAAAGCTGTAAAGAGCCTAATCTTTATCTTAGGTGATGGTGGAAAAGAGAAGCTGATTCCTTTAATTCAAGGCCCTTCTGACACCAGAGACTTACACAGCAGTAAATGGCTCAATGAGAGTAGAAAGCCAGAATCGCTCTTCGCTCCAGATTTGGTAGCCTTTACAGTCCAAATTCCCCAGTATATGGACTACTGCCATAATTCTGGTAAGTGCAAAACTCTTGTTAAGATGGTATTGCATTAATTTTTCCTATCCAATATAACTTTGAAAAGAGGGGCTTGATATAGTGTGCCAAATGCCAAAGTATTTTTTTCACATACTGCGTACATTACACTTTACCTTAGCTCACTGTGAACACAAAAACTAAAAGCTGCATTTTCATGTATGTGTTCTTCAATAAGAAATGCTTCACTGACATCGGTTGCCTTTTAGATTTTTTTTTAATACAAAATCTTTTGTAAATTGTGTTTTGGGGGCAGAATCCATGTTGAAAAAGTTTTATCCTTTCTTCCCTTTATCTGTTGCCTTGAGCTTCTTATACAGAAGTTGACCTACTGAATTCAAAATGGTTCATCTAAATTTGCAGCATAATTTGTAATTAAATTAAAAATTTATCATAACATTTGTTAATAATAAAAGATTATTTTTAAAATGCTACAGAGCACACATTTGATGTCATTAAACTTCGTGTTGTGGTGCATTTAGATAAGAAACAATATTTTCAAAGAGGTGCTTGGATAAATTTAAAGGTGGTGTTGACTTTCTGGGCGTAAATACTCTTAACTAACATTCTTATGGTTTCTGTGGGCTTTAAAGAAAACACTGGTCTGTTTTAAGCAACACTGACAATTTTGAAATATATCTAGTTTAAAATAACTATAATCTAGTTTGTGAAATACACATGGATCTAGGTTTTGCTGTCAGTGTGGTGCATTTTAGAAACCATGCTTTTGTATTTTTTTTTAAAGTTTATCCTGTTGCAATGTTAAGAGTAGAACCAAATAGGGGGGGGAAATAACCCCCCAAAAAAATCAAGTTTAAAGAAAGCAAAAGAAATAGCTGACCCCGATATTATGAAACACAAACATAAACTGAAAAGTCTTTTTTTCTCTAATTTTTTCAATGTGCAATGGTTGTTGAAAGTCATTAGTCTGTAAAGTAACAGTGAATTTATTACCATCTTTGTAATTTTTATGTCCATATGTAAGCAGCATTTGATTCTTAATGCAAAGTAAATATTTGTAAGCACTGTGCACTCCAGCAGTTGTTAGGTTAATTTTTTCAGTAACTGTACTTGTATGTTTCTTGGAGAGCATCATGTTGGAGATGCTTATGGCAGTGTTTTTATAACAATTATCTGAAGTTCCTGCCCCTAAAACGTTGTGAAAAGCAATTAATGATTTAACAGTCTCTGAATTATTCAGTTTTTTGTTTTTAAAAAAAGTGAAAATCTGTTCCACCTGTTGTCTCACTTAAGTAGCTTTTAAATGTTCACAATAATAAATACTGCTGTACAACAGTACTACTATTATTAGTGCATTTTCTGTGCTTTTTAAGGATCTTTTCAGTTTAATTTTCTGATTTTTGTCAGACTATTAATATAATTCTGATTTTTGTCTAAGAATATTGATATAATTTTGTCTTAGATTATTAATTAATTACTTGTACTATAGTATTATTGCTTTTGTTACAGGTCACAGTGATCATATACATTTTAGCTCATCAGTATTACGGATAGTCCAATGCGATAGTAGAGAGTACTTGATAGGTTGTGACAGGAGATGCCTACAAGAATTAAGGCACCGACAGATGAAGTGCTGGCCAAACTCATATGCAGGGGCTTTGAGAGGCATAAAATTGGTTTGTAATAGAGAATTGTCAATGCTACCTATTTTGTAGAGGAATGGAGATACATTTCAAATGCTAAGATTTTAGAATTAAAAATTTAGTGGACATTTCTCTCACACACACACACAAACACACCCCCTGCCCAGTGCCTCAGGAAGTTTTACTGAACCACAGAATGGTTTGAGTTGGAAGGGACCTTAAAGATCATCTAGTTCCACCCTCTTGCCATGGGCAGGGACACCTTCCACCAGACCAGGTTGCTCAAAGCCCCGTCCAACCTGGTCTTGAACACTGCCAGGGAGGGGGCAGCCACACTTCTCTGGGCAACCTGTGCCAGTGTCTCACCACCCTCACAGTGAAGAATTTCTTCCTAATATCTAATCTAAATCTACTCTTTCAGTTTAATACAGTGATCCCCCCTCCTATCACTACGCTCCCTGATAAAGAGTCCCTCCCCATCTTTCCTGTAGCCCCTTTAAGTACTGGAAGGCCACTATAAGGTCTCCCTGGAGCCTTCTCTTCTCCAGGCTGAACAACCTCAACTCTCTAAGCCTGTCCTCGTAAGGGAGATGCCCCAATCACCGTATCATCTTCATGGCCTCCTCTGGACTCTCTCCAACAGGTCCATGCCCTTATGATGGGGCCCCAGAGGTGGACACAGCACTGCAGGTGGGTCTCACGAGAGTGGAGTAGAGGGGAAGAATCACCTCTCTTGACCTGCTGGTCCCAGTTCTTTAGATGCAGCCCAGGATACAGTTGGCTTTCTGGGCTGCAAATATACATTACTGGGTCGTGATGAGCTTCTCATCAACCAGCATCCACCCAGATCCTTCTCCTCGAGGCTCCTCAATCCACTCATCGCCCAGCCTGTATTTGTGCTTGGGATTGCCCTGACCCATGTGCAGGACCTTGCACTTGGCCTTGTTGAATTTTATGAGATTTGCACAGGCCCACCTCAAGCCTGTCAAGGTCCCTCTGGATGGCACATCCCTTCCCTCCAGCATGTTGACTGCACCACACAGCTTGATGTCACTGGCAAACCTGCTGAGGGTGCACTCAATCCCACTGTGTATGTCATCAACAAAGATGTTAAACAGTGCCAGTCTCCACACCAACCCCTGAGGAACGCCACTTGTGACTGGTCTGCACTTGGATGTTGAACTGACAACTCTGAGTGTGACGATCCAGCCAATTCCTTATCCACTGAGTGGTCCATCCGTCAAATCCATGTGTCTCCAATTTAGAGACAAGGATGTTGGGCAGGATAGTGATAAATGTTTTGCACAAGCCGAGGTTGATTGATTGATTCTGTGTACTCAGTGGTAGTCAGAAATCCTGCATGCTCAGACTCTAGCTTGGCTTCTTAATCTGTAAGGTGGCACTTGTGACTGATGACAGATGAGAGGGAAAAGCTTCCTGATGTGTTAAATCTTTGGTCCCGGTAGACATGAAGAATAGTGTACTGCAAATAGTTTTTTTTGTTTTTTTTTTTTTAAATATAAATTAAACTAGGAAACAAATTATCTCAGGTTCTATACAAAGGATGAGGGAGTTAATTAAAGCCTTTGCTTTCACATCCTTGCTGAAGCAATCGAGGCAGTTTAATACAGGAGATAGGGCTATCCTTTTCATTACGACTATGGAAACTACATGGAGAGAAAACATGAAGTGATTTGAGAGCATACAAATGCTTTTGCTGTCAGTTGCGGTCTCTTCTGGGAATTAAGCTATACTGGATAATTTGATAGCAAATTCAGTTTATGTGTCAGGGGAATAAAAGGGTTGTTTAAATCTGTACTACTGGAGATGATTGTGCAGTACTGAAGTTGTGCTGTTTAAGCAATTTATTCTAATAATATTAGAGATGATGTTCTGGAATAGGAATTTGGACTACAGAGTAGAGTGAAGAGAGTAGTGCAACCTCTCTTAGAAAGAATGCAGTCTCAGTAGAAAGAATGAAAAAAGCTGTCCAGGAGAGATGAGAAAAATAATCTAGAATTGTTCAGTGTTACCTGATTTCTGGAGATAAAGCCATGGTTGGCAAAGTCTGTTAACTCTATAAAGTATACACAGAAATAGCTGTATAGCTGATACTCTCCAAATACACACATGATTTCTTAGAAGAGCTAAGGGGGGCAGCAATTCTAATTTGGTGGGATTACATATAAGTTAACTCAGTTTACTTCTCCTGTATACAAGGATTTTAGAAAACTTTGCAGATTCAGTGTCAGAGGAGCTACTGGTCATAATGTGTGGTGCGGCAGGGGTGCATTGGAGTTGTACAAAGCTGAAGAGCTGCAAGTTAGTTACCTAATTTTGTGTGTGTTTGTGTGTATAAAATCAAGAGAAGCAATTGCAGGGTGACTTCTGGGTACTCTGGAAGAATCTTGGAATACAATACAGTGCCTATGCAAGTGACTTCTAAAATTTTTTGCTTATATAAAAATTAATGAAGAATGAGTAACTAATTAATTCATTATGCATCTGTAAAGTTGAATGTAAAACAACTTAGTCTAAGATGAAAGCAGTTTTTTGGATATAAAATGCCAAGGAGGAGGTTGTGTGAATAACATGAGATTCTTGAATAAATCAGGGTGTATTTACCTGGAGAACAGGGAGGGGACCTTTTTTCCCCCTCTCTTATCAAGTCAGCAACTGTCTACTGTCTTGTACCACTTGAATTATATGGTCCCAGGTGACCAGGATGGTTGTGCAGCTTCCTCTTACTGCTTGCTGTGTGTGACCCTGCGAAGATTGAGGTTGTACAATTTGAGTGATAAAGCATTTTACACTGGTATTTTATTTCTTGCTATTTCACTTGTTGCTGCTGAAAGTAAGGGAAAAAAAATACGGTTCTAGTAATACCATAGTGCATTGAGTATAACCAACAAAGGAAAAAACCTCTATAAAATGTCATTCCAAAAAGGGCAACATTAAAGTGTATGGTATGTAGCATATACAGGCAGAGGAAGTATTGCGTATAACAAGTGCCTATAGTGATGATTACTTCGCAAGTGTGTTTTACTGTTTGGTGCACAGTGTCACACGCACAGTGGAAAACCAATCCACCTATGACAGAGGAGGTTTTTAGGGACAAAGAATATAAATATGATTTTGTTTAGTACTTAGATACAAGTTTGCATGCTGGTACTTTTAATTTTGGATACTTGTATGAAGAACTGCCCTAGGTATCTCTGTGCATAGTTGTAAAAATCAGTGGATGTGGTCCCTAGTCTTTATCTAAACTGCAGCATATAAAATAAATACAAGAGAGGAGATATTCCATTACCACAGAGCTTGGGAAGGTCTTACTGCTTCTCTGAAATAACTCTGCCTTTATTAACCCTCATAGCAAGCTGCAGACCTTGTTTGTTTCACCTGGCCTTTGAGAGAAATAGGGAGATTTCAAAATGAATGCTGGCGTTAGTATTTAATTATGAGCAGCTGTTGAATAGATGAGGTGAGCTGATTAAGCTCTATTTGGTTTGCCATATTGCATAATTGGGAGTGCGTGCACAGCTGCTGTATGGAGAGCTTTACTACATATAAATCAAGAGGAACTAAAATAAAAAATACAATTAATAAAGTTTTCTTTGAGATCAGCTTAAATATTCAGTAATGCAGTGCTGAAAAAATGGTGTAAACAAAGGTACCTGTATTAATAACATGCTCATATTGGTAAATTGATACACTCAGTGGAGCAAAGTAAGAGTGAGAGGGCTTCCCTAGTTTGTGGAAGATGCATGAAGGCTGAAGAGCAAATTTTCAACCTTGTAAAAGTTGGTATTTCTCATTCAAGTGATATTTTTCTTAAACTTCAATAGATCTTTGTTTTGTTTTCTCCTCTGTCAATATTTTGTAAGTTTAGAGAAGATCACTCCATTCTCTCTCCCTGTCCCACAAAGGAAAAAAAAAAAGTGAAGTAAAAATTTTTTTAAGTCTGAAGAAATCATATCTTCAAACATGAAAAAAGTGCCATAAGTGTTGTACCAGCAGCAACATTTTTTTTAATATGATAAAGCAGTTGATTTTTATCTGTTATAACTTATTTGAAAGGAGGTGAGAGATTTTACATATGTTTGTTTTTATGCATACACACCTATATATGCCCCCAACTCACCCTTTCTTGCAGTTAAAAAAAGGCTGTCCTTGACATATTTAATTTTGACTGCTTAGACTGGGGATACTGCAAAGTCTGGATTTTAAAGCTGGAACAACATTTTTTTTCTAAGTTATCAGCTCTTATTTAAATGAGTGCTTGTGCGAGTAAAGAAGAAAACCCCAAACTTGTAAAAGATAATTCATAAACTAATTTTAAGTATTTTGGAAAGATTTGACACAACGATTGAGTAAAAATGCTTAATATATAGGAGTAATTAAAGACAATTCACATTTGTTGTTGGGGCATAAATGTGTAAAAATTATACCCATCTATCTTATTACATTTCCTTTTCTCTCCCTGAGGATTTCACCATGTACTTTATCTGTAATTGTTGCCAGTTTTCTATCAAGTTCCCACTGGGCTTCTGGTGCAAAAAATCTTATCCTCTCGATGACAGAGCTTGCCTGAATGATTTCATGCTCCTAGCATTTTTGTTCACGGGAATTAGGGGCAGAATGTAACTGCAGCTGAACATAGCATCTATTTTTGTAATTTTGAAGTTTAGACTCTGTTATTGGAACTAAATGAAGAGATGCAGGTGTTCTCCAGTTCAAGTCCTTTGGGATTATTTGATGGTAGATGCTTGAAAAGAAAATGCATGTGTTTCCAGAGTCAAACAGCAGCTGTGGACAAGGATTTATGTTTTTCTCAGAACTTTGGGATTTCAAAATGTTACATTTAATCACATGCACAGAAAGGAGAGCAAATGTTAAAGATGTTACATATAAAACTAGGGGACTGATCTTTTTACCATACCAACTAGTTGTGGGAATAGAGGAACAAAGTGATCTTTAATCTTAATATGCACAATTTCAAAAGGATTATGATAGTTGCCAGGACTCTGCTCTTTTGAGAACTGTGCTCTTGCAGTGCACAACATTTATATCCTCTTAATTACTTTTAAAATCTGGCTTATTCTCATATTTTACCTTGGAAAAATATGAATGCTTATAGTATGTTACTGAAAACACAGTATTTGTCTAGTTTTATGTTGTGGAATAGGGTGAATTTAAATTCAGATAAGTATACATTTTTAGAATAATTTTTCTAGTAATGTCCTGTATTTTTCAAAATCAGATTAATAATAGCAGTTCAACTGCCTGAACTGCAAGGCTAAATTTAGAAGTTTTCTGAGTTACAGAACTTGTGGGAAGAAGTATTTTGTGGTAATGCAATTTCTCCCTCCCATTTTCTCTGTCTTACAATTCTGAAATTATAGGAAATAAAATGTTTGGCATCTTTTAATTTTACCAGAAGTTCAAGTGGGGGCAGCAGGTGGTGGTACTACCAAGCAGTTCAGGATGGGAGGATGGTGTGGGGAAGAGCAAGTTGGTAACAGAGGTATTGATGAACTTGCATTTACCAATCTGAGAAAGTAAAAGCCTCTTTTAAAATGCATTTAACTTTGTATATTTACGAGCTTGTGTATGCTCCATCTTCCCTCATTACCCTCACAGCTCAATATGTCATATATTACAGCCAGGTTAAGTATCAGATATTTTTCTAACCTGAATCACCTCTGTATCTATTGTCTTACAAAGATCCAATGCTTATTACTTTTTCAGAGAGGGAAGTAAACCTTGTCCTCAAGCACAGTCTGTTACTCTACTGGCTCCAATTATAAATTTCATGTCCATGGGAGCAGCATCAGGGAGGGACATACTATACTATGCTAACTAGATTAACATTATTTCCAGTGGGTTGTGTAACTCTGGCAAGTGGCAGTAAATTTTGAGTTGAGATGTACTGTTCAGCTGCACTGTGGAAGTCAACACAGTAATATCTTTAGCCAAAGAAGTGCTTTTGCCTTTTTCCAATTTCCTTTTCTTAAAAGTATGACTTAAGAGTTTGATAATACGGCAAAATAAGAACAAAACTTGGGCAACAAAGATGGGGACTCAACTCCAAATAGCAGGAGCCTGAGACACTGCAATAGTAAATTTGTGGAGTGAGGGAATTGGAAAGCCTGATTCTCCTCTGGGTTTATACCCTTTTCTTTAGAAACTCATTGCTTGACTTTCTCTTTTCTTAGCATTCCATCTATAGATAATGTAGTTGATCTTGTAGTTCTTGGGATAGGAATTTGTGCTTCAGTATTAGCAACTGAAGATTTGATCTCAAGTGGTAATATGGGGTATGCAGGTCTTAAAGAGCATAAAGGAAATCTCCCTACCTTCTTCTTAAACCGCATATAACCTAGAAAATTCTGTAAAAGTAGCTAAAAAAAAAGTTGTTAACAAAGCCTTTTTTTCTTTTTTTTAAAAACCTCATTAAATGTGTAAAAGTTAGGGAATGGCAGATACAAGATTATTTCTGCTACCTTTATTTTTTATGCATAGGATATTCCATATAATTCCACAGGATTTCTGTTCACTTTACAACCTGGTGGTATCAAATTGTTTCATATGGCCACCAAAGTCATATTTAACACTTCTAGTATTAAAAAAAAAAAAAAAAAAAAAAAATGACAACCTCTGTTTCCATAACAGTATAGGGTAATGTATCTGTGATTCATATATTTATGGAAATGCATTCACCTTTTCAACTTGTGGCATCTGGAAAAGCATTGTTCAGCAAGGTGACTAGATACTGATGGTGCAGAGTTTTGGAAATGTGACAGACATAGGCTCTCAGCAATTGCTGTCACATAGCTTTGGACATTGAAATCTGTTTTTAATTGAGAAAATATATGCTGTCCAACATGTTGGGATAGCTCCTACTCATTTTGAAAAAATGTCATGGGATCTTTAACTTCCATTTGGATGCTTCCCAGACGTGGGCATAAGGGACTGTAACTGTTTACTTTCAAGTGGTGTTTAAACTGTTTCCAGGTTTTATAATTGAATTATATTGTGCTCTCTACTGCTTTGGTGATGTAAATGATTCATATAACATGACTATTTTTTTGTAATGAAATTCTAAATAGATACCGCTGAAAATCAGTAGACATTTGGTCATAAAATATAAATGCATTTTGGCTAGGTCAATTTTTGGTTTTCAACTTTTAGTAACAAGTGATTAAATAGCATCTTACTAAATAGAAATTTAGCACATTTGATGAAAACCAGCATTAAATGAAGTAGCTCCATTATTTTTAATGCAGAAATTAAGTTCTAAATATTTATTTGTTTCTAAATCTAAAATTTTGTCTCAGTCATTTTCATGGTTCAACTTTGTAATAGGTTAAAAGAAGCTACAGGTCACTCCCAAGATTCCAATGTTCTGTTTATAATACACACAAATTTACTAACAGTCTCATTTGTGGTTTAGGATGCAATCTTAAATACACAGAATGGATATTCAACCACATTGTCCCCTGCTACCCAAACATTAGTGTTGTGAAGCTCCCACAGAAGTTCCTTTCCAGGATATTACAAATAGCCATTTGTGGTCACAAAATAAAGTTGTGGCATTACCAGTTGACTGAATAGGTAATGTAGAAAGCAACAGTTTGGAGCTAGGGTTAGACAATGCAGATTAGAATCTTAGCAGTGATTTGGTTTTTTTTGATTCCACTTGATAATCCCAGTGATGAGCCCCAAGCTAAAACATATTCCTACAGCTGAACAAGCTGAAAATTATTTTGGACAAATTATCTTTAAGGTGTCCAACTTTGGAACATTTAAATTAGTTTAATTTTCTTCATGTGCTGTGAAGCTTCTCAAACAATCTCTTTATCAAAAATCTGCAAACCATACTCACTTTTGACCTTTAGACCATTAAGTAACTTCTGTGCTGTATGAGCTGATTTCATTTTCCTTGTACCTGTGCACTGAAAGAGAACTAAGCAAGGTACTCATGTATGTACTTATTGTGTAAGGTGGCAGATATACTTAAGATTGATATGAGGAAAACAGTGCACCGTGTAACTTTCCAGTGCTGTTTAATAGCTAAAATTAGCCTACTTATATAGTGTGAGCATTTAATGTTGAGTATCTCTACAGAACAGATTTCTAAGTATAGCAATTTCAAACACAAATATTGTATGCTTGATGTATCCTGACATTCTCAGTATCACATGGAGTACTAAATCTATTTGAAAAATGCAGTGCTAGGCTGATAGTGGATATATAGTGTAATTAAATAGCTAACTATTTTTAATTCTTAATTTTAATCTGATTTACACTCTTTCACAGAGGAAAAGACATTTTGAAGAAGAAAAAACAATATGTTTTTCTGAAAAGGAAGATTCTAGGTGCTGCCCTAATCTTGCAGCTGGTTCAGTTAAGATAGAAACATTTGCTGGAGTGAAGTAATTCACTGGTGCCCCGAGTCCTGAGTTCCCATTCAAACAATTCTGCTGCTAATTGTTGATACTGAGCTCCACTTACAGAACAGCAAATTAATGCAAAATCTGGTGTTCCTAAGTGTTTTCCTAATTGCTGATGTACTTTCAAGATAAAATAGGTGTATCTGAAAAAAACCCCAAACTAGTTGTGATTTTTCCCCAAGAGATTTAGAAAATTGATGCTTTGTAAACAGAACAGCCAGTCATTTTGGAGTTGTACTGTCTGACCTTAATGAGAATGTTGCATGGTTATGCATGCAGGAATGAGTGCCCTGACAATCAGGACTGAAGGGATAGGGAGTCCTGAACAAGCATATCATCTCTTAGAGTTGGCACAGTAAGAGTATGCCTACATCTGCCACCTCTTGCACTTTTAGCCCATGTACATCATCTGTCACTGTACAGCTTCTTGGGCTATATGCCTGGGATTGGTGCCAAGCTGGAGAAGTAGCTTTGACTATGCTGCTTCATGTCCAGAAATCATAGAAATAAAGCCCACTGCCTGTGGGAAGGTGGATATGAAAGGAGTCAGACCAGTCAGTTTCAGCTGTATCTTTTTGAATTTCAGTGTTGATAACAAACTGTCATGCCCGAGAAAAAAAAAAAAGACCATGTTTTAATAATATGATACAAACCATATATGAAAACAAAGTATAATATGAAAATTAATGTTAGCTATCAGAATAATAAGGTGAATAAATCAGAAGCTGACTGCCCCTTCCCATTTCCCTCTGTGTTCAGAAGTGCCTATGCTTGTTTTATTTCTGGAATAAAACTACTTAAATCGTAAAAAACATTACTTAAATGCAATATAAAGTATAATAATAGAACTGGTTATCATAAGGATTTTTTTCCCCCCCAAAAAAAGGAGAAAATAATGGACATTTTATAAATAGAAACAATTCTCTTTGGAAAAATAAGATATGATTGAATCTAATGAAGCTTTAAATAGTGTTTGGCTCAACATTGATGAGCAGGGTTATGGAGCACATGTGATGGATCATCACCTCTGAAATAGTATTCTGTTTTGTATTTGTCCATGGCATAGAGGATAATCAGTCAGATGCAATTAATCATCTTTTAAATAAACTGGGCATCTCTTCCTTACTAGACTTTGAATAAATTATATATACAGTATATTTTTCATATTTAGTGTAACTATGTTCATGTTCGGTTAACTAGTCAATGCAAATAAATTAACAAAGGGAGACTATGAATTCTCCCTCTAATTTTGAGCTCTTTTATAATGTCCCTGCTTGTGACAGAAGAAAGAAGAATTCAGTATTGAGAAAATCTTCCCTCTAGGTTGTGACTTGAAAATTCATAGAAGAAAATGAAAGATGTTCAATATGTCTTTGTAATATTTGAAAGATATTTTAGCCCAAGCCCTAGATTAATATTTTTCAGACATTAAAATTATTGCAAAATAGTTGTTTTGTACGTATTTCATAATAGATTTGTTATTAAAGTGTGTTTAAGCTGTTTGGAAAACTTGACAGATACGAAGTAATTTTCACTATAATGCAGTTTTCTGAAAACAGTTCTGTGTGTATTTTAAAGTGCACGTATCAGTCCTTTAAGCAGTTGCATATCTAAACTAATGAAATAGAAGTTTAGTGCGGATCATAATCAGTTGATAAAATTGTTTTTAATTAAAAACCAGGAAATCAGGTATATTTGTATTTGGAGTTTTGAAAAGAGGTGTCATAAAAATATAATAATGATCTTCATAACACTAATATTTAGTGTAAAGACTTTTATAATAATTTGAAGCCAATAATACTTCTTTTTCTTCACTGGTAACATAACACAGAATAAGTATAAGCCTGTGAAAGGGATGACTTAACACAACTGTTGATGCACTTTGAGTGAAACATCTTTATCAAGTTAATACAAGAAGCAGTCATGCCCTACTTGAATTACTCATTTATAATGACTGAGCAGCAGCCTGGATGTGGACTTTGAAATCCTGGGAAAATAAGATGCATGCATGCATTCAAATGTCTAAAGTCTTTACTTTAGAGCAGCTGTAAAATGTTGAAGTGAGACGTCAGCTACTAGCTCTTGTCTACATTTTTAGTCTGAAGGAAGATGTGATCATTTAATTGCTAACCATGGTTAGTATTATTTTAATCATTGCATCCTTAGTTTAAGACCTTCTATTTTTAAGAGCCATTTGAACATTTAGGAGCTAAGAATCAGAATATTGATCTGCTTTTTGCACACTTTTAATGCATAGATTATTCCAACTTTAAGACCTTTTTTATTTTGTTATAATGCATAGATTTTTCTCTAACTTTTATTGTGCTTGTAATGAGGCAGTTGTAATCGTATAGACTTGTAAAATATCAAAATAACACCCGTATGAGTAACAATTTCAAAAATATACCTGCATGCTCACTAAGGACATAGCTGCTAAAAGCCATGTATTAAAACGATGTGTGTTTCTTTGCACTGTTGGGATGTTGCAGCTTGCAGAGTCTTTTGCAGATGACTGTATTTGCCAGGTTCCTTATCTTCACAGCTTGATAACATGTTTCCTTTGAAAAGATAGACATGTAGTAACTGTTCAACTTGAATTTTTCTTCAAATACTTGCACAGTACCAAAGAGTGTGCATCCCATTACACTTGGATCATATTTTTTTGATAAGAAGTGCCAGATGCTGTGTCTCAAGTATCCTCACACTTCCCAGGTCAACAGTACAGAAGTAACCACTCTTCTTTTACTGCAGGAGTTGTACAAGCTGCTGTGACATGAGGTAAGTGAGAGCAGGAACACCCACTTTTTCTTGTTGGAGTATCTGTAAGGGCAGTGTGAACTTTGTGTTGCACTTTGGAGGCAGACACCAATGTGCATATTGTATCTATCCAGGGATACTCATAATCATCTTACAGCAGTTGATGAGGCTGCAAGGCTGCTTACTTAAGGACCATTCAGGAATTGGTCAAGTAGTTTTTTCTTTCTTCTTTCTGTTACAAGTAGAATTAAGATTCCTTCTACTTAATTTCAGTCTGTTTCCTGGAACAGGGCATCTCTAACATGCACCATACAAACTTGTTTTTTTCCTCTGTAAAATTGCTATCTTAAAATCATAATGGAAGGAGCAGGTGTTTTCTACACAATGGCAGCAAATTAAGCCACAAACTCGGAGATTGTGTCTTCCTTCCTGTTAATGGAAAAACTGAGAGGCAAGAATAATCCACTTTGAAGGTTAAAATTCACCTTGATAGTTAAAATCTTCACTAACATTCATCCAAGGCAGCACTACTAGAGGTATTGGAGATATCTCTTGGACATTACTTTTTGCACAGGAGTTAGCAGGGCTCATTGAAAGAGCTTTAAACTAGATTTGAAGGGGGAAAGGGATAAACCCAAGCTTGCTAGAGATAAGCTTGGCAGCAGCATGTCAATGTTTAAGGGATGGTGGCAGGATCCTTCAGTCTGCCATCTTAGTGGGGATAGACGATGACGCTCCATGTGGCAGCAAAGACACAAGGGTCATTGATGTGTTAGAAACCACGGAAGTACATGAGAATGGTTGGTATTGTAGGAATTAGGGCTTCATACCCAGTAAAGGTAGTGAGAACATTAGCCCAGCTGAAGTGCATCTATACCAGTGCACACAGCATGGGCAACAAACAGCAGGAGCTGGTAGCCATTTTGCAGCAGGGAAACTATGACATAGTTGCTATCTTGGAAACTTGGTGGGATGAGTTCCATAACTGGAGTGCTGCAATGGATGGCTGTAAACTCTTCAGAATGGATAGGCAAGGAAGGAGAGGCAGTGGGGTAGCCCTCTATGTTAGGGAGTGTTTTGACTGTCTAGAGCTTAATGATGGTGAAGATAGGGTTGAGTGTTTATGGGTAGGAGTCTGGGGAAAGGCCAACAAGGCAGATACCATGGTGGGAGTCTGTTACAGACCACCCAACAGGGATGACGAGGCAGATTAAATATTCTGTAAGCAGCTGGAAGAAGTCTCACAGTTGCTAGCCCTTGTTCTCATGGGGGACTTCAATTTACCAGATGTCTGCTAAAAATACAATAGAGCAGAGAGGAAGCAGTGTAGGAGGTTACTGGAGTGTGTGGAAGATAACTTCCTGATATACCTGGTCAGTGAACCAACTAGAGAAGGTGCCCTGCTGGACTTGTTGTTTGTAAACAGAAAAGGACTTGTGGGTGATGTGATGGTTTGAGGCCATCTTGGGCACAGCAATCATGAAAATGACAGAGTTTTCAATTCTTGGAGAAGTAAGGGAGGGGCATTTGCAGAACTGCTACCTGGGACTTCTGGAGGGCAGACCTTGGCCTGTTTAGGAGACTAGTTGACAGACTCCCTTGGGAGGCAGTCCTGAAGGGAAAGGAGTCCAGGAAGGCTGGACATTGTTCAAGAAAGAAATCTTAAAGACACAGGAGCAAGCTGTCCCCATGTGCTAAAAGATGAGTTGGTGGGAAAGATCAGCTTGGCTGAACAGAGAGCTCTGACTCGAACTCAGGAAATAAAAGAAGTTTATGACCTTTGGAAAGAAGGAGCAGGCAACTCATGAGGACTACAGGGATGTTGTGAGGTTATGCAGAAGAAAATTAGAAGGGCCAAAGCCCAACTAGAACTTAATCTACCTACTGCTGTAAAGGGCAATAAATGTACTGGCAACAAAAGAAGAGCTAAGGAGAATCTCCATCCTTTATTGGATGTGGGGGAAACAGTGACAAAGGATGAGGAACTTAATGCTGCCTTTGCCTCAGCCTTTGATAGTAAAACCAGTTGTTCTGCAGGTACCCAACCCCCTGAGCTGGAAGACCTCAGTCTGACCTCAGTGTCAGGGAAGGTTATGGAGCAGATCATGTTGAGTGCCATCACATGGCATGTATAGGATAACCAGGTCATCAGACCTAGTCAGCATGGTCCTGCTTTACTAACCTGATCTCCTTCTATTACAAGGTGACTCAGTTCATGAGGGAAGGCTGTGGATGTTGTCTACCTAGACTTTAGTAAAGCTTTTGACACAGTTTCCCAGAGCATTCTCCTGGAGAAACTGGCTGCTCATGACTTGTACAGGCATACTCTTTATTGGGTAAAAACTAGATGCATGGATGAGCCCAAAGAGTGGTGGTGAATGGAGTTAAATCCAGTTGGTGGCTGGTCACAAGTGGTGTTCCCCAGGGCTCAGTATTGGGCCCAGTTCTGTTTAGTATCTTTATCAATGATCTGGACAAGGGGATCGAGTGCAGTCAGTCAGTCTGCAGACAACATCAAGTTGGGTGGGAGTGTTGATCATCTTGAGGGCAGGAAGGCTCTACAAAGGGATCTGGACAGGCTCTACAAAGGACAGACTAGATCAATGGGCTGAGGCAAAATGATGTTCAACAAGAGTCAGTGCCAGGTCCTGCACTTGGGTCACAACAACCCCATGCAACACTACAGGCTTGGGGAAGAGTGGTTGGAAAGCCACCTGGAGGAAAAGTACCTGTGGGTATTTGTTGACAATTGGCTGAATATGAGCCAGCAGTGTGCCCAGGTGGCCAAGAAGGCCAATAGATTCCTGTCTTGTATCAGAAATAGTGTGGCCAGCAGCACTAGGGAAGGGATTGTCCCCTTGTACTCTGCACTGGTGAGGCTGCTCCTCAAATACTGTGTTCAGGTTCAGTTTTGGGTCCCTCACTACAAGAAGGACATCGAGGTGCTGGAGTGTCCAAAGAAGGGCAACGAAGCTGGTGAAGGGTCTGGAGAATAAGTCTTATGAGGAGTGGTTGAGGGAACTGGGGTTTTTTAGCCTGGAGAAAAGTAGGCTCAGGGAAGAACTTCTTTCTCTCTACAACTACTTGAAAGGAGGTTGTAGTGAGGTGGGTGTCTGTCTCTTGTCCCAAATATCAAGTGATAGGATGAGCGGAAATGGCATCAAGTTGCACCAAGGGAGGTTTAGATTGGATATTGGGAAAAATTTCTTCAGTGGAAGATTTGAGAGGAAATCTTAGAAAAATGCTGTTGCAATCCCTGGTACATTGTTTGACTTACCCCTATAAATACAACAGAGAGCTACAATTTGAGAGAAAATATCCTCCCAGAGGCTTACAGGTGGAATAGGAGGACAGTTTCTTTAATTCTTTTATCCATACTTAGTCCCTTTGGAAAATTCCCAGTTGGTTCTTCATACCCCAGGAAGAATGCCAGCTGAACACTTGGTATTCTTTGACAAATCCTATTTAATTTCTGTCAGTACCAGTGCAGTGTGGTTGACATCTTTTAGGGATATGCAGACAAACTCTCCTTACCTGTGGTAAGATAGAAAATACTAGTAGTTGACTGAGCTTTTCTAATGTTCTCCAGCAGTTTTTCCTACATAAGATAGGATAATAATAAAATGTCTTATGACATAATAGTTTCTTCATAGTTATTTTAGGAATTTTTATGTGACTCCACCTGGCCTTGGCCTGTCATGAATATGAAACCTGCAACATTTTAAAATTGTTTACGTGCCATATTATACATTATAGATATGTTAGTTGATATAAACAGGTATCAATGCTATCAACATAACTTGAGAAGAATCAGTATTTTGAGCTTTGTATGGCTTCTTTACTAATTTTTAGAGTGCTCTTATAAATTAAATTGTTTTCCAAACAAATAGGCTGCACCTAATAAAGGTAAGTGTCATCCCACTACAAATCTTAGACAAAAGCTATTAAGTATGGCAGCTTGAAACATGTAAAAGATGGCTAGCATCACTGTGTTAGTGCAGTGGTTTAAGAGTAATGTTACGCTTACTTAGAACAGTAGAATGTGCCTTTAAGGTCAGTGTGCCAATGCAAATAATATTCAGACTTTTTAAAGGTTTTTTAATATGCTTCTTCTGTGAAGTGCAGTTTAATATTTAGTTACTGATAGTGACCATTATTGTTATGCTTTGGATCAAGGAAAAGATAAAATAGTCTGAATTACAAAGCATTCAATAGCTTGAATTTTCTGCCTAAGGAATAACAAAAAGTAGCAGACTGAAGTTCAAATTTATATAGTGAATAAGTTTGAGTAGTTTTCTGTGCCATTAGCGGAACAAATTAAACTTTCGCTGGTTGAGTGCATATACCTAAACAGTGTAGTGTGGGAGGATTATCAGCCAGTTAGTCTTATTGGTTTATTGGCAGCAGAGCAGATTTAAACCAAATTTTCCCATGGCGGAGGTACTGTATCAGCAATCCCAGAAGTTTTCCTAAGAAATTTATGAAGTGGTATGAAAGTAAATTACTGAAGAGTCATCAAAGCAAGTATGTTATTAATTGACAATTTATTGACTTCATCCTTACTGCTAGTTAAAAGAAAAAAAAAAAGGATTAGGATTCAGCCTACACTTTGAAAGCTGCGTGAGGTCTTTTGTACCATATTTCAGTTAAGCTGTAATTAATTAACTTAATTAAACAAATATTAGTAAAAGAGTTAAAGCACACTTATTCTGATGAATCTATAAAAATAGTCATAAGATCAATGTAAATAAGTAATGGAAAGTGTGAATCTGGGTCTGGTTAGGGCAGAGTGTAACACTAGTTATCTTTGATCTTCTGAGAAACTTAGTCCTTACTCAAGCAAATCGCTCATAGACCTCACTGACTAATTGCCAGAGAACTGCTGGGTCTTTACCCTTCAGGTTAAGGTCAAATATGTATTGCTGTTTATTATACTGAACCATTTCTTTGTGCTTAGGCGTAACACATTTAATTCAAACAGAATTGCAACTTGCTTTTGTTGTTTATTATTTTACCTATATTAAAAGAATAGGCTAGTGATTACAGGAGAAAGAAGCTAACTTGTGTTAATTCCTTTTTCTTCTATTAACTTACTGGTCCTGGCTAATATTTTAACTTTTCTGTATATCAGTTCACCTGTAAAAATACATGTTACCATCCATTCAGAATGCTATGGGAATTACCATAAGAATATTTTCAGACTCTCACTTGGAAGGTATTACATGAAACCTGGATTTTTATAGTCATAGCAGTTATATATTAAGTATTAGTGAGCATGCTGTAGGTTTTGTAAGCATCTAATATTTGAAATAGGAATTTAATTCCTGCTAATATTATGTGGAAGTGGAGGTCTCCTTAAGCACTAAAAATCACCGAAGCTATTTTTCCCAGATTAATCATGTACAATTTAAATTCATAGGGGTTTTTTATGTCAGTCTTGATTAAGACATAGATTTAATGAGGAATTTTTTTTTTGTATTACTAATAGTCCCTAAATCCTATTGCATGAAAAAATGACATGAACTGACAAAACACATGAACTCTCTCCCCTTCTGCCTTTTTCTGATGTCTGTGAACTACTTCTGTTGCTCTGAATGGCCGATAGACTGTTTGCCAGGTAGGAGGAAGAATACTTGACTTTGACTCAGAGTTGAATTGCTTGTCAAAATACCATTCTAAGCAGTGTGTCCACAATGGGAGCTATTACAGAATAGTTTACTTCGCTATCAGGTTTTTTGGCTAATTTACCCATGAAAGCAGTCTCCTAGAAATCTGCTTAATCAGTAATAGTGTTTTGAAAATAAACATTGTGTAAGGATCTGTCCTTTTCTATTAACAGCTCCAAACATTCTAAATAAATCTAAGTAATTTTTTTTCAGTCACCCGTGATATACTTCCCTTCTTTGATATTGTCAGTTTTACCTACTTTGTTCATGGTACTTCAACTTTGATCTCGGCTAATTGCCATT
This sequence comes from Athene cunicularia, assembly GCF_003259725.1. Taxonomy (NCBI): domain Eukaryota; kingdom Metazoa; phylum Chordata; class Aves; order Strigiformes; family Strigidae; genus Athene; species Athene cunicularia. Next base: position 130,574,556 of record NW_020799095.1, read on the forward strand.
AAATTCACACTGCTTACTGACTTGGCAAGCCAGAGCAAGTTAATGCTATTCATCATAAGGAGACCAGTTACTTTATTCTGTCCCCTCTAGGCATGTGCTTGTTTGTTTAAAAGCAAAATGATTTGAGCAGTTTTACATATGCTGCTCATACATTTTCCATATGAAAATCAATAACATAGCAGAATTCTACAACTGAAGATTTTTAAATGGGTTTATTGCTTAAGACATAGGTATATTTAAAGATATTTTTTCACGATGTTTCAAATGCAGCTTCTATCCCACAGTGAGATTTCACACGGGGTATTGGTTGCTAGTTTTTGGGTCAAAGAAGTTTTTTTTGTCTGTTTGGTGGTTCTTCACCTTTCAGAATAAAGATTGCTTTTGCCTGTTCACGCTATTCAAGTGCATTTAAATGAAAAAAATACAGGCATTTTTCTAGGGTTATTTATTCCCCCTTGAATGTCAGAGACTGTCTTGGGTGAATAAGAGACAGAATCTCACAAGTCAGTATCTGTCCGGGGGCATGCCCATTGTCCTTGCCCAACTAATGTTCTGGTTACTTCTGGGCACTGCAGAATTTACCAGCTTTAATGCAGATAGGGAGGAATTAGTTTGTTAAATAAGTATATTTATTATTTTAAAATAGTAACGTAATATTTTAAATATTAAACCAGTTCTGATGAAGCAAGTATGTTGTAAATAATTTCATATATATTAAGCTTTTTTTCATCAAAAGGAGGAGGATTGCATTCACTGGGGAATTGGTTTACCAATAACAGTTCCTTTTCCCAGAGGATGTAATGGCAATGTATGTTTGAGGCAAGGTGTAACATCTAATGCATTAATAATAATCTAAGAATAAACAAACATAATGTAGATTTTGCAGTCTGTGCTGTTAAATTGACTCTTAATTTGGAACTGAGGAAAAGTTCAAATGTATTTAGCAGCATTATTACTAAATCCTTCTGAAGGCAGCTTGAGAGATCATAATAGTAGTTCACACATTTACCAGTGTGTTTGTGGAATCTTCTTTGACCTTAGTTAATCATAAATTTTCTGCATTGTGAGAAGAGTCTTTTTAATATAATCATCTCTCTTGAGGAAAAAAAGGGGGAAGTACATTTCAAAAACTGAAACATGTTTTTGTTTGTAGAAAAATGTAGAAATGCTTCTTTTCCCCCCCCCCAAACATTCAAATTGGATTTCCTGATTTGATCAAAATTCCTTGTGATTATTTTTTGTTTTGGTCACTTACTGTTCTTTATTTCCACTTACTGGCACTATCTGGTGTTTTTTAGTGTCTGCCTTAAGTCTGCAAAATTAATCTTACTGGAATATTCTTTGAATCTGCCTAGACTTTTTAACGAATGTTTGTATCACTCCATGGGACAGCTGAGCTCTCTACTAACTAAGACTAATGATCTTTAATTTTTCATGTCTGATATATGTAATAAATAAGAACATGGAGAGGGTAGAAAAATGTAACACCAGTATGATGGGAAAAATAAAGGATAAACCTGAGCTTGTCGTAGGGCCCAGTGAAAAGTTACTGGACACTACTTCTTGGGAAGTACTGAAAAACTGCAGTATGGTGAACTGCATCCAGGCATAATGTTATCATTCTCCATTATGTGGCTAAATGCTAGGGTGCAGTAATTAGTGCAGTTCTGTTGTTACTGCTGTTTTTCTGGATAGTAACATGTCTTAAGAATCAATTTTTAAAAAAATGCTTCATGATGCCATCATTTTTCGAACAATTTCATATGACAACAGGTTGCCTGTGAAGTGCATACAGTGGAAATCAAAACAGAGCTCAGCCAGGTGCCAGAAGCAGTATAGCCAACTGTGGAAGTAGAAGCCTCACTGAAATGATTTGCTCTCTTCCTTCTTACATCCCATACTGATAAGGAAAAAATGATGCTCACAAAAGTCCTGTCAGGTGGATCTGCTAGAAATTGTGATATAAGGACATTAATGGTAGCCTCAACATGAAAGATTTCAAACCACTATGCAGATGTATTATGTGTTCAGGATTGTTTTGGGTCCTTATGACCCTTCATCTCATTTTTGACTGACATGATGTCAAAGCTTTTTGTTTGGTTGGTTTGATTTTTGTGATACAGTTTTCTCATAAGACTTGTGTTAATAATGTTCAGGAAGCAAGATTTAAATAAGAGACTGTGTCTTGTTTTAGTGAAGTTTGAATTCTTTCTCCTGAAGAATAAAATGTGATGTGAGACAAATACAGTAAAAACTGAAATAAGCTGTCCAAGCTAAAATCGCTAGACCACCCAGGTCTTGGACCACCCAAGGGACCAACAACAGGAATTGCCTGAAAGAGGTGGCCTTTTACTAGAGGTCGAACAAGTTGTATTGCAGATCTTGGAAATATTTGGTAGTGATTTCTTAATGCTGTTGGCTGCCTACTGAAGGTGGTCGTTATTTTAACTTCCCACTGTATAAGCAGTGTCCCTGTGAAAATGGCCCTCCTTACTTACGACCTTAAACTTACAATTTTTTTCCCTTTTTAGCGCAAAAGTAAAATTAGTAGTTTAGCAATGTGTTACTACTGGGTAGAGATTTCAAGTTATTACCGAGTTTGTGTATTGTCACATGTAAATGAGATTTTTGGGGGATACTTGATCAATGACACTTTTAGGATTTACACTGAGAATTAAATCAGAATCATTCATGTAAATAATTCTTACTTGAACTTTAACTGCACTTCTGTTTGTGAGAAAAGGTACAATATGAAACAAGCTAGTTCAGCATTAGAATTGCTCTGTTCCCAAGCTCAAAGGGCGTTTGGAAAATACAGACAATCTCTTCTCTGGAAATTATTGAAAGTAGCAGTTTTTGACCTTAAAACCCCAGTAAATTGATGTATATGAACTGTGTAAATATTTTCTGTGGTTAAAAATAGACAGTGCTGGGAAATTCCCTTGAATTAATGTTTCCTGTGGCAGTCATTATTTCAAGATGGTTTCCCATTCTGTTCTTTTTTAAATGTATTAGGTAAAGTGGAAGTCATATAACTTAACCAAACCAACATTTTTAGGTACATGATTTTGCAGCAATAGTGTTACTGTAATGATGCTAACTTAAAGATACATGATTTGCTGAGAGGTTATACCTTCTATTACATTAACTGTTACTTGGGTTCAGAATCCCTCCATCACATCTCATTAAAATCATATATTTCTATAACTTTCTTATTTCAGTAGCTAGAGAAAATATTTAGAAGCGGCACATTATGCAAAACTTCTCTAAAGCGTATTCCTTTATTTCTTGAGCATTATTCTCCATTATAGGTTTTATGTGAAATCTACTTTTCTGATTTTTTTTTCATCCTTTTTAAAAACTAAAATATCTGATTTCTCCCTTTTTGCAAGCTGTGTAAAGCACTGGCTTAATTATTTTATAGATAGAAATCTGTTTACTTTTGTAGTGTTTTCTTCAGTTTAAAATGAACACAGGTGTTCTTATGGTCCTGCTGAAAGATACAAAGAATTCCTGTTTCTTTGCAAAGTAGGAAGAAACTTCTGAATAAAGAGGGCTTCAGTTAAAGCCCTGGAAGTACCTGAGGTGCTTCCAGAGCAGCAGGATACAGGCATGGCAGGTCAGATGATGTGGATGGTGTGGGGGGAGTACTGATGTGATACAGTGTAAATGCTTGAATGTTGTGCCTGTATATTATTGTGGATATATGTGTAGGCATATACACTAATTTTGACCTGTGCATCAGTAGTTTAATTATCAAATTAATATCATTATTAATATCATTAATATCATACATAAGTTCCACAACTACTACTTTCTTCATTTAATTATGTTAAATACTGGTGACGCTCATCCTAGAATAACAACCCAGCCTGTTTATTTTAGTTATTATTTTATGTATGTAGAGTATAAGAATATAGAATTGGGTCATCCACATCATCAAATGAATTGCAAGTACCAGTGTACTAATAATTTAAAGTTAGAATAGTTCGCAAAACATCCAGTCCACATGTCATACAAGCCATAAAGCCTTTACATTTTACCACCCTATAGCAAACTGAGCAAAAAAAAGAAAAAAATATTGCTGAGTATATGTAGTAGACAGTATACTAATTACATTTTTAATTTCTTTTAATAAACAATATGATGAAATAATATCAATGAAGAAGAAAGCACTCAGCATTATTTGTAGGTATATAGCTAAATTGTGTAATTTTATTACCAACCTTTCTATTTTTCCTCCAGTTCCACAATGGTAATAATTCGTTGCAAATCTATGTAAACAGACTCCTGATGAACAGTTTTACTGAGGGGAGCATTCTTGACAGGGCTTTGTTAACCTGACATTCTATGGTTTCGCCTCATAAAACTAGCAAAGGGCTCTCTGTGTGGAATGTTAATGGGATGAAGTAATGAATGCAGGATGGGATGTAAGATTCGAGCATGCATAAAGTCCTTATTTGGGGGTTTTGGATGCGATTCTTGCAGCAGTAGCTAAGAGATAAAAGCATTGGGAATTTTTTTTTTTTTTTAAGCTAACAGTTGGATCTCTTTGCTGGACAGTGGGCTTTGAAGTTTAGTGGTGGTATGAAAGTAAGTGAAAATTAAGCTACATACATGTCTTTTAATTTCATCTAGATCATCTCCGTGGTTTTAACACAGTTTTAAAAATTGTTCCTATTTGAAAACATTCTTATGTTCTTTTTAGTTGTACAGTAATACACTATAATGGGATTTCCTTTAAGAGGAAGGTTGCTTGTTCCATACCTTTACTTTCTTTTAAAAAGGAATACTTTGGGAAACATTTGACTAAACTAATTTAAATTCCTGGAATTTGTAATTGCTTTTGTGCAGAAAATATATTCAATACTTCCTTCATAGTATCCAAGGAACCAAGCAGTGAAATTTTTATGAGTCCAGTGCTAATTAGTTACATTGTTCAGGCATGACCTGATCTTGAATTTGGTGTAAAGAGAATGAAAATGTCTATGGATGAGCTGCTTCTTATTCTGTGTAAGAGTGATGTTTGTTAGTTGAGGGCCCAGGTCAGGTCTGGTGAAGCAGATGTGTTTATTTGTGTTAGAGTAAAGCTCATCCATTAACTGTCAATCTGAAGATTTTGATCAGTTCCCCCCCCTCCTTAATGACTTGATCACTTCATCCGCTGACTACTCAGTGTTCATGTGCTTCTCCATCAGAATAGCTAACCTGAAAGTCTCTAAGTTCTCCCTGTAACATTATTAGATACATGATAAGAAGGGAAGGATAATTATGATTTGAAACAGAGTTCTTGTTTTGGTGTGGGGGGTGTCTTTTTCCACAAGACAGAAGGGGTTTTTGTATTTTTTGCTGAAGTACAAACAAGCAGTTGCATTAGAATAAGGTTTCATGATATGGAATGACAAATACTGATACTGCAGAGAAAGGATACAGCTTGTTTTGGGAATAAATACTGATTCAGATTTAAGGAAAAATGAATGATCACTAAACTGCAGGGGTATGATAAACTAAACATTGGGAAAACTGCTTATCAGGTGATTTTAAAAGTAGATAGTCTTAGCTGTCTTATACTAGATAGGGGCAGGGGGCAGACCTGGATGAACTTAAATTTGCCAACTTACTGGCATTTGTGTTTATCTACACATTTGCATCTGAGAAAAATGAAAGAATGAGGTGAGCGTCAGTCTAGATCATGACTTTAAATTTTCACTAAATTTGGAGAAGACAAGTGTAGTGCTGGAAGAATTACAGGTGTTGGGTTTTTTGGGTGTAGGGCGTAAAGAAAAGGAGGGGTTTAAAGAGAGACAGGATGGCCTTTGTAGTACTCGCACTGCTGGCTGATATAGTTCTAGGTAAATTATGAAATATACATATGGAATTTCATATGCTTATGGTTACTATTAATACCAGTAATAATGGCCATGAGGGAAAGTAGGATGTGCTTACTTCTATCAGCCAAATGTTAAAATGAGTGGTAACATAATAAATAACACATTGTCATGTTGATGTAATATATGGGGGCTTGTGCAATTTAAATGTTTTAAATAACAAAGTGTCTTAGTTTATTAAGATTATTAAAAAGGCAGTTAAGAGATAGCTTTATAATTTATGTATATTGTCAGGGAAACAGATTTTTGAAGCTTTTCAGAATCTAACAAGATTGAACAGTGATTCTAGAACAATTTAAACTCAGAGGTGTGTTTTTTAATGAAGATAATGATTAGAACAATTCATGGAGGGCGATCAATATATTACTGGAAATGTTAAAAACAAGTGTGGACTTTTTCAGATGTGTTTAAGTATAGTTATATGTTTGAAGGCTAATTCAAGGAAGTTCTGCCACCTGCTTTTCCGTAGAATTAATTAGGTGGATGGATCTTGACTTCCCGCTGTCTCTCACTTAATACATGGTACTGATAGGATTTCTATAATAATCCAAGACTGTCTGGTAAATTTGCAAATATAGAGCCATTGCTAGTCTTCCTCAGAGCTCTTTTCTTAAATTCTTAAGCTGTAGAATTTTATGGTACTTGCTCTTCCTTTTGAATTTTAGAAATTAAAAATATACAAAGAAAAAACTTTAAAAGAATAATATGCAACTTAATGTCAATAATTGTTTTGGACAATATACTTGACGAATTAAATACAAGGAAGGAATATATTGAAGACTAAGATTGCAGCATTCGGATTACTTCAAAAGTTTGGATTTGTTGTTCTATTTAATAGCAAAAGTTAGAAGTTTGGAAATGCAGGCTTCAAATATTTGAATTTGAACAGCCTGTTGACTGTGTTATATACTGTTCAGTGGAACAGTGATTGCATGGCACTGATGGCACCTAGCTGCTTGCCTCCCCTTTGGATAGTACCTTTATCAGTGCCTTATTGCATAACATACAAGATTTGGATGAGAGCAAGCTGACTGAAAGCCAGAAGATAAGATGAGGTGATGGCAGTGGTTTGAGAGAAGCAGCTGGAGGAACCCTTGGAGGTCATGTTATTCTTTGAAGGACTGTAACTAGTGTTAATTCTTGGAGCACAAAAAGTGTACTGACTAGGTGCTCATTAAGCCAAACTGGGTTAGTTTCTGTTTTTTCCTGCACCAAAAAAAAGGTAAGTGGGCTTAATGGGGCAAGCTTTACTGACAGTGATATAACAGAGCATAGTCTCAGAAACTAGAAAGTGTATAATGGCAACTCCAAGTGTTGTTCAATCAGGTCTTAGAATCATAAAATAAAAATGAGATAGAATATTCTTTTGGTTTTTCAGACCTCTTTTAGTTTGTTTATTTTTTCTTTAATACTTATGTATTTAAATCTGCCTTAAGTATAAACATTCTCAATCACTGAAACATGGGGATGGGTCTTTAATGAAGTTCACTTCTACTTCATGATTCTAAAGTGTGGGGCACTGAACCTTTTCTCTTTTTTTAAACCTCCAATATAATGGTGCATTGGGTTTCTTTTGAGGCCCTTAATTTGCAAGATCTACTGCCTAATTAGAACCTTTTTATTACTAAGGACAATTTTTCAGTATAATTTGCTTTTAATGTAGTTTTTAAAGTAAAACCTTAGATCGTTACTCTTAAACAATGTGAAGAATGGAGTAAGAAGATTTTGATAATTTCTCATCTCTTCTTGAAGAATTGCTCTATACATTGCTTCAGGAAAAGCAAAATATTATGTTTACAGATGAAAATTTTAGAGGTTGTGCTTTACATTTCTTTTAAAAAGGTGTATTGCTTGGATACTGACAAAACATAAGAACAGTACAAATTGCATACTTTAAAACTTTTACCAAAAGATCAGTGATATGTAAGATATTGCAGACACAAGCAGTCAATATTTACTTAATATTTACTTAAGTATTTACTCCTGCTTCACTAGAATGAAAGACACAACATTGGATTTGACTGTTAAAACATATAAACCTTCAGCTAATCTGACTTTTTAATGTCTTATGTTTGTGTAGTCTGGTTTAAAACTGGATGATAGAGTTTGTTGTGAGAGTAGAAGCCTGAAAATGGAAATTGGCCAAAAATGGATTAATGCCCAATCTCTAGCCACATTTAAATCACTTGAAAGTGTGGTATTTACTAATAAACCTACTGTGTTGGCAAATTTTCAGTGATTTGAGGAGAACATTTCCCTCACATGGAATTTAATGAGTGATTTGAATAGTGTTACATCGTTCGTGAAAAAGCATCATACAGATCTGTTCAATTTTTTTGAAAAAAAAAAAAGTTTAAAAGAAATTTTACACAGAATTTGATTCTTGAGCAGTGTTACAGTACCTCCACTCCATCTGTCAAGTTTAGGTTTCTAAGAGTTCACAATACCTGGCATCAGTGTGTGCATTTTGCCCTCACCAAAGTTGTAGGGAGCTTTTAGAAGTCTTAAGAGTTCATGCACTCTCCTGAGCACTAGCACTTGGGGAAGACCCAGAGGGTCCCTACATACGCACTCCCAATGCCCAGGAATGAGTTATTTTCCAAGAAACTAAAGATGGCTCTTCAGCTGTTCATAGCAAGAACCTTTCTTTAATCCTTTTTAACTTTTCAACAGGGTTGTTTTATGCCAATGCTAGTAAAACATGTTTGTTTGCTGAAAAGGTCATGAACCTAGTAAGATTTGGGGCCAGAAGAGAACATAGGAAGTCTCCTAATGATAGTAGGGGGTGGAAAGCTAGCCCAGCAAAATCGAGATTAGTCTGCGTGTAATGCAAGGAACCTCATAAAAGGAACGTTTCCAGTATTTTTCCTTTATTTTTTTCTACTGTACTGTCCCCCTTCTGCTCCTTTGAGCCCAGTGATCACAGTATTTTTACTTCATGAGTATCACATATAGCTTTTAAAAAGAAAATAGTCACGTTAGAAAGTCTTATAAAGAGAAGTCGGGGGCTAGTAAGAAAATGGCAAAAACTGTGAAGTTATGTTGCTTCTCAAATGTAGGAAGCAAACATTTAAAATTAATTGAATCCTCAGGCTTGGGGAGTTAGAATAAAGTTGTGACAAATACTTTATGTTGTAACTGACATTTAAAAAGTGTTTAATATATTTGGGTTATTTAATGCAGATCTGCTCCAATGTTTTGTTTAAGAGAGCATGTATTTCTGGAAGGCATTTGATGCTTTATGACATGAACTATGACTGGTATCATAGGATCAAAATTATCATTCTACCATAAATATTTAATCTTAAAATGTGGTTTAAAAAAAATTGTTCAGCTGCTTTTCTTTATCCTTTTAATGAAGTAGAGATTCCATAAAATTTGTTTGTTTCCTTTGATGCTTTTATTTTTTTTTTTAAATACACTGCAAAAGGAAAACATGTAGGAGACTGAACTATTAATAGTTCTTTTTTTTTTGATTGTCAGAATTCAGGGACACTTCTCATATACTTCACATTTGACAGAAGATTCAAGTTAAAGCTTAGACCTAATGTATCAATTTGTATAATCTTTTTTTCTCGTATTTGTTGAAAAGAGCTTAATGTCTTTTAAGATAGAGAGTACTTTTCTACCACGACCCCATAGTTCAAGTATTAAGTAAGTAGAAATAGTTGCATTCTGTGAAGTCTTTATCTCTCAAGTGGCTGATCCTGAAAAGATCAGCTAGATGCCGCTGATTCACTCTTTCTGGCTTCTTGGTTTGATAACCCAAATCGGTAATAATTCTACTTCATTAAAATGTCAGAGACCTAGATCTGTCTTCGCCTGATAAAGAACAGGCATTGTGGCTTTAGAACTGTCACTGTAGTCTCAGTAGATTATGCAGCTAATTCATAGATTTGTCTGTGGCACAATTCTTTGACAGCAATGTCCATTGTTAACACCTTTCTTATCAAGCTTTTCTTTCTCTGCTGCTTATTTGTTTCCTCTTCAGTGAGGTCTGTTAAAGAGAAAGTAAGAGACTTTTTGCTGCTGTGGTGAGGAATGTAATCAGTAGCTGCAGTGGTAGCATTAGCAGTGTTAGGGCAGTGCTTTAGATTAGTGGCATGAAAGTCAGTTTGGTTTTATTGGGATAGAGTGAGAAATTTGCCATACTTAGCCAAAAATAGAAAGCTATCACACCCTTGTAAGCACAGCATTAGAAATCACTGTCTTGATAGGTCTCCTCAAGAGTTTTTTTTTTTAGTCGGTTAACTGGTGCAGCTGTTTGTTTAGACTGCTTGTGCTCTTTTAGACTGCTTGTGCACTTAGAAGACTGTAATGGAGAGAATCCTAAGCACAAATGGTAAAAGGACAGTGATCTAAAAATAAGGGAAGTTCTCTAGTAATGGTCTTACTGTGATAAGGAGAAATGTTTTATATAATTGAAATGCTAATGCTAATTAAAAAAAAAAAAAAAAAAGGTATATTTATCTGGTTGTGAATCCACTAGTGAAATTATTGTGCATACTGGAATTGCAGTCTACAGGGCAGGCTCCTTCCAGTGTTCTTGCAATACTGGGAAATGACAATGGTAGCATAATTATTTTTATGCCTCTGTCTATTAGATTTATAAAAAAAGATACAAAACTTGATTACATGGATGCAAGAGACTACTTTTCTTGACTACAACTTTTATTGAAAAAGCATGGGGATGCTGAGCACAACTTACTTCATGGAAAACAACTTTGTTTTTTATGAGTGAAAGTATAAACCCTCGCACTGCTTTGTCTGAAATAGCAATGATGACAGATTCTTAATTACAATAGTATTACTAGAAAATACCATTAGAACCTGCAAAGTGATTTCATACTTGCCATCTATTATTTTGCTGTTATTAATAGATCCTTGGCTATATTTTATTGCTCTGAAAGTTAATTAATTGTAATGATAGAAAACTCAAAAATTATTAATTCTCTCTGTATGTGTAAACCCATACATGTTTTTCAGTCAGTGTTTCATGAGATTGCAACTAGTGAATATTTTATATAATGGTAATATTACAGAAAAGTTTTATTATGTAGTATGGAAAATAAATAAGGCTAAAATATTTCTGTTTTGTCTGTTGCTGACAAGATGCTCAAATGACAGTGTGCTACAAGTAGAAGGTAATGCAATCTGAACCAGTAGTTTGATGGAAGTGAAATATTTTCATGTCTTTTGGGGTGTATGTAATTGTTTAACTATGTAATAAAAACCAAGTGGATAGTATATTGATTTAAAGGGGGATGATGAGGAAGTAGGGGAGACAAAAAGGGTGACCAAGTGCGCATATATACATATGTAGGCATGTGTGGCAGTTTCACCTGCCTGATGAAACAGGCCTTCCTGGGTGATGAATTGTACCAGCCGTTGATTTCCTTTTTCCGTGCACTTGTTCTCAGGGCTTTACAGTAGTTGGGGCCCCCAGCCAGTAAGGGCTGTGTGCTGGTTTAGGCCCTGCTGGGACCAGAGACCGTGTTGCTGTTGTCCCTCCCCTACCCTCAGCTGATCAGGCTGGCAGTGAGGCACAAACCCCGGGTTAAAATAAGAAGAAATTTAATACAACAGTATGATAAATAACAATCTGAACAACAACAGTAGCAATGATAACAACAATAAACAGTAATAACAGTGAACAAGACAAAAGATATACAGAGAAATACCGCAGTGGACACAGCCAGCCTGCGCCTGCTTCCCCGCGGCCAAAGCCACAAAGGAAAAACTTCCCGCGCTGCCATGCTGGACCTGATCCCTTCCCCCTCTCTGCTGGAGAAACTTAACCCTATCCTAGCTGAACCAGGACAGGCTGATACTGACCATCAATCAGATTTGACTTGAGTATAAGTGGAGCCCCCTGTGGGAGCCATTTTGAGCTGGTCCCTTCTGGCACACTGTGCTGTGGTTGAGGACTCTCCCCTTGGGTCAAGAGAGGAAAGGAAGCTCCTTGAGATTCCTGTGGGTCAGGGTGCTGGCCTAAGAAGTTCCTCAAGTTTGAGAGCCCTCATTTTTTTAGGTGAGTGACTGAGCATTTTGGGTTACTGTTAAACCCTAGGAGTTTGTGTGGTGATAGTTTTGTTCTCCTCTCACGGACGTTAGAACCTGCTGTTTGTATGTTTCTGGAGCGCTGGTTAATTGTGTTGAAAATACAATAGCACGTATATGTGTGTGTATATATATATATAATGTATGCATACAGAAATGCTCTTTTCTCTCGATCCTTAATTTTATATTGGACATTTCATTTTAAGAGAATAGGCAGCTTAGTATTTAGTCCAATAGTTTTGTTGTTGGGCTTGGGTGATAAAATTACTTGTCAGTGAAAGGGTGATGATTTGCTTACACCAGATATTGCAGATGATGTTGTTAGGAGCACACCAGTTGGTTACATCCCACTGTCAGTGTCAGAGCAGTTGGTTTAAACACTTATGTGACCTGATTGGATAATTATAAAAATTAAAGATAACCTGATAGCTTGCTCCTATCCCTCTGAGAGTGCTGGGAACCTACCGTGTCTTTTGAAATAAATAGGAATGTCTGTCAAGCATCAGAGGCAAAAAAATCACTCCACATTCCACTGAACTTGGGCAGTAAATTTTACAATAGCCTGGCTTATAACCTCTGGAGTTCAGGATAGGTTTATTTATTGCAGTGTGCTTACAGTTGTGTTTAAACTCTGCATATGCAGCCTTTTAGGTTAACAGCAAGCTTTTCAGGAGGTAAAACTGGGTAATGTGTTTTGTTTCCTTGTGGTAAGAGAATTAGACTCAGTGACTTAAAAAGTACATATTTTTTGCACCTCCCCAACTCCCTCCACCCCCTTTTTTTCTACCATCAGGCAGCAGTTAATAACAGAAACTCAAAGAATAGTACCTGGAACCCGTTGTCACATTGCTCTGCTTCTTAAGGAGTTATCTTACAACATCTTGATTTAGCTAGACAAGTTAGCACCCCTGAGTGTTTATCAGGAACCCCATACTCACACAAGGATTAATACATAGTGAGATTTCTTTCTTTCAATATGAACTTGTGCATTAGGGATGTTTCATGTTTGCTTTTCAAAACCAAAACTTTTCAACATGTCTTTTCATAAGCAAAATTAGAACTGCTAGTGCCAAATCCAAAATGTTTATCTGAGAAGTCATGATTGAGTAGGACAAACAAATGTCTGGGGAAATAAAAATGTTATCTGATTCAGTAGCTCTGCTAGTCTAGATCTCTCTGGATATTCTGGTCAGAAGTGCAATTAAGACAGTTGTTAGCATTCTCTCTCTTTGTGCAGGTTCTTAGTATTTAACAACCAAGTTCCTTCTCAAATGGCTAGAAAAAAATCCATCTGCCTTAAGAGGAAACTCCCTGTTAGTTCCAAATTATGAAGAAAGCTGATACAGTTGCAGCTATAAAGTCAACTTCGTGTGTAATGCACCCCACAATTCCCCCAGCTGTCGGCTAGTATGATAGCTATCAACATAATCACTAGACATGCTCTGTGGCTCTGACCCTTTTCTGCCCTTTATATAGGAAAGTGTCTGTTCCGTGAGCTAATGATCAGACACAGATAATAAGGCTTTCCTTTCCTTGCCCCGGAAATCTACTTCAAGGTTGTCATTCTCTTCTAAGTAAGGGTGCTGTTTAGTCCTTACAGTCCCTGCTTGCCTCAAAAGAGAGCTCATTGTTGCTGCTTTGGAAACTGCAAGTCAAGCTTTGGGTTTGACCAGTTATCTTCAGAAGTGATATGATGCTATTACATCTTCAAAATGGCTAGGTGGCTCTCATGTATTTATAATTATGTTCAAAGTCTTCTCCCATCCCATTATCCGTTTTTATTCCTTCCAACACTCAAAATGGCTATGCATCACAATTGTTGGATAACAATGCCCGCCAGTTATTTGTGTAGTACGGTAAGAAATTAGGAAGTTTTCTGCTCATTTTCCATTTAATTTTTTACAGAAGTCACATACATTCTAATAACTCCTTAGGGAAAAAAAGTAAACAAATATAAGCTATCATAATAAAATACAGATTCTTTTTCTGTGGGGATTGAATTGCACCTAATAAGTTGTGGTACTACATGTCATTGTGCAGATCTCATTAGAATTTTTCAAGTCTATGTTTTAAACTTTGACTTCTGTATTCTTGTCTAGAGAACTAAGTTATTTTTATTCAAAGTGTCTGGTAGCTCTGCAAACACATCTTGTTGATATCAAAATGTTTTGTGAAATTGTTCCACATTTGTATCAACTACTATATTGCTTTGTGGAATGTGTCTGCATATTTCCCAGTGTAATGGGACTTCAGTGGTATTTGGGATTTTGAGTCCTGAGATGAAATGAGTATTTGCAAATAACTGTGATTCTAAGTAGTCTTATTTCCAGTTACTTTCCTGTTTCCCTCTACTCTGTGATTTTGTGAGAATAAATACAAGAAGAGTCTGTGAATAATTAAATGAATGGTTGGGAGATGTTTATGAATAGTTCTGGATGAGCTGCAGGGAGAGGATGGAGGAGTTTGCAAGGTGAAGAGACAAGAGAGCTGCCTTTGGGAAATGCAGAGTGAGGGAGAAATAGATTTACCTTCATTGAAGGGTAATGGGAATGGCTGTTTCTGTCCTGAAATGCATATACACAGACACGAGCAGGCTTCCCCTCAGTTTTTCAAAATTATATGCAAATGCCATACCCTTTGTACCTTAAATGATACAGGTTTTAGGATATTTTGATTTTTAAGGCAATCGTATGATTGTTATTGAGCAGACTCAAGATCTTTTGCCACATAGGCTGATGCTGTGTAGAGCCAATTAAGCATGGTATCATTTTAGAAGATAACGTTGTTATGTAATTTACATGTCCAAGTGGCACAGCTATAATAGTGTTTTGGAGTCATGTTGGTATGATTTACCTCCAGGGTTTTTGTTGTTTTTTTTGGGGTTTTTTTTGCTAAGTTATTAAGTAGTTGTCGTTGAATCTTGAACACAAAAGAGGCTTTGTATTTTTTTCATTGGTTTATGGCATTACAGTACATTGCAACTTGTGTTAAACTAGTGAGTTTTCAAACTTCTGAGTGGTATGAAGACTGCATCTTAGAGGGCCTGTTTTCACACAGGTGCACCCCCCCAACCCTTCTAC
Source organism: Athene cunicularia (assembly GCF_003259725.1). NCBI lineage: Eukaryota > Metazoa > Chordata > Aves > Strigiformes > Strigidae > Athene > Athene cunicularia. Next base: position 130,589,584 of record NW_020799095.1, read on the forward strand.
CCCAAAATGTTGAAAACTGTTGTGCTAACAAAGTTAGAAGGCTGCTTGGGGGACTGTAATGGTAATTTTTGGTGAAGGGATCGGGGTAATGATCACTGTATGTTTGGCATACTTTCTTGAATTTGTTTTTTATTGGGGGATCTTTTGTGAAACATTGTAAACATTTATGCTTCCATAGCTCATATTCCTGGTCTGTCTCTTCTAATAAATTGTAGAGTTGGTTGCTGTGTTCTTACAGCCTTTCATCCAAAATAAATGACTTCTTCCCTGTAAATTAACAGTATGTTCAGGAAGCCATTGAATTGGTGGTGATTTAATCATCTAGTTTTGTGGAAAGGTTGTGGACGAACAGTTTTTTTTTTCCAGAGGTACATGTGATGGTTTTTTGCAGCTAGTTTGGGAAAGGATACCTGAGTGGTACAGGATGAAGACTGAAAGAACATTTGTGAGTCTGACAGGGATGTTGTTTCAGGCCAGCTTTGATTCAAGGGAGAAGCTGCTGCTCTGAATGTCCAGGCAGAGGCTATCCCACCGGGATTCCAGCTACTCCATGGAGGGAGAAGGCAGCTTACCTGATAGAAAAATTTACATTGAGATAAAGTTCTTCTAAACCAGGAAGTGTTACTCTGGTGACAATCCATAATAGCTGTTTCAGCACCTTGTTTCTTCAGACACTATGGACAAACGAGTTCCTCCCCATCTGCTGCCTCTCTTAAGACAGTGCTGCATTGTAGATATTACTTTAGATTTAGTAAGTACAATTGCAAAAATAATGGTAGATTATTCGTAGGGATGATTAAATACACCGAGAAATAGATCTAGGCTCTGGATGATGAAAAGAGCTATTACTCTGTGATAGCCCTTTAAACAGAGTTCTGAGGAGCAGTAGCCTTCAAAATTTATTTTTCTTTTTTAGTACTGTATCGAGAACCTTGTGTTTAAGAAATTGTCTGTGAACAAATTAATTAAGGTGACAGCTTTAGGGTGTTTTATTTTCTTTAACATTACTGCCCCCCTATGGATATAGTCAGAACGTACAGTGGATGTAGGGAAGGCATTTTGTATATAAAGCAGTTTTAAAAATACTTTTTTTTGTAAGCTCTGAGCTCTTAGATTTCAACTTATATTTGCTTGATATTCAAACAAAACAAGGTGTGGCAAAGTAGGTGCTGATGCTGTCAAATAGATAGCTGGAAAAGAAATGCACTTCTGAAATAATTATAACTGGTAATTTTGCAAATGCACCTGTAGCCCACAAGTTTGCTAGAAAATCATTTTACTGCTAAATAGAGATTCAAGCACTCAAACTTTTGTAAATTAATTTTATGTAAATGTAGCTGCAAACTTTTAAAATCCATTTCAAGATTTTGAAAATAAAATTTGATAGGTCATCTCTTAACAACTTTTGAACAAAGTCATGTAGCTAGTACATGTAACTGAGTTAAAGGTGATTTTTATTAAAGCTAAGCATGGTAGCAAGTTGGAAGAAATTAATCTTCTTAGATTATGTAACTATCAGTTAAGCTGATTTAACTGCCAAAATTAACTGATTTCTGTAAATAAAAAAATAAAAAAAGTAACATCTTTTCAGTAGTTTTCTGGGGTTCACTATATAGTACTAAATTTTCAGTCCTGAACTGGTTGGATTGAAAGATTATTTTTAACAAGCCCCATGCAGGAAAATCAAAAAATGAGGAATTAATAAAGATTTACTATTGCCACAGCAGCATTTTTTTTTTAAATGACCATTTCCAGGCAACTAGGGGAACAGTTAAAACTTTTTTTAATCAGTTAAAGTGTTACAGGCCAAGTCGAGTGTTCTTTATTTATTCCAAGTAGCTCATTCAGTAAATTCTTTGACTATCCCAAAGGGCTCTGTGTGGAAAGGATGTTTACAAGTAAAAAGTCAGTGTTATACTATATGCTTGCTTAACTCCAGTTTGTTTTAAACAGGCTAATATACATTACAATTTGAAACATTAAATTTGTTCTGAACAGAGTGACAACAATTTGTAATCTCTTAATTGTAGTCAATAATAACCATTTTTTTTTTTCCTGAAAATACCTTTATTTGTTTTTTTTTCCTGCATTTTGAGACCTTTAAAATGGTACCGAACAATTTTAGCTGCGTTCAGCCGTCTCTTTCCCCCTGTTTGATATCTAGGAAATCTTTCATTCTCTTCAGCTATATGGAATCCCTTATTTTATGTAATATGGTAAAACTCATTTTTCAAATGAAAAGGCCTTGTTCTTGCCTCTGAAGTGCGGATTTCTTTTGGAAAATAAGCAATAGTGTTTGTTCATTATAGGAGAAGGAATGGGGGATATGTAGACATTTTCAACAACTTTTATACCTAGAGTAAACCTTTGTAAATACCAGTAACTCCTATACTTTTCAGATTCATCTTAAGATTGAGGCTTTTATTTGCAGTTTTGGAATTAAACTAACACAAAGTAACATAAAGACAAAACGAAAAAAGAATTTACAAATGTCATCTTGTTACAAGGAGAGCAAGCTCTTCATGATTATCTGTTAGCAACAAAAGTGCTTGTAGTTTTTAGCAATTTGCCTTCCAAACAGGCAGTCAGCAAATCATGTGCCTGACAGGGTATGCTGCTTTTTACTGTGATTAACAGAAAAGGAATGGAAACATTTTTTGAACTATGGAAAATGAAACAGTAGCTCAGCAACATACTATTCATGTTTCTAATAACCTGTTGATAATTAAGATATAATATTGATTAGCAAGGGTGATAGTATTTTAGGAAATAAATTAGGTTACAAGTACTTCCAAACCCACTGCGTAGCCAAATAAGAATTGAAGTCATGTTCAGGCTAATGAATCTGCTGCTCTTTTGTGCCATTTTAGGACAGATGCAAAACCCGGTTGCACAGGAGATAGCAGTAAAGTGACTACAGAGAAAAATTAGCTGACATAGTGGAAGAACAGCTGTTGAAGTGTAGTTGAGTGACACACTCCTTGTCTTGTGCCTTATTTTCTTTAAGAGGAAAAACTTGAGATCCACATGGTCTGAATTAAATGATTCTTCTGCAACACCATTCCAGTGAATCTCTGTGAAGTGAGAATCCAAAATATGTAGAAGTTTCTTGTCCTTTTACCATAACTTTTATTGAAAAAAGAACAGAATACTGTCTTGAAAGTTTTGCTCACTTTCCCTGTTTCTGAATTTGTGTCCTTTTAATTTATGTTCCAGTTAAATCTATTCAGCTGAAGAATACATTTGAAAGGTTATTTTCAGGTTTGGCTTACAGCATCAAACTGTATGCAAGGCAGCAGATCAGCTTTCTTGATTATTTTTGTTTAAATTTCAAATATAAATAATACAGACCTTTATAAAGTTTATAAACTTTATAGATTATAATTATTTGCTATGTGAGACCTATATATAATGATTGTCAGAAAACTTCAGTTACTGAATATGGATCTCAAATTAGATTACAGTAAATTATTTGTCACATTGTAAAAGTAAATGGTACACTCAAAATATACATTACAGGTTCAGAAAGCTCAACATAGTTAAGAAACCAAACCAAAAGTGTGGGTGTAAGACATGTCTGTAGAGTATAGGTTATGCTGATGGGTCAAAAGTGAAAACATTAAATGTATTTGAGGAGATACATTTGAATAAATAAGGAAAAATACTGCTGACAATAAAGATACTCAGTGTGTTGGGAATATAACATGAGAATTGCAAAAGAAGATGAGGAAGATGGAAGGAGGTTGTCAGATAACAGGATAGGTAGAAGAAAGATTAGAAAGTAGAATTAGCAAGAGTAACTGTAGTTGGAGATAAAAGAATATAAAATAGGAGTAATGATACCAGTATATTCAGAACCTAAATTAATTATGCCTTAAAAGTATATTTTTAAGCTTGCTTTTTTTTTGGGGGGGGGGGGATCCAACCTGGTAGATCTTGCCATAAATACTTTGGGTCACTTTTGAGTACTGGATTTCCACTCAGACCATCAACATTGCTAGAACTTCTCATGCTAGCATTTTCTGTTGATTCTCCCAAACTTATCAAAGGACCAAAAGATAATGTCAGTCTGCCGCACTTAGTTGATTTAAATGATATTAGCTGACCATGTTCTTACATAACTTTTAAAAAAAATGTATCATGCAAGCAAACAAGAAAACAAAGACCTCTTTTGTCCCATTCTCTAAACCTGCTCTTCCTACCACTGTCATCTTCAGTGTTGACAAAGGACTGACAGTCTGCAACAAGTGTATTGGACACAGGGTGTATTGGTGCCCCTTCTGCCCCAAATGCAGATACAATTTTTACTCATTCCAACAAATTAAATTTTGTAGTTGAAATTTCACAGAACTGTGTGTGTGTGTGTGTGTATATATATGTGTATGTAAATTGGATATGCTCCTTTGTAATTCCGCAGCAGAGGTGACAGAATCCTACTCCTTTATCTGGAGCTTCTGTAGGGGCACTGGTCCATTTTTCTGCCCATGTAACTCAGCTGATTTTGACCTGGATCACCAGAGGGCACTACTGGGTCTCTTTAAGGGGCAATAGTGTTAGTCTATGTCTGGGAGGTAGTCAATGACTACAGAGGAAGCTGGAGTTTTTAATAATGTATTGTCTGATAATACCTTTTTTCCTTCTTGATCCAATAAGCAATCTGGAAGGAAGATGGTGGAAGATACATTTCCTGGCTTTTGGTGTGTTTTGTTGTTGTTCTTTGGTTTTGGTTTGGTCATGTTCACACCCCCACACTCTCCCTCAACTGTCCTTCCCCTCTTACCATGGAAGCCTGATTCATGTATTTCTACTGCAGGCACCTAAGATATGATTCATTGGCTGACATCTAGGATCCACAGTTTCCTGGTAATCAATAAAAGCATGCATTTCTTGTGGCAACTCAGTGCTTCAGTTGGACAATGAAAATTGTATTGCCTGTGAATAAATAATATTATATAATACATGTTAATAAATAATAGATAAAGGGAGATTATAGTTTCTCTCAGTATTTTTAACCTATTTTATTATTTTACATTATATGCTCACTTTGTAATGCAAGAATAATGAGGAAAAGTTTCTTCACAAAAGACTATCTGTTTGAGTCTTTAGCTTAGAGACATTTACAAATATTTTGCACTAACGGAAAGAAGATATTCAGAACTGTAGGTTGCTGTGGAATGAGGGAATAGCAACAGTAAACTTCCATGTAATAATGATCTACATTACATTTGAGCTTTGTTGTTTGATTTATGATATACTGAAGCTTGAGTACCATGAAGTTTGTGGCTAGAATACATGACTTTGTCTTCTTCCCAGTGACGTATCTAATGTGATGGAATCCTCGCATTTACTGTGAGAGTTACTTATGTAGCTTCAGTTCAAGCAGCTTCCTAGAAGTAGTGCTGGTTTTGGTGTTATCTGCTATAGGCGCTTCACATGCAGTGTACCTGTTACGTATTTGTTAGCATGAGGTTGCTGCTAGTACTTGAGAGTGAAAGAATGTGCAGAATTAATATATGCCAGCCAGAGTGCCCTGACAGGGCTGGGGTTCTGTGAGTTGGGGGCATAGCTAGACCATCTGGAAGGATGGGCTAGTTCTGCAGGAAGGTGCTGGGACCTGTGTGTATTTGTTCTTCAAGTAGCATCTGTGGAGGATTCTCATCCCTTTACGGAATGTGGTGGTCTCTCGAGACGGGAGTCTTTGCTAGTGCTGGAGGAGTCAGCATATCCTGTGAGAGTGGGAATAAATTTGGTGTATAATTTGAGGAGTGTTTTAAATAGTATTTTTTTCTCTTCAGTTTAAAATTTTTCTATATCTCAACATTTCTTTGTATTACAGTAAGAGTAGTATCTCTTACATTAAAACTTTGCAGAATATATTTGAAGAATTAATGCCAAGTGGTTTTGTGATATCAGGAAGAAACTATTAATGGTTGTTCCGTAAAATAATACAAGACTGAACAGTGAATTTTTATCAGTAAATAGTTAATTGTGATATTTTATGGATTACACCCATAATGTTCTCATTATAATAATAAAGTTTCAGAGTATAAAATGTGCTGCACATCAAATATGTGGTGTTCAAAACCTCATCTATAAAGTACTATTTTTATTCCGTGTCTGTAACTGCTTCACTAGCCACTACAGCTGGAGAGTATAAGATATGGGCACAACTACAAAAATTCAGATTAGATCCACAGATGATCTATTCATTAATTTGCTTTATTCCGCTTAAGTGAAAAAGTCATCTCTAATAAAGAAGTGTACATTAGGTTCTTTGATGTTAAAAAGACTAATTTTCATGTTCAAGAACGCTTTTTTGGCCTTGATTTTTAAGCACAATTAGTATTTGTTAAGTTGTGGTCTTACACAAAATAGATGTTGAAGGCAGATTGTTTTTGAGCTGGTGTTTTACCTTTATACCATACTTCTGGGGCAGGAGACTTACAACTTTCATACATGTATTACATTTAAAGAATATTTGATCTGGTTGTAACCTATGAATACACAACCCGGGACAGAGGTGTAAAAGTCAGGGTTTAAATAAAGTTAATCTTGCCATCCATGCTTACCTTAAATTTTGAACTCTGGCATCTTTTGAAATTGGATACATTTGCTTATTGTGTTTCTCACAACTGAGTTTCATTTACATTTAAATACTACTTTTGTGATTTCACTATTACTATGCTACTGTGATTAGATTATGAGTATCATAGTATATATTTTTCATCATTATTAGAATTATTTCAAATATGGAACATTTTTTAGTGGTTGGGAATTTTAATAAAATTCCGTTTTAGCCTGTTTTAATCAAAACCATGCATTAAACATCCACTGAAATCTGTTATCCTGCTCTTTTGTAGCTAAACATATTGACAAATGAGGAGAACCAGGCAGTCATATATTAAAAAATACAAATGTTTTAGGCTGTTAAATAACATTTCTTGTAAATTTGTAAACATGCTGCAAATTGTTAAAAGAGAAAATTATAATAATGCGACTTGTGATAAAGATGCTCTGAGTTGTATGGTCATGTGAAAAGGATTAACGTAGAATTTGGTGTATAACCATGAGTTACAAAGAATATGTAAGGATACTAGGGATAGTTGCATTTAATGAAATAACTTAAGGTGCTGTCAGTTCTTCTGCGATTTGTCAGATACAGACACTAATGTAAGCATGCTCTTGTAACCAGAAAGTACTACAAGGAGCACAATAATGTGCTTGGTTACTTTGTGTACCTCGCTATTTTTATAGCAATGCATGCAGGAGCTTTCTGGCTGATGGTACAAGAATTTAGAGCAGATTCTATTAAATAACATACTTCCAATACATCTGTAACTCCAGCAGACTGCTGTTGTGAGCCTCCCTGTTTCTTTCTCCAAGGCACACAACAAATGCAACTGGATTGATCTGAATAAAAGTTAAATTCCTTAAATTAAGGAGGTACTTAAGTTAGTTACTGTGTAAAAACAACTTGGATGTTCCTAGCAATGACGTGAAATAATTTTCTGGCAAATTCTCTGGATTTTAAGTAAAAATAAAGATTCTTTTCTTTACGTATATGTGTAAAATAAGAATGTGAAATTGAGAAGTTCAAGTCAGTCATATTAACTATTCATCTGCTTTTGCCTTGGACTGAAGACAGCTAAGTAAACAATTATTTTGAGTTGGACACTGTTTAGCATCTAGCTTGTAACTCTAGAGATAGCTGAGCATAGATTAATATTTACAGAAAATTTATGTGATTTTAATAATCTTTGAACTTGGTATAAACTTACATAAAAGGAGAAACCAGCTATGCAGCAACAGCAATAGTAACAAAGCAGATAAAGCTTATTCCACATAAAACTAATGATGTGGTAAGGAGCAGGAAGCATCTGAAACACAGCATGTATGGTACTGCCCCTTTTGTTAACAGTATGTATCAACTGGTTTTCTGTTAAACCCATGATTTAATGTAACTTTAAAATTACTCAGTCCATGTTCCAACACGGAGTTCTGTTAGAATGACAACTGCATGCTTGAAATACTTATACATCAGTCACTTTTTAAACAGCTTTTAAATGTTCTCACCAGTTCAAAACCAAACAACCCCACCCTACCCTCCCCCCTCCTGAAAAGCCAAACCCAAAAGATTCACTTAGTATCACAAAACATAAAGCTGTAAACAGACATAAGATTTTATAACCATCTGCATTTTATTCCAGAAATCTGGTTTCTACATGCAGTGTTATAATCGTAATAAAGAACTATGGGGTTAATGAGCTGGGTAAGAAGCGGCTGGTCACAATTATTTCCCTTAATATCAAGAAAATGAAGATGAGGTAAAATCTTCTAGTTTTTTTTCCTGTTACAGGTACAGAAATTACATAGTATGCTTGCTGTTAAGTTCACCTCTTGGTTTTAGAACTAGCACCTCTTCAGCCCTAGCATAGAAATAGAGCTCTGAGATATCTGAATTAGCAAACAATTTGTTTAGCTAGTGCTATGGTTACATGGTAGGGACCATACATGGCCCTCAGCATGGGGTGTCAGGCGGAAATTTTAAAGTTGCATGGAGTATCCAAAGTAATGTTATTAGTAAACACTCCTTTTAACTTTTGATTGCTTAGAATGCTCTTTGATTATTTTCTTATTGTTTCTACCTGATTGGATTTCTTTTTTATTTTAATAGTCTGATGTGTGCACTAACAAATGGAGGAAAACTTGATCTAAGTATTTTGTAGCAGATACGGTTTTGCTGATCTGTAAAATATGACGCAAGAGCACATACCACTTTTTTTGAGCACATCCCCAGAAGATCTGCTCAGAAAATCAGTATTCTGAAGACAACATGATATATTGTTAGCCATCTGCAGGAATATTTGCTTTGTAAATAAACTCAGTGTTCTTATAATGCTTGTGCAGATGTTTTATACCATTTACTTAATGCTTTTTTTGCTATGAATCTTAAATGAGGTTTGTAAAATCATAAAGCTGCAGTGTTCATCTTACTACCAAAATAATACTAAAGGTTAGATGTTTCTGTTTATTTGTAACATTTCTCTCAGAAGACACTATAAAAATGTAAAAGCTGGTTTCACTTAAAAATCAGTTTTTCAAGGCAACATATTTAAAAACTCCCGCTGTGGCCTTAATGTATGACAGCAGCTTTCTGCACTTCTACTAGTTAAGAGATGCAGTTTTGTAATTTACCTTACCTGTGATTTTCCCAGTGCCCATACTGGGGAAGTTTATGTGCTTTTTAAAAATAATAATAAAAAATTAATAAACATTTTAAAAGTACATAATAGCCAGCTAGACGGTGTTGTTGATATTTTTAACCATTCACTCAAGCCCAAAAGTGAAAGTAAAATTCCTGCTCTCATTTTAGCAAGGAATTGTGTTAAAACACTGACTGGACTAAAAAACATTTCAGATTGGTTAATCAAAATGCATGCAATCAATTAAATTTTATCTTGTTTCAAGTCTTTTAAAAAGTTTAGCAGTGATGGAAAGAGGTTTAAAAGCAGATTTGAAAATAAGTATGCTTACATAATAGTGTAACTAATGCTTTAATATATATTAAACATAGTTAATCTAATACAGTTTTTCTAAAATTCAGAAATATTAGGTATGAGATTTAGCAAGGCTGTCCCTAATAACTTCTTGATTTCCCCATGAGCAAGAAGATACTGATCATAAGTCTTGATGCCATTTAAGAAGGTCTATTTTAGTCTAAAATAAAATGTGTACTAGGTGTTTCAGTTTTTGGACGCATCATGTCTAGCTCTTTGGAATTTTTAGAATAATTTATCTTAACAGCTGACCTGAATTGTATGTTTGAAGTTTACAAGCATTCTGTTATTGAGAAGAGTAACTTAGTTCTGCTTTAAGTGAATGATGCAGTAATTTTGAAACCACTAGTAAACATTAAATAACCATCTCCCTGTTCACTGCAGGTAGAAATGAACTGCAGAAACTGGTTTTAATTGTAGGGTTTTTGCATTAATTTCTGAAGCGAAAAGGCTGTTGCTTTTTCTGATCGCTGCATTGGGGAGGCTCACAGCTTTTTCAGGCAGAAGAATAAAGTAACTTTTATAATAAACTACTTTAGCAGTATGGATATCTTTAAGGATACTCTGAATGCTACATTTAATTGATTTTTTAAATAATACTTTATTAAATTTATACTGTACTGTGCCATGACGATCACCTTTAACTTAATCCTTTGATTTTATGCCTTCTATACGACCTGTAAAGACATGTTTTTATTATTTGTCTATTGGTGGTCTTGATAACATTCACTGTATTATAGGGAGAAGTTATTCCAATAATTCAGAATTTTTGTTAAATTTACCTGGAAACCTTTATCTCTCTGAATTGTAAGATTATTTTGGTTTTTAAATATACTTCAAAAATATTCAAAATTGCCCTAAGTAATAAAGGCAGAATGATCAACAGTCTCCCCCAGTATTACTCATGCTGGTGCTTCATGTTGGATCTTTTATTTTCTGGCATTTTTAACATTAACTGCTTCATCTCTGCAAAAAAATCTGTGATAGGCTTTCCCTTGCCCAGCTAATATGACTCTTTAAACTGTACCTGTAACATTCATAGTGACAGTCACCATTGTGTATAGAGTCTGAATTGGTGTACATTTCTAGTAGCATAAATGTTTAGGAAATGTCCTGGTTTCAGCTGGGATAGAGTTAATTTTCTTCCTAGTAGCTGGTACAGTGCTGTTTTGGATTTAGTATGAGAATAATGTCGATAACACACTGATGTTTTAGTTGTTGCTAAGTAGTGCGTATCCTGAGTCAAGGACTTTTCAGTCTTCCATGCTCCCACAGCAGCAGGTGCACCAGAAGCTGGGAGGGAGCATGGCCAGGAAGGGCTGATCCAAACTAGCCAAAGGGATATTCCATACCATAGGATGTCATGCTCAGTATATAAACTGGGGGGAGTTGGCTGGGAGGGGAGGATTGTTGCCTGGGGACTGACTGGGCACTGGTCAGCAGGTGGTGAATGATTGCATTGTGCATCACTTGTCTTTCATGGGTTTTATTTATCTTTTTGTTATCTCCCTTCTCATCATTATTATTATTATTGTATTATTTTATTTCAGTTATTAAACTGTTCTTATCTCAACCTATGAGTTTTACTTTTTTTTTTTCTTTTTTTTTTTTTTTTTTTTTTCCC